>NC_134558.1:20849227-21206792 GCF_025594145.1 Primulina tabacum | reverse complement strand
AAGAAAAACAAACCCAATAAAAGGCAAACTCTGAAGGACACTTAAAGGGCCTACAAAGCCCGATAAGTCAGAACATATTTATTTCACTGCAAGAAGTCTGGATATAAGAAAATATATGCTCCATAAATGTTCTGGAAATGATAAGTGAATGTCCAAGTAAACAAGATTCCAACAACTAACAAAAGAAAGTTAGATGATCCAAATCCCCACAAA
Organism: Primulina tabacum; assembly: GCF_025594145.1. Lineage (NCBI taxonomy): Eukaryota > Viridiplantae > Streptophyta > Magnoliopsida > Lamiales > Gesneriaceae > Primulina > Primulina tabacum. Next base: position 21,206,579 of record NC_134558.1, on the reverse strand, counting down.
AATATGGCACGCTAGACTAACTCATATTTCCCAAAGAAAGATGCACAAGATAGTGGGAGAAGGAATGTTTGACTTGTCAGACATAAATTATTTTCCTACTTGTGATTCCAGTCTAAAAGGAAAAATGACTAAGACTCCAATCAATAGAAACGTGGAACGTGCACATGATCTACTAGATTTGATCCACACAGACATTTGTGGCCCACTAAGTGTTGGCACAAATTATGGGCAATCCTACTTCATTACCTTTACTGATGACCATTCGAGGTATGGGTATGTTTATTTGATGAAACACAAATCTGAAACATTTGAAAGGTTCAAAGAATTCAGATTTTAAGTACAAAAACAGCTAGAAATGTACTATTAAGACACTTCGATCTGATCGAGGTGGATAATACTTGAATGCTGAATTTTTCAGTTATCTAAAAGAGAATGAGATTCTCTCACAGTGGATTCCACCAGCAACACCACAATTGAATGGTGTTTTTGAACGTCGTAATAGAATCTTGATGGTCATGGTTCGATCCATGATGGGATTCATAGAATTGCCTACATAATTTTTGGGGCTTTGCGTTTGAAACTAAGACAATGTTTTTGAATAATGTCCATACAAAGGCAATGGATAAAACACCATATGAGATATGGATTGGAAAAACTCCCAAATATTCTTACTTGAGAATATAAGGATGTCCTGATTACGTGAAGCAGACAGTGGGAGACATATTAGACAGTAGATCCATTTTGTGCTACTTTTTAGGATATCCAAAGAATTCTGTTGGATATTATTTCTATCATCACAATGAAGTAAAAATGTTTGTTTCAAGAAATTTCACCTTCCTATAAAGGAGTTTCTATTAGATATAAAAGGTGTGATTATAGAACTTGAAGAAATTCAAGATACTCCTTCAACTGTAGAAGTTGAACCTAATCCCCAACAACCAGTAGTTGAAGTGCATGCACCTAGAAGGTCTGATATGGTTATTAGACCACCTGCAAGATATAGACTTCTTCATGAACAAGGCCATGATGAGCTTTGTGTTGGATGTGATCCAATGAACTTCAAAGAAGCAATATCTAATACCGATTCAACCAAATGGCTTGAAGCCATGCAGTCTGAAATGGACTCTATGTATTCAAATCAAGTCTGGACATTGGTAGATCCACCTGAGGGAATCGTTCTCATATGATGCAAATGGATCTACAAAACAAAGCTTAGGGCGGATGGGAAGGTATTGAGCTTCAAAGCAAGACTGGTTGCGAAAGGTTATACTCAAAGACAATGAATTGACTATGAGGAAACTTTTTTACCATTTGCTATGTTTAAGTCCATCAGAATACTACTAGCCATAGAAGCATGGTATGACTATGAAATATGATAAATGGATGTAAAGACTTCATTCCTCAATGGAGACATCAAAGAAGAAATTTATATGTTTCAACCTGAGGGATACACATCAGTAGGAAGTAAGCATAAGGTATGCAAACTTCAGAGATCAATATATGGTCTCAAGCAGGCGTCAAGGAGTTGGAAACTCAGATTTGACAACACTATCAAGGAATTTGGTTTTGCTAAAAATCCTGAGGAACTATGTGTGTACAAGAAAGTTAGTGGGAGTGCAGTGACATTCCAAGTACTTTATGTTGATGACATACTACTCATTGGAAATGCTATAGGATTACTACAATCAACTAAAGTATGGTTAGCAAGTAAATTCTCCATGAAAGACATGGGTGAAGCATCATATGTATTGGGAATACAAATTTATAGAGATAGATCAAAGAGGATGCTGAGGCTCACCCAAGCCACTTATATCGATACCATTCTGAAGCGATTCTCTATGGAAAAGTCCAAGAGAGGATACTTACCAATGTGTCATGGTGTTACCCTATCTAAAGCAATGTGCCCCAAGACTGATGAAGAGATAGAGATGATGACATGTATTCCATATGCGTCAGCCATTGGTAGTATCATGTATGGTATGATATCGACACGTAGTGATATTTCTTAGGCTCTGAATGTTACAAGCAGATATCAGGTAAAACCTGGTCCAATACATTGGAAGGCGTACTTGAGAAGTAATAATAACTTGTTCATGGTCTATGGGATGGAGAATTGAAATTAGAAGGCTACACTGATTCTAGATTCCAATGTGACGAAGTTGATTCGAAATCGACCTCTGGTTGTATTCATGCTAAATGGTGCGGCTGTCTCTTGAAAAAGTTCCAAGCAAGACACCGTTGCGGATTCCACCACTGAAGCTGAATACATTGTTGCATCTGCTGTAGCCAAAGAGACAGTTTGAATGAGGAATTTTGTCCAAGAGTTGGGCGTTATTCCTAATGGAGTTGATCAGTCCCGTTGTACTGTGACAACATCGGTGCCATTACGCAAGCAAAGGAACCAAGGTCTCATCAGCGATCCAAACATGTACTGAGGAAGTTCAACATCATACGGGAGATTGTGGGAAGAGAAGACATATCAGTTAAAAGAGTCCCCTCTATAGATAATGTCACTGATCCACTTACAAAGCCCTTGTCAGGACCATTGTTTGAGAAGCATCGCGAAGTAATGAGATTAAAGTTATGGGTAGTTGGCTCTAGGGCAAGTGGAAGATTGTTAGAGTAGATGCCCTGCAAGCCAACAGTTGGCTAGGAAATTTATTGACTCAAATGTAATAAAAAAAATCTTTATTTTAATATAATTTAACTTTTTATGGTTTTGTTTTACTTGATCTGTATACCCATGCAATCAACATAGATAGAGTCCTTGATTATACTTTAATACAAATGAATCGTAATTCGATGTCGAAACTCATTTGTAAACACTGTATAATCTAAATTTGTTCCGAGTCGATTCAGCCGCCTAAAACATTGATAAAGATCTCTTGAGCTCGAGACTAGCATCTATGATGTTGTGTACCGCGTTTCTTGGTAAGGGCATAGAGATGTCCAAACATGCAGATAGGTAGTCAAACGATGATTATACCGAAATACCCTCCCCCGGACTTTCCAAGTGGTTATCATTAAGTCTGTGGTTATGATTGTACACCATTAGTCCTTACGACCCGAGACAACACTGAGGCTCTATATGCTATGATTATGATTTGACTAGTTTAACGACTCCAGGAGGGTAATCATGTGGCGAGATTGGGTACAGTTGCAACACATGTAGGAGCCAGTGCATTGTAGTTGGGAATTCATCGCTCACCTACGAGTGTGAATATTCAATATGATCTGATGAAATAATAGTGCATGGAATCTCTGGCCAGAGTATGAGATGTACTTTAGAGAAGGAGTTCTCCAATTATATATGTGATGCCACTATTTATTTTCAAATATTTGTCACATAGTTATCGAATTAATATGCAACCCTCGATGAACCAATGGTTGCAGATTCGATCGGGATATATGATATGAAGGGACCTTACTGTACGTTAATCATAATCGACCAGTTCTTGCAGGCACTATCAGTGATACCTAGGGAATCATGGGGCGATGCTACTAGACGCTCTTACCATGGTTCGATGGGTTTAATCAGAAATATGATTTCTGACATTCTCATGATCAATAGTTGATACATGGAATGTTGCAAATTAGGGTAAGCCCGAATAAAGGATTATGTCCTGAATTACAAAGAGTAGTGAACCCACGGCTAGCTCTATCCATGAACCATTGAGGGTCACACAAGCATTGGTTTACTTGTTCCCGTTGAGATAATAAATTCAATGAGTTGAATTTATAATAAATAAGTTTGATATGATCAATCGATAAGCTATTAATAAATTTTATAAAAGCTTATAGAAATTCTGAGATCATGACTGCTAAAATTGTCAAAGGGAGTGCACCTGCCTTATTTGGACATTGGTGATCTCGAAATTAAGTGTGCATCGTAGTAACAATGAGAGCATGGATCATGGTTTTGTAATAGTATAAGCACATCATGCTAATTTATTAAAGTTCAAATGGACCTTAATAATTAAATTATATTTTAATGAATTAAAATGTAATCCATTAAGTTTTTATTAAATATGATATTGATTTATGTAATATGAAAATATTCATGATATCATAATTTAAAACTTTTACACAAAGCAAAATAATATTAATGCATGATGTTCTCAAAATATATATATTAATATTCGAGATTGCATTTAATATGACATGGAATTAAAATCTTTAGTTAACTTAACTAATTGGATTAATTAAGTAAAAAGAAAGATTAGAAATATAATAAGAATATTTTTTATTATAATAAAAATGCATGCATTCGAGATTGACCATGGGATGCATTTTTTGGAATCTTTTAATTAACTTAATTAATTAGATTAATTATGTAAAGAAAGGATTAGAAAATTATTATAAAGATTTTTTATTCTTATTTCACAATATGGCATCCAAAAGCTTTGAGCAAGAATTTTTTTTTTTTTCGGCTCTTCCCAAATTCCAAAAGATGCTCTCAAAATCCCTTTTTTTCTTTTGCAAGAAAAATCGACTCCACAAAATATCTTTTAATTTTTTAATGCATGTTAAAAGTGGAACAATTAATCCGATCGTAGACCAGATTTGGAGATCGAAAAAGTTCGTAGGGAAATTTAACCAGCGCTACGTCCGCTAATACCGAAGTAGTACTTAGAGCCGAGTGAATTAATTCACTAAAGCTATATTACTAAACATCATTTGTATGTTTATTTTATTGAAATCATACTAATATCCAAATAATATTTTGAACGTCAAAATAAAAATTTTATAATTTCTGCTGTGTTTTGAACACCGAGAAAATCGATGTCCCAGTAATTGCTCCCTTCTAGACCGCCAAGAAGAAGATGGTGGTGATGAAGCATGACAGACTTGCTGAGGTCCATTCATGGCGGCCAACGAAGAGTACAACTCTTTGTTACCACAGCTTTTTCCGTCGCTCTCTTCTTCATCCATGAAGATCTGCCTGCACCGACACTCCACGCGGCAGAATACGCTGTCCCCTCTGCATCATCGGACTTAATATTCATACCACTGCGTTTAGCATACAGATTCTCGTATCCAAATCTCGTGAGATTCAAATTTTACTGCGTAAAGTAAAATACTGGGGAACTTACTTGTACATGTAAAGATCCTTGGATGGCGAGAGCTTCTGTTTACAGAGAAAACAGTACTCGAGAAACCCAGAAGTCAAAGAAGGATTGGACATGTTTGCGTCCATGAAAACCCAGAGAAAGATGAGAGGGTTGAAGGGGAAGAAGGGTTGGAGGGTGGTTTAATCACGCCTCCTTTGATCATGACTTGAGGACATTTCTTCGCAGAGATCTCCTTAAACTTTACTAGTATTACGCTTAGTCCCACCATTTCATGTTCCCTGGCTTCTTGTGGCGATGGCGAGGCGGGAGGAAGGCGGTGGAAGCACCAGGCTCTGATGACAGAGGAGGAAAATAAATAGAAGGGATGTGAACTGGAAAGATTTAGAAATATAAATCTGGCTTTATACCACTTTCAACTATTAAATTGCAAAAATATATCTGGTTAAATAAATTATTAAAAAACATTTACTCAATTATCCAACCATTAAAGTTTAAAATTAGAAAATTTCACTCAAATATCTCAGTATTTCTTGTAAACTCTTTTCCTCCATATCAATCTCAGAAACCATCTTCTTCTGTACGTGCTGAAACCATCTTCTTCGCATCATGACCACTGTCGTCCATCACCGCCCATATCCACCACGGGTCAACCACCAAATTAATATATTAAAATCAAATATTACGATATCAACTGAAAGAGTTTTTGTAAGTTTATTTTCATATTTTTGCAAGAATATTGTGAAATTTCTTTGTCATAGTTGCTTGGGTTATGATGTTTTGCCTAATTTTTGTTGATGATTTGAAGATGATTTGCCTTAGTTCATTTTGAAATATCGATGATTTGTCCTAATTTAGCACGAGACCATGTTTTGGTTTATAGAGACAATTGGATGGTTTTCGGAGACATTTAATTTCGATGCTCGAGGGAGACTTGTCGCGTTAGTTTATTGTTACTAAGAATACACCATGTTTTGGTCAAGGAGACCATTGGATGGTTCAAGGAGACAATTATTTTATATTGGAGCACTCCATCTTTTATTATAAAAATTCTATCAAGTTCGTATTTTTTCCTAGTTTCTGGCTTTCATTGTACTCCACGGAGACCATGTTTCGGTTATACGGACCATTATTTTTTATTATCACTAGAAGAAAAACCCTGTACCCACTGTTGTTAAAAAACGACCAACAACAACAGATAAAAACCGTTGTCTTATATAGCAAAGACAACGGTTTTGCAACTCTTTAAAAACGTTGTGTTATATAAGTTACGACAATGCTTTTGCAACGCGTTCAGTTTATTAAAACAGATAACAGATTAACAATGGACAAAAAACGTTTTTATTTTATAACAACATTTACGCAACGCATAAAAACTGTTGTTGTAAGTAAAAATAACTATTTTATAACTATTGTCGTTAATTTTTTCACATCCATGAAAAATCGTTGTCTTTTGCGAAAATTGAATTTACAAACTATTTTCTCAATGAACTATTTAATTAATCATTTTATAAAGACATCGATTCAAAATTGCTAAAACAACAACTAATATAAACTAAAAGGCATACAATTATCCTCAAACAATTCAGCTCGAATGTAAAACTAAAATCATGCCCACATACACGTACCATAATCCACAATATTTTGATCTAAAATAAGTCTACATCACCAAAAACTCTACTTATAACTAGACGTGCATATTTCTCTAACCTTTCTTTCTTCGTCGATCGAATCTTCAAGGTGCATGTGTATCATTCCCAACTTATCTTGCTTTGCAAAACAAAAAACATGGTTATATTTTTTTTGAATATTTAGCTGAGCTCAACAACAACAAAAAAACACCAGAATGATCATGAATCAAAGCTACAATGGAGAGAGAACCAAAAATAACTTTAACAAAATCAAGAAGTATCAGTAAAAGCAGTTCCAAAATCCTACAACCGTTAAAATCAATTTAATAGAGCTGATAAAATAGAGCTGATACGAAAGTAAAAACTTATAAACATAATTCAATTAAAAGAGATGAACACGTATATGATTATATGTTGAGGCATGCTTTGAAACGTATGCTTTATTATGTTTACGTTTACGCTTTAAAGATCATGAAAAAGTATTTTATTACGGTATTTTTCACTGTTGACTGCTATGTATATGTACTTGCTATTACGTTACAGGTGTGTTGAGTCTTTAGACTCACTAGCCGTGAATGATGCAGTTGAGCATGTTGATGAGGAGTCTGGATGTGCCGAAGTCTAAGTAGGCGGGGCAGGATGTGCGCACGTGAACCCGAGAACCGTATATTTTCAACTCATCATGATTTGTCATAGGAGTGGACATGATTATTTTATGCGCTTTTGTTTTGATATGTTGATGGTCGTGAGGATTTTTACTTGCTTCCTGTTATTTTGTTTTTAACGCAAGTCTAATGTTGTCGACTCGATGAATTTTTTTAAACTGCAGTATTTTTATCCGTCATTGTATTACATCTATTTTTAAATGAGAAATCATCAGCAGTATTGCATGCATGCATAAGTTATGAATTTTCGAAATTTAGCTTACAAAAAAAAAGTTTCTTGTGGTATTTTAAGTAGTAGATATTTCAATTGGTCTTAGAGCAAAGGTCCTGTATAGGGTTGTGCCACCTCCAACTTCTGCAGCTCAGTTTTCAAGCCTCAGGTTTGTAAGTTTGTATGATTTTAAATGTTTTAATTCTAGCACCTGCATGATTACATGATGCATGTTTTACAGTGATTTACAGTACATGTTTAGCTGCTTTAATGATTTAAGGATTAAATGTTTTGAAAAACTAGATTAAGTTGCATGATGGGTTATGTTTAGAATTTGGACTTTATTCAGATATCATGCCTCCCATATGCGCCCCTAGCACTAACCTTCATGATGATATTTCTGGAGGCGATAGAGGCCTTCCACCACCACCACCACTGCTAGGAGACGCAGCTAGTCGTGTACTAGAGGCTATTGCTAGACTTATGGAGCAGGCACAGCAGGCTTCCCGATCCCAAACAGATGTATATGAGCAGTTTAGACGGCTCAATCTAAAGGAGTTCAGGGGTACCACTGACCCTTTCGTGGCGGAGGGTTGTATTCGATCTTTGGAGCTACATTTCCAGTATATGCAGATGGCGGATGGCTACCTGGTCAGGTGCGCTACTTACATGTTGAGGGATGATGCATCGTTTTGGTGAGAATTAGGTGCTCATGGAGTGGATTTGGCTACCCTCACCTGGAGTCAGTTCAAGGAGGTTTTCTACAAAAAGTATTTCCCAGCGGGCATCAAGGGTCGCCTGACGAGAGAGTTGATGAGTCTATGCCAGGGGGACTAGTGTTAGAGTAGGTGCCCGTCGAGCCAAGTGTTGGCCGAGGGTTCACATTGAAACTCTATGTATAAAGAATCTTTGTTTTAATAATAGTTGAAATTATTGTTTTGGCACATCTTTATCTGTATACCCATGGTAGTTGCATAGATAAAGTCCTTGAATATATAAATAATAGAAAGAATATGAGATGTTCATATGATGAGTATCATGAAACTCATATTTGCAATACTGTATTTTATAAACAGTTCCTAGTCGATTCAGCCGCCGCTAAGAAGGATATAGGCCGCTCGAGTTTGAGACTAGTATCTGTGATGTGAGTACCATGTTTCATTGGTAGGGGAAATTGTGATGTCCGAGCATGCATATAGGTGCTCTTTGTATTGTGCACTGAACAACCCTCCATAAAGGACTTTCCAAGTGGTTCTCACTTATCTAGTGGAAACGTCCTAGTTTACGGTTGTACACTATTAGTCCTTATGACCCGGGACAACATTGAGACTCTATATGCTAGCCTTACACTTTGAATTTTTTATCGACTCATATGGGGTCATCAGGTTGCAAGGTTGGGTGTTTTGTCGAAACATATAGGAGCCGATGCATTGTAGTCGGGGATTCACCGCTTACCTTCGGGTATGGATATCCTATGTGATCTCATGTATATGTAGTACTAAATCTCTGATCAGAATATGGTGGTAATTAAGAAAGAGGTTTCTTAAATTACACCATCGATGCAACTACGACATGACACATAGTATCGATTCATTGACAACTCTCGATATACCAATAGTTGTCGAATCGATCGGGATATATGAGATGAAGGGACCGTACTGTACGCTAACCATAATAGAATGGTTGTTGCAGGCACTATCATTTGATACCTAGGGAATCATGTAAGCGATGCTGCTAGACATTTAACAAGAGTGGTTGGGTACTATCTGACATGAGTTATAACGTTCTTATTATCAAGGAGTTGATAATTCAGAATTGAGCATTTAGGGTATGCTCATATAAGGACATGTTTAGTCCCGAATCACATTGAGATGTGAATTCACTGCTAGTTGTATCAATGAACCATTGAAGGCCACACAAATACTAACTTTTTAGATCCCGTTGAGAAGAAAATAGTTCAATATGTGGAACGACTTATAAAGGAGTTTATAAGCACAAGGAAAATTAGAAGTATGATTTTTATAAGGGGAATGTAACTTTTAATTTGTGGAAGTGTTTCTAGATTAAAAGATGGCTCAAATAAATGATGTATTTTAAAATTGTAATTTTATAAACATTATTATGGACTAAATTAAATTAATTCATGTTTTGAATTAATCAAACACTAGTGGACCTAGTAGAGTCCAAATAATTAAATTAATTTAAGTGTTGAATTAATTAAATAACATTGGGCCTTGTAGAGCCCAATTAAAAGTAATTATTCAACTAGTGGACTTGAGTAAATTCAAGTAAGATTTAATTGGTCTCAAATTTATTTGAGACATTTAAATAAAAGTCCATGGGCTTTGTAATTGTTATAAGCCTAAGTAAAAAGCATGCAAGGGAGGTGAAGGGTTTGGAGACAACTTTTTCATTAAACAATGCATGGCATGCTCATGCAGTTTATCACTTTTTCAAGCACCAAGAAAATTTCATCCCCTTCTCTCCTAAACAACCATGGCCGAAATTTCTTGAAAAAAAATTCCTCTCATTTTGCTTCTTCAAATTGTTGATGAAAGCATAAACTTCTCAAAGAAAAATGCTTATATTTTCTAGTGCAAGTGTAAGGTGGATTTAGCTTGTTGGTGGTGGGCTTGATTTTGAGCAAGGTTTGCTCAAGGGAGGCTTGTAGATTAGTCTACCATTCAAGAGCTAAGGTGTTTAACATCTTAGTTGGAGCCATCATCAATCTTAAGAGATTGATAGGTATATTTCTTAAACACTCTATGTATGACATGTTTGTTTTAGTTATTTGCTACACATATTGTGAGATGCTCGGTTTTGTTTTTCTTGTTGAAAAACAATTTTTCAGAACTTCCGTTGCGCATCCGGGCACCGTAACCGACCCTCTTTCAAGTGGTATCATGAGCCATGGTTACAATTTTAGTGTAGCAAATACATGATATTACATTGAGAACTATTTCTAACCGCATGAGATAAATTTTTGCATCAAATCAAGGACGGTTTTGGGGAAGTTTTCGGGCAGCAAGGGCAACCCAAAGGGCTGCACGAACCCCCCCTCAATTTTTTTTAAAATTTTTTTATGTGAGTTGGTCAGGAATCCGCGACGGAGCTCCAGCAACAATGGTGACGACTAAGATTTCCAAAAGTGTTTTGGAATATCAAAGTGTCATGGGCCTTGAGTTGTTGGGCCATTAGATGGCTAACACAATTTGTGAAATTTAAATAGGCCAAAATATTTTTGGTGAAAAATGTCTTATTGGGCCCTTAAGTTTAAATTTAAAAAATTTGTATATATTTTCTAATGAAATAAATAATTGAAGTTAGATTTTAATTATTTATAGTAAATGGTGATTTACAAGAAATTCGGTTATAAATAAATTAATTAGAAAGCGAACAAATGAGTTTGTTTACTTTGATAATTTAATTTATAATCGTGGCAGTTAGTGATTGGATCAAAATATATATATTGGATCAATTGATTATTGTGATAATTAATTGATGGTGTATGATATGTGATATTATGCATGAAGGATGATCAAAAGCCCAAGCCCAATTTGCTAGGTGTATGCTAGGATATTTTGTGTTGAATGATTATAATAATTATCAATTTACAAGTGGACTTGGTTTATAACTTGTTCCCACCCCATGAGATGTATCCCTATTTGCCATGGAGATTTATTTGTAAATATTAGTATAGTGGAATGTCAAGATTGGAAGATGGTGGCCTTGATGATTATGAAGATCGAAGACATATAAATATTGGAGGCTTATGTAAAAGTTGCATTTGCATCCCATGCATTTTCCTAGGATTGGACATAGGCCCGTGCTTAGCTCACATGGGCCATTAGTATTGGTGCAATTGATCATCTTTGTTTTGTTTACTGTTTATAATATATGCATGATATGTTATAAATAATGAGTATGTGCGTTATTATTATGATAATAACAAAGTTTCATGAATCCGAAAAACATACGATCAAACATGGCGAGCTTTTAAACAAAATTTAGTGATGAGACCTTTCAAAATTAAAATCCCTCATTTTGAATAAGATTGAAAATAAATATCAAGCCTGAAAAATGGAATTATAAAGGTGTTTATAATTTTCATGTCTTCCATCGACAATGGGTGCGTGATGAACGCTACCCGTGCTCGGGGCTCGGCTCATATATTGGGGAGCCCTGCACTCCGAAAAGCTGTGACATCTATTGACATGGTGTTGTGAACTACGTGGAACTCCCATGATTTCGGCTCATATTATTGAGGAAACTCATGGCGACCGTCCATTAAGGTTCAACATCGATGGGTAAGGCTTGACACGTAAAGATAAACGACGTCATTATCATTGGGTCCTATTCAAACATGAGACAAAAGTTTACGTAGCGGGTTGCATGGACATGCAATTGGAAACTATCTTTTAGGAATTATGATTGGCTGATATTATTCGGGATCATAATTTTTTAATTGGACCTTACGTACCTACTGAGGAAAGGAGTTTTCCGTTTTCACTTGAGGGTAGTGAAAGATGTCAAAACAGTGGGAGTAAACATTAATGAAGTAAAAGTCCATACTTTATATCTTACTAAATATTTTAAAATATTCATTAACATTTATCTGTTTTAGCTTTTCAGTACAATTTTGAAAATGTCTTCGATTTGCAATCCATTATCTACAATACTCGTCAAACAAATATTAACTGGACCTAATTACCTCAATTGGCTAAGAAATCTAAAAATCGTCTTGAATTCGGAAAGGATAGCATATACACTTACTGAGTCGTCCCCTGTTGAGCATCCGACTAGCTGCACTCCTGAGGAATTGTAGACTTACAAGGATTGGTGTGACCATGACTTGCGAGCTAAGTGTTATATCCATGCTTCTATGAATGATGAGCTGCAGAGGCGTTTTGAGGATGTAAAGAATGCTGCTGACATTCATTTGCATCTCAAGGAGCTCTTTGGTGAGCAAACACGGCCTCTTAGGCATGCTACCGTCAAGGAGCTAATCACTTTACGCATGCGAGATGGGGCCTCGGTCCATGAGCATGGCCTAAAGATGATTGGGCTCGTGGACAAGCTCGTTGGCATGGATCTTATGTTGCCTTCGGAGTTGACAACTGACGTGTTGCTCTTGTCGCTTCCTAGCTCATTTGATCCTTTTGTGGTGAGTTTCAACATGAACAAGCTGGAGCCTACCCTTGTGGAGTTGGTGAATATGCTTGTTACCTTTTATTCCACCATCAAGAAAGAGAAGCCGATTCTTTATGTGGGTTCTTCATCTGGTGCGAAGACTGGTCCACATGGGAAGGGAAAGAAGCGTTCTTTCCAACGTCCCAAGAAGAATGTGCCCTTGAAGAGGCAAGCTCTGAATCCCGTTGTGGCAGCCACACCAGTAAAGGCTGACAAGATTGATGATATCTGTCATCACTGCAAGAAGCCTGGACATTGGAGGCGTAACTGCAAAGAATATATTGCCCGGAAGGGTTCTGGAAATGCTATGTTCTATATTGAAGTAAACATTTCAATTAACTCTACTTCTTGGGTATTGGATACCGGTTGTGGCTCACATCTCTGCAATGATTTGCAGGTGATGGGAAGAAATAAGAGACTAAGGGAAGGTGAGATCTTCTTGAGGATGGACAATGGAGCAAGAGTTGCTGTCAAAGCCGTAGGAGATGTTTACTTATTATTGAACAATTATTTTAAGTTGATTTTAAGATATGTTTTGTTTGTACCTGATTTGTTGAAAAAAATTGTTTCCATTTCTATGCTAGAAAAAGATGGATATTCTTGTTTATTTAGCAAAGGTGTTTGCAACATTTACAAGAATAATGTTTAATTGGTACTGGAGAACTTGAAAACGATCTCTATAACTTAAAATTGAAAGATATTCCACTAAACAATGTCCAAGAAATAACAACAACAAACAAGCAAAAACAAGATACTCTAAATTCGGCACAATTATGGCATGCTCGATTAGGACATTTTCCTAAGAAGGATGAACAAGCTAGTGAGAGTAGACATATTTGATATGTCTGATATTAATTCTCTCACGACTTGCGAATCCTATCTAAAAGAAAAGATGACCAAAATTCCCTTTAAGGGCCATGTGGAGCGAGCCAAAGGGTTATTGGATTTGATCCATATCGATGTGTGAGGTCCGCTTAGCATCACCATTAAGCATTGACATGCCTACTTCATCACCTTTACCGATGAATTTTCGAGGAATGGGTATGTGTATTTGATGAAATACAAATCTGAAACCTTTGAAAGGTTCAAAGAATTCAGAAGTGAAGTTGAGAAACAGTTGGGACGAAGCATCAAGTCACTTCGATCGGATCGAGGTGGTGAGTACTTGAGTGCCGAGTTCCAAGAGTATCTTAAGGAGAATGGGATTCTCTCGCAGTGAACTCCGCCTGCTACACCACAGTTGAATGGTGTTTCGGAGCGTCATAACGGACTTTGATGGACATGGTTCGGTCTATGATGGTGTTCACAGAGTTACCGCCATCTTTTTGCGGATATGCACTTAAGACAGCGGCACTGTTGTTGAACAATATCCATTCAGAGGCAGTTGATAAGACACCATATGAGATATGGATGGGTAAGCCTCTCAATTATTCTTATCTTAGAATATGGGGATGCCCTGCTTATGTGAAGCAGGCAGTGAGAGATAAATTGCATAGTCGATCCATTTTATGTTACTTTGTGGGATATCCAAGAAATTCAGTTGGATATTATTTCTATCATTCTCAAGAAACAAAGGTGTTTGTTTACAGGAATGCAACCTTTTTGGAAAAAGAATTTCTATTGGATAGAAGAGGGGAGATGATAGTGAAAGGGGATCGTTTAAGGTGCTCGCTTGCGCAACATAAGTTTCAAAATATTTTTCATACAAGAAATTGAGCACCCTAAACACTAAGATGTGTAGCAAATACAATAAACACAAAGATGACATTCATAGTGTGTTTAAAAAATTACCTATCAATCACAAGGATTGATGTTTTGGCTCCAACCAAGTTGTGCTCTTGAATGGTTGACCCTCTACAAGCTTTCCTTGCTCTTGGACTCCTTCCTTCAAATTAGGTCTACCACCAACAAGCTAAATCAACTCTAATTTTGCACTAGAAAAATTAGAGCATTTTTCATTTGAGAAGAGAGTGTTTCCTCAACAATTGAAGAAAGAAAATTGAAGGAGAATTGCACATGAAAACTTCGGCCATGGCTATGTTTTGGAGAGAATGAAAGTTTTCTTGGTTGTACAAAAAATTGTTGTGTATTCCAAAGCCATGCCATGCCTTAGATATTGAAAAAGTAGCATCCACCCTTTCACCTCCCATGCATGCAATTCTATTTGGGCTTGTAACAATTACAAGGCCCATGGACTTTTATTTAAATGTCTCAAACATATTTGAGACTAATTAAATCTTACTTGATTTTACTCAAGCCCACTAGTTAAATAATTATTTCCTATTGTGCTCTACAAGACCCAATATTGTTTAATTAATTCAACACTTGAATTAATTTAAATATTTGGACTCTACTAGGTCCACTAGTGTTTAACTAATTCAACAATGAATTAATTTAATTTAGTCCATAATAATGTTTATGAAAATCACAATTTTCAAATACATTATTTGTTTGGCCAACTTTTAATTTAGGAACACTTCCTCAAATTAAAAGTTACATTCTCCTTATAGAAGTCATACTTCTATTTTTATTTGCGCTTATAAACTCCTTTATAAGCCGTTCAACACATTGAACTATTTTACTTCTCAACGGGATCTAGAAAGTTAGCACTTGTGTGACCCTCATTGATTCAATGATACAACTAGTCGTGGGTTCACATCTCAATGTGATTCGGGACTAAACATGTCCTTATATGAGCATACCCCAGTTGCTCCATTCTTACTTATCAACTCCTTGAAAATAAGAACGTCAGAACTCAAGTCTCATAGTACCCAACCAATCATGTTAAACACCTAGCAGCATCGCTTACATGATTCCCTAGGTATCAAATGATAGTGACTGCAAGAACCATTCAATTATGGTTAGTGTACAGTACGGTCCCTTCATCTCATATATCCCGACCGATTCTATAACTATTGGTATATCGAGAGCTGTCAAAGAATCGATACTATGTGTCACGATGGTGTAATCTATGAAATCCCTTTCATTATTACCACCATACTCTGATAAGATATTTCATACTACATATATATGAGATCACATAGGATATCCATACCCGAAGGTAAGCGGTGAATCCCCGACTACAAAGCATCGACTCCTATATGTTAAGACAAAACACCCAACCTTGCCACCTGATGACCCCATGAGAGTCGGTAAACAAGTCAAAGTGTAATGCTAGCACATAGAGTCTCAATGTTGTCCCGGGTCATAAGGACTAATGATGTACAACCATAAACTAGGACGTTTCCACTCGATAATTGAGAACCACTTGGAAAGTCCTATATGAAGGGTTGTTCAGTGTACTCTACTAGGAGCTTATATCTGCATGCTCGGACATCACAATGTCCCCTACCAATGAAACATGATACTCACATCGCAGATACTAGTATCAAACTCGAGCGGCCTATATCCTTCTTAGCGGCGTCTGAATCGACTAGGAACTGTTTAGAATATACAGTATTCCAAATATGAGTTTCATGATACTCATCATATGAGAGCATCTCATATTTTTTCTGCTATTTGTATATTCAAGTACTTTATCTATGCAACTAGCATGGGTATACAGATAAAGATGTGCCAAAACAATAATTTCAAATATTATTAAAATAAAGATTGATTATACATAGAGTTTCATTGTGAACACTCGGCCAACACTTGGCTCGACGGGCACCTACTCTAACAGATAGAACTCGAAGAGGTTTGATAGACACCCACAATTGAAGAACACACACCCATAGAGCCAAGAGAGGAGATACAAGCTCCTAGAAAATCTGAGAGAGTCTCGAGATCACCTATGAGGTATGGTCTGCTTCTTTAAGAGGGCCATGATGAGCCTAACCATGGATGTGATCCATTAACCTTCAAGGAAGCATTATCTGATGCCCATTCATCCAAGTGGCTTGAAGCAATGGAATCTGAGATGAATTCCATGCATTCGAACCAAGTGTGGAATCTTGTGGATCCACCCGAGGGAACTGATCCTATAGATCAAGAAGATTGCTTGGTCTCACCCAGTCCGCATACATTGATACCATCGTGAAATGGTTCTCGATGGATGAGTCCAAGAGAGGACATCTACCAATGTGTCATGGCGTGTCCCTATCCAAGTCTATGTCTCCCGAGACTGATGCAGAGATAGCGACGATGACATGCATTCCGTATGCATCTGCAATTTGTAGCATCATGTATGGGATGATATCTACACGTCCTGACGTGGCTTTTGCACTAAGTGTAGTGAGTAGATATCAATCGTACCCTGGTTCGAATGCATGGAATTCATCTCAGATTCCATAGCTTCAAGCCATTTGGATGAATCGAGATCAGATAACGCTTTCTTGAAGATTCTGGGATCACATCCATGGTTAGGCTCATCATGGCCCTCTTCAAGAAGCAGACCATATCTCATAGGTGGTCTCGAAACTCTCTCGGATCTTCTAGGAGCTTGTATCTCCTCTCTTGGCTCTTCGGGTGGGGGTTCTTCAATTGTGGGTGTCTCTCGAACCTCTTCGAGTTCTATTATCTCCCCTTTTCTATCCAATAGAAATTCCCTTTCCAAAAATGTTGCATTCCTAGAAACAAACACCTTTGTTTCTTGGGGATGATAGAAATAATATCCAACTGAATTACTTGGATATCCCATAAAGTAACATAAAATGGATCGACTATCCAATTTATCTCCCACTACCTGCTTCACATAAGCAGGGCATCATCATATTCTAAGATAAAAATATTTGGGAGGCTTACCCATCCATATCTCATATGGTGTCTTATCAACTGCCTTTGAATGGACATTGTTCAACAACAGTGCCAGCTGTTTCAAGCGCATCTCCCCAAAAAGATGGCGGCAACTCCGGGAACCCCACCATAGACCAAACCATGTCCATCAATGTCCGGTTACAACGCTCCGAAACACCATTCAACTGTGGTGTAGCAGGCGGAGTCCACTGCGAGACAATCACATTCTCCCTAAGATACTCTTGGAACTCGGCACTCAAGTGCTCACCACCTCGATCCGATTGAAGTGACTTGATGCTTCGTCCCACTGTTTCTCTACTTCACATCTGAATTCCTTAAATCTTTCAAAGGCTTCAGAATCGTATTTTACCAAATACACATACTCATACCTCGAAAAGTCATCGGTAAAGGTGATGAAGTAGGCATGTCCATGCTTAGTGGTGATGCTAAGCGGACCGCACACATCGGTATGGATCAAATCCAATAATCCTTTGGCTCGCTCCACATGGCCCTTAAAGGGAATTTTGGTCATCTTTCCTTTTAGACAAGATTCACAAGTTGGGAGAGAATTAATATCAGACATATTAAACATGCCTACTCCCACTAGCTTGTTCATCCTTCTTAGGGAAATATGTCCTAATCGAGCATGCCATAATTGTGTCGTATTAAGAGTATCTTGCTTTTGCTTATTTGTTGTTGTTATTGCTTGGACATTATTTAGTGGAATATCTTTCAATTTTAAGTTATAGAGATTGTTTTCAAGTTCTCCAGTACCAATCAAACATTCATTCTTGTAAATGTTGCAAACATCTTTGCTAACTAAATAAGAATATCCATCTTTATCAAGCATAGAAATGGAAACAATATTTTTCACCAAATCAGGTACAAACAAAACATCTCCTACGGCCTTGGCAGCAACTCTTGCTCCATTGCCCATCCTTAAGAAGGTCTCATCTTCCCTAAGTCTCCTACTTCTTCCCATCATCTGTAAATCATTACAGAGATGTGAGCCACAGCCGATATCTAATACCCAAGAAGTATTGTTAATTGAAATGTTTACTTCAATGTAGAACATACCATTTCCAGAACCCTTCTGGGCAAGATATTCTCTGCAATTACGCCTCCAATGTCCAGGCTTCTTCCAGTGATGACATACATAAACAGTCTTGTTAGCCTTCACTTGTATGGCTGCCACAGCGGGACTCGGAGATTGCCTCTTCAAGGGCACGTTCTTCTTGGGACGTTGGGAAAAACGCTTCTTTCCTTTCCCATGTGGAACAATCTTTGTACCAGATGAAGAATCCACATAAAGAACCGACTTTCTCATCATTCATAGAAACCTGCATATAACACTTGTCTTTCAAGTCATGGTCACACCATTCATTGTAAGTCTGCAATTCCTCAGGAGTGCAGTCAGTCGGAGCCTCAACAGGGGGCGAATCAGTAAGTGTATACGCTATCTTTTTCGAATTCAAGACGATTTTAAGATTTCTTAGCCAATTGAGGTAATTAGGTTCGGTTAATACGTGTTTGTCGAGTATTACAGATAGCGGATTGCGAATCGAAGACATTGTCAAAAAGTATTGAAAAGTAAAATAGATAAATGTTAATGACTATTTTAAAATATTTAGTAAGATATAAAGTATGGACTTTTACTTTATAAATTTTCGCTACCACTGTTTTGACATTTTTCACTACCCTCTAATGAAAACGGGAAACTCCTTTCCTCAGTAGGTAGGTAAGGCCCAATTAGCAAATCATGATCCCGAATAATATCAGCCAATCACAATTCCTAAGAGATAGTTTCCAATTGCATCATCATTCAACCCTCTACGTAAACTTTTGTCTCACGTTTGATTAGGATCCATTAATATGACGTCGTTCATCTTTACGTGTCAAGCCTTATCCATCGATGTTGAACCTTAATGGACGATCGTCATGTGTTCCCTCAATAATATGAGCCGAAATCATGGGAGTTCCACGTAGTTCACATCATCATGTCAATGGATGTCACAGCTTTCCGGTGTCCAGGGCCCCCGCAATAATATGAGCCGAGCCCCGAACACGGGTAGCGTTCATCATGCACCCATTGTCGATGGAATACATGGAAATTATAAACGCCTTTATAATTCTCTTTTTCGGGCTTGATATTAATTTTGAATCTTATTCAAATGAGGGTTTTGTAATTTTAAAAGGTCTCATTATTAATTTTATTTAAAAGCTCGCCATGTTTGATCGTATGTTTGTCGGATTCATGCAACTTTGTTATTATCATAATAATAACGCACATACTCATTATTTATAACATATCATGCATATATTATAAATAGTAAACTAAACAAGGATGATCAATCACCCCAAAACTAATGGTCGTGTGAACTAAGCACGGGCCTAGGTCCAATCCTAGGGAAATGCATGGGATGCAAATGCAACTTTTACATAAGCCTCCAATATTTACATGTCTCGATCTTCATAATCATCAAGGCCACCATCCTCCAATCTTGATCTTCCACTATACTAATATTTACAAATAAATATCCATGGCAAATAGGGATACATCTCATGGGGTGGGAACGGGCCATAAACTAAACCCACTTTATAAATTGATAATTATTACAATCATTCAACACAAAATTTCCTAGCATACACCTAGCAAATTAGGCTTGGGCTTTTGATCATCCTTCATGCATAATATCACATATCATACACCATCAATTAATTATCACAATAATCAATTGATCCAATATTATATATATTGATCCAATCACAAACCGCCACGATTATAAACTAAATCAACAAAGTATACAAACTCCTTTGTCTACTTTCTAATTAATTTATTTATAACCGAATTTCTTATAATCACAATTTACTATAAATAATTAAAGTCCAACTTCAATTATTTACTTCATGAGAAAATATGTACAACTTTTGTATATTTAAACTTAAGGGCCCAAAAAATCAGTTTTTCACCAAAAAAATTTTGGCACATTTAATTTCACAAATTGTGTTAGCCATCTAATGACCCAACAACTTCAAGGCCCTTGACACTTTGATATTCCAAAACACTTTTGAAAACCCTAGTCGTCATCGCCGTCGCTGGAGCTTCGTCGCCGGGATTCCGGCCAACTTACAAAAAAAAATTTTTTTTTTAAATTTTCGAAGGGGGTCGTTCGGGCAGCCACTTGGACTGCCCTTGCTGCCCCTTTCGGGCAGCCCCTCGGGCAGACCAAGATGCCCAAAATGGGCTGCATCTTGCTGCCCAAAACCGGCCCCAAACCGGCCTTGATTTCGTTGCAACAAATCATCTCGGCCTTGATTTCGTTGCAACAAATCATCTCATGCGGTTAGAACGACCTCAATATAATATCATGTATATGCTACACAAAATAGTAACCATAGCTCATGATAACTTGAAAGGGGATCGTTTAAGGTGCCCGCTTGCATAACGAAAGTTTCAAAATATTTTTCATACAAGAAATCGAGCACCCTAAACACTAAGATGTGTAGCAAATACAATAAACACAAAGATGACATTCATAGTGTGTTCAGAAAATTACCTATCAATCATAAGGATTGATGTTTTGGCTCTAACCAAGTTGTGCTCTTGAATTGTTGACCCTCTACAAACTTTCCTTGCTCTTGGACTTCTTTCTTCAAATTAGGTCCACCACCAACAAGCTAAATCCACTCTAATTTTGCACTAGAAAAATTAGAGCATTTTTTATTTGAGAAGAGAGTGTTTCCTCAACAATTGAAGAAAGAAAATTGAAGGAGAATTGCACATGAAAATTTCGGACATGGCTATGTTTTGGAGAGAATGGGAGTTTTCTTGGTTGTGCAAAGAGTTATTGTGTATTCCAAAGCCATGTCATGCCTTAGATATTGAAAAAGTAGCATCCACCCTTTCACCTCCCATGCATGCAATTCTATTTGGGCTTGTAACAATTACAAGGCCCATGGACTTTTATTTAAATGTCTCAAACATATTTGTGACTAATTAAACCTTACTTGATTTTACTCAAGCCTACTAGTTAAATAATTATTTCCTATTGGGCTCTACAAGACCCAATATTTTTTAATTAATTCAACACTTGAATTAATTTAATTATTTGGACTCTACTAGGTCCACTAGTGTTTAATTAATTCAACACTTGAATTAATTTAATTTAACCCATAATAACGTTTACGAAAATCACAATTTTCAAATACATTATTTGTTTGACCAACTTTTAATTTAGGAACACTTTTTCAAATTAAAAGTTACATTCTCCTTATAGAAGTCAAACTTCTATTTTTATTTGCGCTTATAAACTCTTTTATAAGCCGTTCAACACATTGAACTATTTTACTTCTCAACGGGATCTAAAAAGTTAGCACCAGTGTGACCCTCAATGGTTCAATTATACAACTAGCCGTGGGTTCACATCTCAATGTGATTCGGGACTAAACATGTCCTAATATGAGCATACCCCAGTTGCTCCATTCTTACTTATCAACTCCTTGATAATAAGAACGTCAGGACTCAAGTCTGATAGTACCCAACCAATCATGTTAAACGCCTACCAGCATCCCTTACATGATTCCCTAGGTATCAAATGATAGTGCCTGCAAAAACAATTCAATTATGGTTAGTGTACAGTACGGTCCCTTCATCTCATATATCACGACCGATTCGAC
Source organism: Primulina tabacum (assembly GCF_025594145.1). Taxonomy (NCBI): domain Eukaryota; kingdom Viridiplantae; phylum Streptophyta; class Magnoliopsida; order Lamiales; family Gesneriaceae; genus Primulina; species Primulina tabacum. The sequence continues at coordinate 21,184,402 of NC_134558.1, read as the reverse complement.
AACTATTGGTATATCGAGAGCTGTCAAAGAATCGACCTGAAGGGTTTACATCTATCGGAAGTGAGCATATGATATGCAAACTTCAAATATCTATTTATAGTCTAAAGCAGGCATCTAGGATTTGGAACCTCAGATTCGATAGTACAGTCAAAAAGTTTGGTTTTACTAAGAATCCTGAGGAACCCTATGTGTAAAAAAAGGTCAGTGGGAGTGCTGTGACATTCTTAGTGCTTTATGTTGATGACATTCTACTCATTAGGAATGATGTAGGGATGTTGTAACCAACAAAAATATGGTTAGCTGGTAAGTTCTCGATGCAGGACTTGGGTGAAGCATCTTTTGTATTGGGAATATAGATCTATAGAGATAGATCGAGAAGATTGCTTGGTCTCACCCAGTCCACATACATTGATACCATCGTTAAGCGGTTCTGGATGGATGAGTCCAAGAGAGGACATCTACCAATGTGTCATGGCGTGTCCCTATCCAAGTCTACGTGTCCCAAGACTGATGCAGAGATAGCAGCGATAACACGCATTCCGTATCCATCCACAATTCGTAGTATCATGTATGAGATGATATCTACACGTCCTGACGTGGCTTATGCATTAAGTGTAGTGAGCAGATGTCAATCGAACCCTGGTCTTCCACACTTGAAAGCTGTGAAAGACATCCTCAAGTATTTGAGAAGGACCAATAAGTTGTTCTTGGTCTATGGGGGTGAAGAACTGAAATTGGAAGGTTATACCCACTCTCACTTCCAAAGCGATATCAATGACTCAAATTCATCCTCTGGGTTCGTATTCATGCTTAATGGTGCTGCTATCTATTGGAAGAGTTCCAAGCAAGACAGTACTGTGGATTCCATCACTGAGGTCGAATACATTGCTGCATCAGCTGCAACAAAGAAGGCTGTTTGGTTAAGGAATTTCGTACAAGAGTTTGGGGTCATTCCTAATGGAGTTTCTCCTGTCCCGGTGTTTGTGACAACACGGGAGCCATTGCTTAGGTGAAGGAGCCAAGGTCTCATCAGAAATCCAAACATGTATTCAGAAAGTACCACATCCTCCGAGAGATTGTGAAAAGAGGAGAAGTTTCGATTGACAAAGTCGGCTCCGCAGATAATGTTGCTGATCCGCTAACTAAGCCTTTAATTGGACCATTATTCGAGAAGCATCGCGAAAAAATGGATTTGAAGCATATGGGTAGTAGGCTCTAGTACAAGTGGGAGATTGTTAGAGTAGGTGTCCGTCGAGCCAAGTGTTGGCCGATGGTTCAAATTGAAACTCTATTTATAAACAATCTTTATTTTCATAATATTTGAAATTATTGTTTTGGCACATCTTTAAATGTCTGTATAACCGTGCTAGTTGCATAGATAAAGTCCTTGAATATACAATTAGTAGAAAGAATATGAGATGCTCATATGATGAGTATCATGAAACTCATATTTGCAATACTGTATATTCTAAATAGTTCCTAGTCGATTCAGCCGTCGCTTAGAAGGATATAGGCCGCTCGAGTTTGAGACTAGTATCTGCGATGTGAGTACCATGTTTCATTAGTAGGAGACATTCTGAAGTCCGAGCATGAAGATAGGTGCTCCTTGTAGAGTGCACTGAACAACCCTCCATAAAGGACTTTTCAAGTGGTTCTCACTTATCGAGTGGAAACGTCTTAGTTTATGGTTGTACATCATTAGTTCTTATGACCCGGGACAACATTGAGACTCTATATGCTAGCATTACACTTTGACTTGTTTACCGACTCATATGGGGTCATCAGATGGCAAGGTTGGGTGTTTTGTCGAAACATATAGAAATCGATGCATTGTAGTCGGGGATTCACCGCTTACCTTCGGGCATGGATATCCTATGTGATCTCATGTATATGTAGTACGAAATCTCTGATTAGAGTATGTTGGTAATTAAGAAACGGATTTCTTAGATTACACCATCGATGCAACTACGAAATGACACATAGTATCGATTCATTGACAACTCTCGTTATACCAATAGTTGTCGAATCGATCGGGATATATGAGATGAAGGGACCGTACTGTACGCTAACCATAATAGAATGGTTCTTGCAGACACTATCATTTGATACCTAGGAAATCATGTAAACGATGCTGCTAGACCTTTAACATGATTGGTTGGGTACTATCATACTTGAGTTCTGACGTTCTAATTATCAAGGATTTGATAAATAAGAATAGAGTTATTGGGGTATGCTCATATAAGGACATGTTTAGTCCCAAATCACATTGAGATGTGAACTCACGGCTAGTTGTATCAATAAACCATTGAGGGCCACACAAGTGCTAACTTTCTTGATCCCGTTGAGAAGAAAATAGTTCAATGTGTTGAACGGCTTATAAAGGATTATATAGACACAAGGAAAATTTGAAGTATGACTTCTATAAGCGGAATGTAACTTTTAATTTGTGGAAGTGTTCTTAAATTAAAAGACGACTCAAATAAATAATGTATTTGAAAATTGTGATTTTCATAAACATTATTATGGACTAAATTAAATTAATCAAACACTAGTGGACCTAGTAGAGTCCAAATAATTAAATTAATTCAAGTGTTGAATTAATTAAATAGCATTGAGGCTTGTAGAGCCCAATTAGAAATAATTATTCAACTAGTAGACTTGAGTAAATTCAAGTAAGGTTTAATTGGTTTCAAATTTGTTTGAGACATTTAAATAAAAGTCCATGGGCTTCGTATTTATTACAAGCCCAAGTAAAAAGCATGCAAGTGATGTGAAAGGTTGGAGACAACTTTTTCATTAAACAATGCATGGCATGCTCATGCAGTTTATCATTCAAGCACCAAGAAAATTTCATCCCCTTCTCTCCTAAACAACCTTGGCCGAAATTTTTTGAAAAAAAATTCCTCTCATTTTACTTCTTCAAATTGTTGATGAAAGCACAAATTTCTCAAAGAAAAATGCCTTACATTTTCTAGTGCAAGTGTAAGGTGGATTTAGCTTGTTGGTGGTGAGCTTGATTTTGAGCAAAGAGTGCTCAAGGGAGGCTTGTAGATTAGTCTATCATTCAAGAGCTAAGGTGTTTAACGTCTTAGTTGGAGCCATCATCAATTTTAAGAGATTGATTGGTATATTTCTTAAACACTCTATGTATGACATGTTTGTTTTTGTTTTTTATTACACATCTTGTGAGGTGCTCGGTTTTGTTTTTCTTGTTGAAAAACAATTTTTCAAAACTTCCGTTACACATCCGGGCACCGTAACCGATCCCCTTTCAACTAGTCTGTGGCCGATTTTATCAGCATGTTTGACAGGGGCTGTCATTTTGTGCCCCTTATTGCGAGAGATGCCGCCTAGAAGCTGAGACATTTCATGGATGGCCTTAGGCCTACTTTGCGCCATGATGTGATGCTTATGAAACTAGCGAGTTATGACGAGGCCAACAGTTGCGCTTTCCAGACGGAGCAGGCCATGTGAGATATTGACGCCGAGATGCAGCGGAAGAAGCATCAGGCCCAGTCTAGCACGCAGCCACAAAAGAGGCAGTTTACCGGACCGCCAAGGCAGCAGAGGCAGCAGAATCCCCAGGGTCAGAAGGCGGGATAGCAGAGACCACCACAGGCACCAGGGGCTCCTAAGCCGGGGGGCAGACAGCCTTCCAAACAGTGCAACAGGTTCCACTTCGGCAAATGCATGTGGGGGACCCACAAATGTTTCATTTGCGAGCATGAAGGTCATAAGGCGGAAGATTTCCTAAAAAACAAGGGCCCCGCTCCTGGTAGAGCGTATGTGATGCATGCGGAGGAGGCGGAGGCAGACTCTACATTGATCACTGGTAACCCTTATGTTTAATATTTTAATTTACCGCTTTGATTGAATATGGTATACGGTTATTGATTGTTGTGGGAATTAGTTTATGGGACTGAGAACATAGAGTAAATTAGGATGCATGCTCTACCTAGTTGGATTTAAGGATTGAATTGCGTTAATTTAGAATTTTAAGGACCTAATTGTATTGACTAATAGTATAAGGACCTATTTGCAAAATCAAAATCTTTAAGGGATGCTTTCGAATTTTTTCAAATTGTGTGTATCAGATTCTTCATTTTCGAGGATTTTAAAGGTTAATTGTGCAAAATTCTAAAATTTTATGAGGACAAAAATGCAATTTTCGAAAACCTTAAGGGGCAAATTGTAAATTTCGAAAAAAAATTGAGGATTAAATTCGAAACTTTTGAGGAACACTTGGGTTAAAGCAGTAATTTTTTAGGATTTTAGGTTAATTGTTGGTAGGAAATTTCTTAAGTTTCAATGTGATCAGATTTAATGGCATGTTTTGTCGCATGAAGGATATATATTTCAGGTGTAGCCACGTATGCATTGCTAGATTCTGGAGCTACACATTCGTTTATATCTGAATCTTTCGTCAAGCGAATAGGAATCATACTGGAGGTTATGGATTTGAGACTCAGAGTATCGATCCATCCGAGGATCATATGTTTACATCTCAGATAGTGAAGAGATTTGAACTTCGTTTACAGAAAAATGCATTGCAGGCAGACTTGATTGTGCTACCGTTGCCGGACTTTGATATTATTCTGGGTATAGAATGGCTTTCTTCTAACGAAGATGTCATAGATTTTTTACGGAGGTCAGTATCTGTTTCATCGCCCCACGGTAAGCCGTTTGTGATCGAGGCAGCCAGACATCCGCAGATTCCTAACATCATTTCTTGAATCTGTGCCAGGAAGATCACGAGGAGAGGCTGCCAAGAATTCTTAAACAGTATTGTGTCAGTGATCGAGCCAGTAAATCAGAGGTTAGAGGAGGTCGAAGTAGTCAGAGATTTCCCAGTGTTTTCCCTGACGACATTTGAGGCATCCCACCAGACAGAGAGGTGGACTTCCCTATCGAGCTTATGCCAGGTACCGTCCCTATTTCAAAGGCGCCCTATGATAAACATAAAAATTGTACATTAATTAAATGTTTTATAATATAAATATATAGTTTTTGTTTTATTAAATGTTTAAATAATATATGTTTTATAATAAATTGTATAAAATATAAGTTGTTGTGTAATTACAAGTTTTTACTATTTTCTTACAGGTTCGATAAAACAAGAATAAACTTGGCGTTGCAATTGGGATTAAGATGATTCTTGGACCTGTAGAAAGTTGATGTTAATATCTACAATATTGGTGGCAAGCATGAGATAAAAATCATCTCACAATTGGGATCAAATTAAGCAACAAATAAAGTTATCAAAGGAGTGGCAGTTTTACCATGCTCTAGTATTTTGACAATATCTCTCAAATTACTTGGTCAAATGGTTTGAAACAAATACCACAACTAGACAACTCAATTATCCACATGTTTCTTTTTATGTGAAGAAGCAAATTCGGAGAAGAAGATTTTCAAAAGTGATGTGTAATATAATATAATATCTTGGAACACCATTGAAAACTTTTGTGTAAAAAAATAATATTTTATTTGTGGTTGTCTCCCCAAATTTGGCTATAAATAGGGGTGCATTGTAATGTATTGAGATATCCCTCATTCTATGAACAAACCTTTGAGTTCATAATATTTCTCTCTATATTTTTCTTTTATTTTTCATTTAAATATAATTAGCATGTTAATTTCATATTCAAAGTTTTACACTTTGAATAATGAACAGCTAACTTCCTAAAGTTGAGATGAAAATGTGAAACTCTTGGCATGATAATAAAGTTACTAAAAGGTAAGAATCTATGTTTTATATTATTTAATCATTATTTATTGTTTATGTTATATTTATTTCTTTAAGCATTTTTATACCATACTTATAAGTGGGAGTTTTGATTTATTGTTGCTATATGTTACACTAAATTCTTGGAACCATTTAAATGTTAGTTTGGTGTTACCAACAATTTAAAGTGAGAACCTTGATTTAGTATATATAAATATATCATAATATTAATTTCTTGGTACCATTTAAATGTTAGTTTGGTTTACCAACTATTTAAAGTGGGAACCTTGATTTAGTGTTTACAAATATATATATAGCACAATAAATACTTTGACACATTTATAAGTTTTGGTATATATTATATACTTATAAGATAATAATATATAGCATAATATAAATATGATTATTTAATATATTGGAACCATTTTATTAAGTGGATTTCAATAATGTTCGTTAATGTTAACTTTATTAAAATATCAAGAGTGGATCCTTTAATCTCAACTACTAAAATTAAAATTTGAACAATTAAAATTTACCCATTAAAGATTCAAACAATTAAAATTAAAAAGAAACAAAAACAAAAACAAAAACAAAAAGACATTGTAGTGGACTTGTAATTACCTTAGCTTCCCTGTGGATACGATATTCGGACTCACCGAATTATACTACTAGTGGACAACCTGCTCTTGGGAGTGCAACAATCAAAGTCGCAACAAGTTTTTGGCGCCGTTGCCGGGAATTATAATTTAATTTCAAGTCTATTTAATTTTGTTTATAGTTTATTTTTCTTTATTTGAATTTTTATTGCTTTTGTGTGTTTTTATTCTTTTGCATTTGCATGAGCATTTGGTCACGTACACTTAGTGGTCGACTCATTCGAAATAACCCTTTATTTTTACAAAACATGGCGGAAGAACCCATCCAAAAAAATGAAGATGAAATTCAATCTCAACATGATCATGATAGACGAAGAACACTTAGAGATCACATGAATCCTTCACGTACTAGTGCACCTTCATGTCTAATTTTTCCCCCTGATGCATCTCATTTCAATTTTAAGCCTGGTATTATCCAACTTTTACCCAATTTTCATGGCTTAGATTCTGAAAATCCATACTTTCATTTACGAGAGTTTGAAGAAGTGTGCAACACATATAATGATCTAAATTGTTGCATGAACACCATTCGACTTAAGCTTTTTCCTTTTTCTTTAAAAGATAAAGCTAAAACTTGGCTACAAAATCTTAGATCGGGATCCATTCGAACTTGGGATGAATTGCAACAACAATTTTTGAAATAGTTTTTTCCATCTCATAGAACAAATTCTTTCAAAAGGCAAATCATCACTTTCACTCAAAAACAAGGAGAAACTTTTTATCAGTGTTGGGATAGATACAAAGAATTGCTTAATCTTTGTCCACATCATGGTTTTGAAATTTGGAGAGTTGTTTCTCAATTTTATGAAGGCTTAACACCTAAAGATAGGCAAATGGTTGAATTTATGTGTAATAGAACATTTGAAGATAAAGATCCAAATGAAGCAATTGAGTATCTCGATTCATTAGCTGAAAATGCTCAAAATTGGGACACTATAGGTACAATCGAACCATCAAACAAGATTCAATCTCCTACATCTGGTGGAGGTATGTACACTCTCAAAGATGAACATGATCTTCAAGCTAGATTTACCTCTTTGGCAAGAAAAGTTGAGGCACTTGAATTGAAAAAGAATGGTCAATTAAAATCTGTTCAAGAAATTGTGTGTCACATCTGTGATACAAGTGATCATTTTACAAAAGATTGTCCCACTTTGCCCTCTTTTAAAGAATGTCTCCATGAACAAGCCAATGTTTTGAACAATTTCAAAAGGCCAAATTTTGAACCATTTTCTCAAAATTACAATCCAGGTTGGCGAAATCATCCAAATTTTAGTTGGAGGAATGATAATGCTGCACAATTTTCACAACCACATTTCCAAAGTCAACAAAATTTTCAAAATTATGCACCTTATGTTCCTCCACCTAAAAAAAATTTGGAAGATACATTGAATTCTTTCATTGCAAAGCAAGAGTCTATCAATACTCAAACTGCTCAAACCATGACAGATTTGAAAGATACTCTTGCTAAATTTGCATCTGCGCTTAATGTTCATGAAAAAGGTAAATTTCCTTCACAACCTCTGCCTAATCCCAAGGATCATCATTCACAAACTGGAACTTCTGGAACTCAATCGATGGATCAGGTAAAATCTGTTATTACCCTTCGAAGTGGTAAGGTTGTGGAAAAATTCATTCTTGAACCTTGTGAAGATGATGATAAATCAACTCCAAAGGGTAAGGAAGTGGAACTCATAACTTGCAAAGAGGAGGTTCAACAGACAGTGTCACCACCATTCCCTCATGCATTGAAAAATACAAAAAAATCAAATTTGAATTCTGATATATATGATATTTTTAAACAAGTAAAAGTTAATATTCCTTTATTAGATGCAATAAACAGGCACCATCATATGCCAAATTTTTGAAAGACTTGTGCACTGTGAAAAGAAAATTGAATGTGAAAAAGAAAGCATTTTTAGCCGAACAAGTAAGGGCAATCATTCAAAATAATAATACTTTGATTAGCCGAACAAGTAAGTGCAATCATTCAAAATAATAATACTTTGAAATACAAAGACCCTGGTTGTCCTACTATTTCATGTATTATTGGAGAACGAAAGATTAAAAAAGCCTTGCTTGATCTTGGAGCTAGTGTGAATTTACTTCCATATTCAGTTTATCAAGAACTCAATCTAGGCGAGTTAAAATCTACTTCGGTAACACTTTTACTTGCCGATAGATCTGTTAAAGTGCCAAGAGGTATAGTAGAAGACGTATTGGTCCAAGTTGATAACTTTGTATATCCTGTCGATTTCATAGTTTTAGATACACAACCTATCGAAGCTTTTAATGCAATTCCTGTAATTCTGGGTCGTCCATTTTTAGCAACTTCTAATGCCCTTATAAATTGCAGGATTGGAATAATGAAGTTGTCATTTGGTAACATGACCTTGGAGCTCAATGTTTTTAATCTTTGTAAGCAACCACATGACAAAGGAGATGAAAGTGAAGATGAAAATCTTATTGAAACTCTTGTGGAAGAAAACATTCAAGAAGAGAGTACTCGTGATCAATTAGATATTTGTTCAATTGAAACTGTTAAAGAAAATATTTAAATTGATCTTGATGATTTTATCAGGTATCACTCGTTACTAGGATCAGAGAAAGAATTTGATGCAAAATATGAGAACAAAGACGAACCACCCATATTGGAGTTAAAACCCTTGCCAGAAGAATTGAAGTATGCATTTCTTGGAGAAGGTGAAACATATCCGATGGTAATTTCTTCCAAACTAGAAAGTGATCAAGAAGGTAAATTAGTTTATATGCTTAAAAGACATAAAAATGCAATTGGTTGGACACTAAAAGATCTCAAGGGCATTAATCCACTAATTTGCACACACAAAATTCAGTTAGAAGAAAATGCTAAAACATCTCAACAACCACAAAGGAGATTAAATCCACACATGAAAGATGTTGTGAAAACTGAAGTTCTCAAACTACTTGATGTTGGGATTATCTACCCTATTTCTGATAGTAAGTGGGTAAGCCCAACACAAGTAATTCCAAAAAAATCTGGCATCACAGTGATAAATAATGAAAAAGGTGAATTGTTAACAAGTCGAGTCCCATCTAGTTGGCGGATGTGTATTGATTATAGAAAATTAAATGACGCCACTAGAAAAGATCATTTTCCATTACCATTTTTGGATCAAATTTTAGAAAGTGTAGCAGGTCATCTGATGCGAAACCTCGTACGAATGAGAAGCAAACACGATTATCGAAATCGCACCCTCGACTCAATAACAAACAAGGATCGATTTGTTGTCCCGATCTTTTGAAACAAGTAACGGTTTGTGATATTCACCTCTAAGTTATTAAAACTTAGCAACAAATATCAACGATAAAACAATTGAATTTCAAACGAACCTTCAAAGATCTTGTTTTGACAATCCGAGCGAAAAACAATCGACAAACGCCACAAAGATGCAATCTTTGATAAGTTTGATTTGTGTTGAACAAAGCAAGATGCCTTGCAAATTTGAGAGAAACTCTTCAAAATATTTTTATCAATCTTCAATAATGATTTTCGTTCATAGTCCTTACAAGCATTAAATAGACAATAAAATACAAGAAAAACAACATAAATTAGTGTAAAAAGTCATAAAGAACTTGTCTAGCAAATTTTACACGGCACTGCGCGCGGTGGCGCATGAACTGGCGCAGCCGCGCGCATGGTTCTGCACCTGGACAGCACGGGGCGCGCGGTAGCGCCACTTTTGGCGCGGGCGCGCGCACTGGTGCGCACGGGCGCGCCGCTTCTGGCGCTGGCGCGCGCACTGTTCTGCTCTGCTCTAGCGCGCGCTGCTGCACTGCTTCTGGCGTGCGCACAGTTCTGCCCATCTGCGCTAGCGCGTGCTGCTGCTTCTGCACATCAGCGCTAGCGCGTGCCGCTGCACTGCTTCTCTCGAGCCATTTTGCACTCATATGCTTAGTTGTTCGGGATTCCTTCATTATACTATTTGTTGAACTCCACAACTTGCTTGGATATGCTTGATTCATCATTATTGATCTTGAAGGTCCGAAACAACGACACTCTCTAAATCTCCTTCCAATCATTTGCACACGGTGCCTAGCCAGATTCATATCATACTCCCCTTCTTCAAAAAGATTTGTCCTCAAATCTTCGCTACCTACACAAAAACGAAGCAAGTTAGTAATAACAAAATTTATATGACCAACATGCTTACCTTCAGGCTCAAGTTTGTAGGTGCTATAGCCCACGTGCTCCTTCAATGTGTTGAGCCCTGACTCCATGGTTGTCTTCACTGTCAATGTAACAACCTCAACATACACCCAATGACGAGTGACACCAAATGATAAGATATCATTAACTATCACAAAGATCAGATTTCTCCCCTTCTTAGACCTAGTTAACACACAAGTGAAATCCATACATGTGTACGACCATAGTCCACTAAGAATAAGATATAATTGATGCAACACATAAGAATCAAACTTAGATGCCCTTTCCCCATATCCAATGCACCCTTCACTACACCTCTTAACATACCTCTTCATATGCAACCAACACATATAATCATGGATTATGTTGATGATAAAATAGCAACAGTATGCTCCAATAGCACGTAATTCATGCAATGAATATAGAATGTCAAATTTAATCTCTTTAAACATATATTCATCATGAATAAAGAAATAATCATGTTCATCCTTGCACCTCTCAAAACCATCAAACAAGCATAAATCATGCAAATAGAACACATTAAATGTAATATCCATGTAATCTTTACATTCATCACTAATAAGTATAAATCACGGAAATAGGACACGTCACATGTACTATCAATGCAATATATTATCTCATCACAAAAATCTAAGTCTAATGTATATAAACCCTTGTAGTAAACAAACCCCATCAACTTTGTAAATCGTGAGACGTCAAAATTCAGAGTAGGTACATGCAATACATTCATGGTCTCAAATTCATAACAATCAAGGAATAAAGGTAAATCTACATCTAACCCCTTAACCACCACATTTGCAACATATTCTCCAAGCTTTGGAAAATGATACATCGAAGAATTAAGATAAAGACGAAAGTCATACCTCATGGTTTTTGCGTTGGCAACTAACCTTACATCACCTTTCTTAGTTCCAAATTCATATGGATCATCCCATTACATTCTCTCACCAATAACACTATCTCGCCTCCTCATCATGACTTCATCGGATTCCTGCAAAGAAGAATTAACATCGCTCGGGATTGAACCGGCTATATCATCACAATGACAATAAACCACTTTGTACAAAGGTACTTTAAAGGGTTTATTCAAAAATACATAAGTCTCAACCTCACTCTTTTTACTCTTTTGGGCCTTTAATTCATTTTTCTTTTCTTTTTCTTTGGCCTCTTTTTCTTTTTCTTTTTCTTTTATTTCATCATTCTCTTCTTTTTTTCTTTCTATGGTCATCTCACTCTTTTGTTCACTCATTCTTTTGACCATATCACATTTTTTTTCACTCATTTCAAGGAATTTCAATTGATTCTCAAGAACAACATTTGGATTCAATTGAACACATGAAATATTTTCTTCTTCAAATGTTTTGAGCAACAAATTTTCTTCTTGCCTACTCTCCTCCTCCTTAATAGACAAATCACACATTTCTTTTTCCCCACCTAATGATTCAGTCCTCACTGTATATTGTTCAACAACATTCATCTCACTAACTAGTGGCATAACATCATCTTCAACTCTATTAATCACCACCTCAAATTCATGTTCTTCTACAATCGCAACTTCATGTTCAAATTCTCCAACAATCTCAACCTCTACTTGAGATTTAAATTCAACCGACGACTCTACTACTGCCAGCTCCTTACGTTGACATTGGCTAGTATCATGCCCAAATTTTAAACACCAACAACATATAATATCAAAAGTACTAGAATTTGAGTTTTTACTTGTACCTTGATATTCATATTTGCTAGCTTTACATCTCGACTGCTCCCTTGGACTAGCAATGATTTTCTCTCCCTGGTTGCAATACCCACTACTCTCCTCACATCCCCTATCATCATCTCGATGCAAATACAACGATCTATTCCCTCCAAATCTTCTACGTCGCCTATCCTCATCATATTGCCTATCATCATCCCGATCCAAATACAATGATCTATTCCCTCCAAATCTTCTACGTCGCCTATCCTCATCATATTGCCTATCATGTATTTCCTCTTCTTCACTCCGCCTATACCTCTCATGTAGAGGCTTAAACTCCTTCTCCCATATTTTATCCAACCCTTCTAACATTGTTTGAAATTGACGATCGTCAACCATTATACCTGCAAGAAAAGGTTAGTATAAAACAATAAAAGATAAGTTTCCTCACCACGAATCCTCACTGATCACTCCAATGGAAATTCACTCGTCTCTCTTTTTTTTTTCACTACAAAATACTCACCGGTCACTCCAAAGAAATAACGCTCGCACTCAAGTGTTTTCACTCAAATTTGATAGTTCTCTCTAAGATGTGCTCAAGCTTTGTACTAACAAGATTCAACTTGTGGACACTTGCAACTGTCTCACTTGGACTGCACAAAACAAAGAACGATAGAATAACACAGATTTGAAAACATAACAAAGGATAACACAGATCTGAAAATAGAAATGATGGAATAACACAGATCTGATAACAGAACGAAATTTATGTTTTTCTTCTCTTATATAGAAAGATTTGATAATAGAAACGAAAGGATAACACAGATATGAGAACAGAACGGATTTTAAACAGATCTGAAAAGAGAAACAAAAGGATAACACAGATCAGATAACAGAACGGATATATATATTTTTTTTATTTTTAGACAGATCTGAAAATAACAACAAAAACAATAACTTACTTGAATTCAATGAGCCAAAGCTCTGATGCCAAATGATGCGAAACCTCGTACGAATGAGAAGCAAACACGATTATCGAAATCGCACCCTCGACTCAATAACAAACAAGGATCGATTTGTTGTCCCGATATTTTGAAACAAGTAACGGTTTGTGATATTCACCTCTAAGTTATTAATACTTAGCAACAAATATCAACGATAAAACAATTGAATTTCAAATGAACCTTCAAAGATCTTGTTTTGACAATCCGAGCGAAAAACAATCGACAAACGCCACAAAGATGCAATCTTTGATAAGTTTGATTTTGGTAATAACAAAGCAATGAAATGCCTTGAATGTTGAGAATAAACTCAAGCAATTTTCATATCCTTCAATAATGATTTTCGTTCATAGTCCTTACAAGCATTAAATAGACAATAAAATACAAGAAAAACAACATAAAGTAGTGTAAAAAGTCATAAAGAACTTGTCTAGCAAATTTGACACGGCACTGCGCGCGGTGGCGCATGAACTGGCACAGCCGCGCGCATGGTTCTGCACCCGGACAGCACAGGGCGCGCGGTAGCGCCACTTCTGGCGCGGGCGCGCGCACTGGCAGCACGGGGCGCGCGGTAGCGCCACTTCTGGCACGGTCGCGCGCACTGGTGCGCACGGGCGCGCCGCTTCTGGCGCTGGCGCGCGCGCTGTTCTGCTCTGCGCTAGCGCGCGCTGCTGCACTGCTTCTGGCGTGCGCACAGTTCTGCCCATCTGCTATAGCGCGTGCTGCTGCACTGCTTCTCTCGGGCCATTTTGCACTCATATGCTTAGTTGTTCTGGATTCCTTCATTATACTATTTGTTGAACTCCACAACTTGCTTGGATATGCTTGATTCATCATTATTGATCTTGAAGGTCCGAAATAACGACACTCTCTAAATCTCCTTTCAATCATTTGCACACGGTGCCTAGCCAGATTCATATCATCATCCATACTACTGTTTTCTTGATGGATATTCAGGCTATTATCAAATTCCCATTGCACTCGAAGATCAAGAAAAAACTACATTCACATATCCTTTTGGAACATTTGCATTTAGAAGGATGCCATTTGGTTTATGCAATGCCCCAGCAACAATTCAAAGATGTATGCTAAGTATTTTTTGCGACATGGTTGAAAATTGTTTGGAAATTTTCATGGATGATTTAACTGTCTTTGGGAATACATTTGATAATTGTCTTGAAAATTTGGAAAAAGTTTTAAAAAGATGCGAGGAAAAAGGTCTTATTTTAAATTTGGAAAAATGTCATTACATGATTACTTCTGGAATTGTTTTGGGACATGTCGTGTCATCTCATAGAATTGAAGTTGATAAAGCAAAAGTTGATGTCATTGCCAATTTACCCCCTCCAAAAACCATTAAAGAAATTCGCTCATTTTTGGGACATGCTGGATTTTATAGGAGGTTTATAAAGGACTTTAGTTTAATCTCTAAACCCATTTGTAACCTCTTAACAAAAGACACTGCATTTGAGTGGACTCAAGAATGTCAAAATGCTTTTGATAAAATTATTCGACATTTAACATCAACTCCTATCATGCAACCTCCTGATTGGTCTTTACCATTTGAAATCATGTGCGATGCGAGTGATTATGCAGTCGGTGCAGTACTAGGTCAAAGAAGAAACGGTAAGCCTTATGTGATATATTATGCAAGTAGAACTTTAAACAATGCTCAAATGAATTACTCCACAACTGGAAAAGATCTACTTGCTGTAATATTTGCATAGATAAATTTCGTTCTTATTTGATTGGATCAACGACTATTGTGTTTACTGATCATTCTGCTATTAGATATTTTTTGACCAAACAGGATGCAAAGCCACGACTGATACGATGGATTTTGTTACTCCAAGAATTTGACATTGTGATCAAATATAAAAAAAGAACCGAGAATGTCGTAGCCGATCATTTATCGAGACTAGTAACGGGATCATCTTGTGAAATGACACCAATTAACGATAATTTTCCTGATGAACATCTATTTTCAGTTACTACTACACCTTGGTTTGCTAACATAGTAAATTTTCTTGTGACAGGAAAAATGCCACCGCAATGGAGTTCCCAAGATAAAAGAAAATTTTTGAATGAGGTAAAAAACTTTTATTGGGATGATCCGTATCTGTTCAAGTATTGTCCAGATCAAATTTTTCGACATTGCATACCCGACAATGAGGTAAGTAGTGTCATTAAATTTTGTCATTCAGAAGCATGCGGAGGACATTTTTCTTCAAAGAAAACGGCTGCAAAAATCTTGCAGTGTGGATTTTATTGGCCCACTTTGTTTAAAGACACCCACGAATCTGCAAGATCTGTGACAAATGTCAAATATTGGTTGCGATTTCAAAAAGAAACATGATGCCTTTGAATCCTATCATTGAAATTGAAATCTTTGACTGTTGGGGAATTGATTTTATGGGACCTTTTCCATCGTCGTTTGGATACTTGTATATTTTAGTTGCAGTTGATTATGTTTCCAAATGGATAGAGGCAATTCCATGTCGAAAAAATGATCATAAAATCGTCATCAAATTTTTGAAAGAAAATATTTTTAGTAGATTTGGAATTCCTCGAGCCATGATAAGTGATGGGGGAACTAACTTTGTTAATAAACCATTTGCTTGATTAATGAAAAAATATGGTATTACTCATAAAGTAACTACTCCTTATCATCCTCAAACAAATGGACAAGTTGAATTAGCTAATAGGGAGATAAAGCAAATTTTGGAAAAAAACAGTTAACTCAAATAGAAAAGATTGATCTCTGCGACTTAATGATGCACTTTGGGCATATCGAACAGCTTTTAAAACATCTTTGAATATGTCTCCCTATAGGTTGGTTTATGGAAAACATTGTCATTTGCCTGTGGAATTGGAACATAAAGCTTATTGGGCGATCAAAACTTTAAATTCAAGCATGGATGATGCCAACAAATTGCGTAAATTGCAACTTAATGAACTTGATGAACTCAGAAATGACGCGTATGAGAATTCAAGGATTTATAAAGCAAAAATCAAATCATTTCATAATAAAACAATTCTTAGAAAATCTTTTGAGATTGGTAAAAAAGTTTTGCTTTATAATTCTCGACTTCACATATTCCCAGGAAAATTACGATCAAGATGGACAGGCCCATATGTTGTAAAGCATGTGTATACTTATGGAGCTGTGGATATTGAAAATCCTAAAAATGGTGATATTTTTAAAGTAAATGGACAAAGGCTTAAACCATTTTTAGAAAATTAAATCATTCAGGAAGAGTTTATTTCCCTTTCTGATCCTTGATTTTTTTTTTTTGTGTTGCATTTAAGTTTGTTTGTTTTTATTTCAGGTTTTCTTAATATTTTTATTTTCCCGGTTAAATGGCGGATAACGGTACTCTGTGACTCTCATAGTCGGTTAAATCAGTTTTCCACAATTGCTGATACAAAAATAAAAAAAAACCATTTCTTTTCTTTTCAAAATGGATGAAATTCTCTCAAAAATTTGTAAATATTTTCCCTCTGTTTCTGAAAATGTTCTAAGAAAAATTTATGCAGGAGGTGTGAAAGATTGAGATTGCTAATGCAAAAAGGAATTCCAGAAGATATTCGTCCTGTAATAGAAGCTAAGATCCAATTTGGAGGAGAAGTTCCACAATCATTGCTCATTCGGTATTTGCCTGGATTAGGAAAAAGCACTTATGCGAAAAAAACGAAGGGCCAAAAGTTTAGGGGTTTGTCATAAGTATGCAAGATGGACTTGTGACAAACGATGCAGATCTTTAGGATGTTTTACCAATAACAGAGAAGATAAAATTGGTTTCATTAAGAATGGGCTGAGTAAGGAGTCTTTAGATAACATCTTATTGACTCTTGAGACGCATTCTAGTGGACATGTGCATATTGAACTTCTCCGTTTATGGAAACAATTCCAAGATGAGCGTCATAGTCTTGGGAATCCGACTAAAAAAGACCATGTTTGCCAATTTATAAGAAAATTGGATGGGAAGCATATCCTCGACTCATAGAAGGCGTTGAAGCCGTTTCTGGACGTAAAACCAGAGGAAAATTGTGAGCCACAATCACACTACTGTTTATATGCATGTGTGTCATTATTGTTTTTACTATTTATTCTGTTTACAGCTGTGACCCATAGTTTTCTCATGATAACATATTACCCCTATAAAATCTCTCATCTTTTTCTCTATTTTCGCAGACAAAAAAAAAAGGTAAAAACATGGCTGGATCCTCTGCACAAACATTGAAAAATATTTGTGTATTTTGTGGGTCGAGTCCTGGAAAAAATGAAGTGTTTGTAGAAGCAGCGAATAATCTTGAAAAGATATTGGCTGAGAGAAAAATTCACTTGGTATATGGGGGAGATAATATTGGGTTAATGGGATCTGTTTCAACATCTGCTCATCTTGGAGGTAGTCAGGTTTTGGGTATTATTCCTACAGCTTTAGCTAAAGGAAATATTACAGGTGTTACGATTGGGGAGGAATTAAAAGTTTCTTCTATGTATGAAAGAATCACTCAAATGATTGAAAATTCTGATGCTTTTATCGCACTACCAGGTGGTTTTGGTACATTAGAAGAAATTTTTCACACTGTTTCTTGGGCACAACTTAATATCCATAATAAACATGTGGGCTTGTTGAATATCAATAATTATTTTGACAGTTTGTTGACATTTCTTGATAAAGCTGTGGAACAGAATTTCATTTCAGAAAATTCACGACGGATGCTCATTTGTGCTTCGACTGCCGACCAATTAATTGATGATTTGGAAGCTTTTGTTCATAAACCTGATCCGATGATAACAAAGATCAATTGGTCGCAATCAAGCAGTAAGAAAAGGAAGTTGGATCGTTGATTCAAAAGTCGTGGATTGGTTTGCGTTTGTTTCAGTTTGTTATCTTCAATAAAATTTCAGGTGATATCTCTTTCATTATGTACTCTTTATTAATAGTTATTTTGACATTAGGGACAATGTCATATTCTGATTGGGGGAGAACAAACTTATAAAAAAAAATTTAAAAAAAAATAAAAAAAATAATATATATTATTTTAAAATAAAATCATGTTTATTGTTTGTATCTTATTAATTTTTGCCAAAATGTCATACATTACATGTTTGAAAGATTTAAATTAGAACATGCATTAATCTATTTAAGAATGTTTAAATTTTTATTTGAAAAAAAGTCAATTTTAATATTCTGATCAATATAAAAATATGATTTATGAAATCTTTTTGAGTGATTAACCATTGTGATAAAATCAGGTATTAAAGTATATGGCCCAAGATATACCTTATAAGAGTGCCTATAATTTTAAACTCACACATATTTTGTGAGTGAGTGGAGAGGACTGAGAAAACAGCTTTCGAGCCTTTATTGATCATGAGAGAGACTATCTATTGTTTAGATCTTGAGTTCTTATTTTGAAGAAAAAAAATGATATTTCCTGAAAAAAAAGGAGAAAAAAACAAAAAGAAAGATATTGAAGATCTATGTAATTTTTAAGTTATATGCTACGACCCATATATCTCTCATAAAAAAAACAAAAAAAAAAGAGAGAGAAATTTATTGTACAAATTAAATAAATATGTGGTCAAAAAGCATAAAATTAGTCTGATTCCATGATGTTATGCAAAAAAAATAAATAAATATTAGGAGAAAATATATAATAAGAACAACTAAATTTTGAATCAATGGATTTTCTATCTTTTGATTAATTTGGCTCGTTTGTCTGTCTGCATTCTGTAAACCATTTTTCTGAGCATTTATCTGTATTCCAACTCCATGAGAGAAATCTTTGCCATAAATTGAAACATTTATTAACCTATGAGGATATGGAGTTGAAACTCTTACTAGGAATTTCTGAAGGCCGTGTACATTTAACTACCTGAAATAAGCTTTGAATTGATCATTTCAAATTATTTCATAAATTATAATTATGATGATCTTGATATAACTTTGACAGTTTTCAAATTTAATTTAAACACTTAGATAGTTTTGATTACATATCTATTTAAATTAATCAATATGTTTTGTATTGCTATTAACGCTTAAATTGCTAGGGACTAGCAATAAGCTGGTTGGGAGGTGTGATAAACATAAAAATTGTACATTAATTAAATGTTTTATAATATAAATATATAGTTTTTTTTTTTATTAAATATTTAAATATTATATGTTTTATAATAAATTGTATAAAATATAAGTTGTTGTGTAATTACAAGTTTTTACTATTTTTTTACAGGTTCGATAAAACAAGAATAAACTTGGCGTTGCAAATGAAATTAAGATGATTCTTGGACCTGTAGAAAGTTGATGTTAATATCTACAATATTGGTGGCAAGCATGAGATAAAAATCCTCTCAAAATTGGGATCAAATTAAGCAACAAATAAAGTTATCAAAGTAGTGGCAGTTTTACCATGCTCTAGTATTTTGACCATATCTCTCAAATTACTTGGTCAAATGGTTTGAAAAAAATACCACAACTAGACAACTTAATTATCCACATGTTTCTTTTTATGTGAAGAAGCAAATTCGGAGAAGAAGATTTTCAAAAGTGATGTGTAATATAATATAATATCTTGGAACACCAATGAAGACTTTTGTGTAAAAAAAATAATATTTTATTTGTGGTTGTCTCCCCAAATTTGGCTATAAATAGGGTTGCATTGTAATGTATTGAGATATCCCTCATTCTATGAACAAACATTTGAGTTCATAATATTTCTCTCTATATTTTTCTTTTATTTCTTCATTTAAATATAATTAGCATGTTAATTTCATATTCAAAGTTTTACACTTTGAATAATGAATAGCTAACTTCCTAAAGTTGAGATGAAAAGATGAAACTCTTGGCGTGATAATAAAGTTACTAAAAGATAAGAATCTATGTTTTATATTATTTAATCATTATTTATTGTTTATGTTATATTTATTTTTCAAGCATTTTTATACCCTACTTATAAGTGGGAGTTTTTATTTATTGTTGCTATATGTTACACTAAATTCTTGGAACCATTTAAATGTTAGTTTGGTGTTATCAACCATTTAAAGTGGATGCCTTGATTTATTATATATGAACATATTATAATATTAAATTCTTGGAACCATTTAAATGTTTGTTTGGTTTTACAAACCATTTAAAGTGGGAACCTTGATTTACTATATATAAATATATCATAATATTAATTTCTTGGTACCATTTAAATGTTAGTTTGGTTTTACCAACCATTTAAAGTGGGAACCTTGATTTAGTGTTTACAAATATATATATAGCACAATAAATACTTTGACACATTTATAAGTTTTGGTATATATTATATACTTATAAGATAATAATATATAACATAATATAAAAATGATTATTTAATATATTGGAACCATTTTATTAAGTGGATTTCAATAATGTTCGTTAATGTTAACTTTATTAAAATACCAAGAGTGGATCCTTTAATCTCAACTACTAAAATTAAAATTTGAACAATTAAAATTTACCCATTAAAGATTCAAACAATTAAAATTAAAAAGAAACAAAAACAAAAACAAAAACAAAAAGACATTGTAGTGAACTTGTAATTACCTTAGCTTCCCTGTGGATACGATATTCGGACTCACCGAATTATACTACTTGTGGACAACCTGCTCTTGGGAGTGCAACAATAAAAGTCGCAACACCCTATCATCTAGCACCAGCAGAGATGAAAAAACCAAAGGATTAGATTCACGACTTGCTAGATAAGGGTTTCATTCGCCCTAACTTCTCTCCATGGGGAGCACCGGTACTATTTGTTAGGAAAAAGGATGGCAGCATGCGGCTCTGCATCGATTACATGGAACTGAACAGAATCATGGTCAAGAACAAGTATCGACTGCCCAGGATTGAAGATCTATTTGATTATCTTCAAGAAGCATCAGTATTCTCGAAGATAGATTTTCGATCAGGATACCGCCACCTGAAGGTGAGAGAGTCTGACGTGTATAAGACAACATTTAGGACACGTTATGCGAACTATGAGTTTTTGGTGATGCCCTTCGGTCTGACTAACGCACCAGCTATCTTCATGGATCTCATGAATATCGTGTTTCAGCAATATTTTGATCAGTTCATCATAGTTTTCATAGACGACATTCTGATCTATTAGAAGAGCAATGAGGAGCACCGTCAGCATCTGAGGACCGTACTGCAGACTTTACAGGACAGACGGTTGTACGCCAAGTTCAGTAAGTGCGAGTTCTAGCTTGACAGATGTGGCATTCTTGGGCCACATTGTATCCCGAGATGGAATGGAGGTCAATCCCAGCAAGGTTGAGGCAGTCCGAGATTGGCCAGTGCCTAAGAGTGTGATAGAGATCCGTAGTTTCTTGGTATTGGCTGGTTACTACCGGATGTTAATTCAGGGCTTCTCTTCTATTGTGGTACCTATGACCGCCTTGATGAAGAAGAATGCCAAATTTATTTTGGGATTGGAGTGCCAGGAGAGTTTTGACAGGTTGAATCAGGCGTTGACAACGGCACCAGTTCTAGCTATGCCATCAGGGCAAGGAGAGTTTTTGGTATATACAGATGCTTCGAAGCTCGGTTTAGGTGCAGTTTTGATGCAGCATTACAGAATTAGAGCTTATGAGTCCCGACAGTTGAAGGTCCATGAGCAGAATTATCCGACTCATGACCTCGAGCTAGCTGGCAGTGGTATTCGCCTTGAAGATTTGGAGACATTATCTATATGGGGAGAAGTGCAGGATTTTCACTAACCACAGGAGAATGAAGTACTTCTTCACACAGAAAGAGCTGAACATGAGACAGCGGTGGTGGCTAGAGCTAGTGAAGGATTATGACTTGTGATTTTAGCTACCATCTGGGTAAGGCTAATGCAGTTGCAGATGCCCTGAGCAGGAAGAATGCAGTTATCGCTCAGCTCTCAGTCCAGAGACCGCTGCAAGCAGAGATCCAGAGGTTTGAGCTTTCAGTTTATGCCAGGGGCGATGTCCCTAATCTTTCTACCCTGACAGTGCAGTTGACACTGAGAGACAGAATTCGAGTAGGGCAGACTTCAGACGAGCAGTTACTGAAGTGGAGAAAGTGGGATGAAGCTAAGAGCCGGAGGTTGTACACAGTTGTGTACGGCATAGTCAGATATCCGCGACTAACTGTAGGTTCCTAGCAGTGATTCCTTGAGAGCTGAAATCTTGAGCGAGGCCCACAGCACCCCGTACTCCATCCATCCAGGGATTACGAAGATGTATAAGGATCTTTAGTCTTTTTATTAGTGGCCGGACATGTAGCTGGATATTCTTCTTTTCGTCTCAGTGTTTGACATGTCAGCAGGTTAAGGTCGAGCATCAGAGGTCCTGTAGAGAAGCTGAGACCACTCCCTATTCCTGAGTGAAAATGGGAGAACATTACCATGGATTTTGTGACAGGGCTACCGAGGACGATTGGAGGATATAATGTCGTTTGGGTTATAGTCGATTGGCTCACTAAATCAACACACTTTTTACCGATCAGGAAGACCTTCACCATGACTCAGTACGCAAAGTTGTACACCAGAGAGATAGTCAGACTGCATGGGATTCCAGTGTCCATCGTGTTATACAGGGATCCAAGATTCACGTCTACATTCTGCAAGAGTCTACATCAAGCATTGGGTACTGAGCTGCTATTCAGTACTGCCTTCCATCCTCAGACCGACGGACAGTCAGAGAGGGTGATTCAGATATTGGAGAACCTACTCAGAGCGTGTCTGGACGACTTCCAGGGTAGTTGGGAGCTGAAGTTACCTCTAGTGGAGTTTAAGTACAACAACAATTATCAAGCATCTATCGGTATGGCTCCATATGAGGCATTGTACGAGAGGAAGTGTAGGTCTCCAGTATATTGGGATGAGGTAGGAGAGAGAGCAGAGTTGGGGCCGGATATTGGTAGTCAGACTGCAGAGTTAGTGGTCAAGATCCAGGACAGGATGAAGACCGCTCAGAGCTAACAGAAGAGTTATGCAGATCAGTTGCGTAGAGACCTTGAATTCACAGTAGGGGATCATGTATTCGTAAAGGTTGCACCAATGAAAGGTGTGATGAGATTTGAGAAGAAGGGCAAGCTCAGCCCTAGATTCATAGAACCCTTGAACCTATAGAGAGTTGGGACACTCGCATACATAGTTGCATTACAGCCTAACTTGGCAGGAATTCATAACGCGTTCCATTTTCCATGCTGCGGGAGTACATGTCAAATCCTTTGCATGTGCTAAACTATGAACCACTTCAGCTGACACCGAACTTGTCCTTCGAGGAGAGACCCTCTCAGATTTTGGATAGACAGGAGACGAGGTTTCGGAACAAGGTGATCCACATGGTCAAAGTCAAGTGGCTGAATCATTCCGAGGAGGAGGCTACTTAGGAGACGGAGACAGAGACCGAGATGAGAAGTCGCTACCCGGAGTTATTCGGTACGTTTTAAATTTCAAGGACGAAATTCAATTTAAGGGGGGAGAATTGTAAGGTCTAAGAAATTCGAACTACGTAACCTGACTACATATAATCTAGGGTTTTATTTAAAATATGTTTTTAATGATTTATATGCATTGAATGCCTGATTATTGCATGGTTATGTAAGTCATTGCATGTTTTATCCAAAGTTTCGTGCATTAGGGTTTTAAGATGTATTTCGCGCTCGAACGAAGAACAGAAACCGGGGATATTCAAGAAAAATGTTTTTATTGAATAATAATTTTAATTATTTAATATATGGTGTATTTAAGGGAGAATTTTGAAAATGGGCCTTGTTTGAGTATTTTTACTCGTCGAGCCGTATTTTAAACCAGTACGCAAATTTTATCGATTCGGAAGACTTTTCGAGAGTTCGAGCAATATTTTCAAAAACGTACCAAAACGAAATATTTTTCGGGAGTGTTACTGGGCTTTTCAGGTTTAATTTATTGCATAATGGGCCAAAAACCTTTTTAAAACTTTAATCATTAATTGTGGCCCATTAGTGTATCATTGATTTAACCTAAACACCCTTAACTTAAACCTAACCCTACCCTCAAAGCACTCAGCTGCCCCTCCCCTTTCAGCAGCCTCCCATTCAAAAATATTCAGCAGCCATATCGTTCTCCCTCAAGGTTTTCAAGAGAAATCTTCCTCGTAACTCCGGTGCTCGTCCTAACCGAAGTTATCAACGTTTTCGAGAGTATTAACGCAAAGGCACGTCCAAAAACGATTCTTTCTCATCATCCGTGCTAGTTTTTGCTGTTACGTGTGTGGTTGTATGAATGTTACATAGATACATCATGTGATTTTGTTTTTACAAGGGTTTTGCCATGAACACGCATGCATTCTTCATACTACTCAAGTTTTTTTTGTTGTCCTTGTGTAAAGAGGCAGCCGATTTGGGTTGCTAGGGAGCTGATAATGTCGAGAAGGATGAGGAGTAAGTTCTAGAGTCGAGGCTTGGTCGGTTTAGGTGAGGATCGATCGGTTTTTGTTGAGAAACTAGCGGCTTTATGACTAAATTGAAGGTCTGTGGTGCGTCGGCTGTGCAAGGGACGTTCCTAGCCTTGGACCAAATCGTGGTGGGTCTAATCCATGGCTTAGGAGGGCTCAAACTCTTCTGGACTGAGTCTCGAGGCCGATTGGGCGAGAAGTGTAAGGGTTGGTCTCGTTTGAGGCGTATTTAGGGGCTAGAGAGTGTCTGCGTCTTACAGCATGCATGGGGCTGTGAGTGGGGTTAGGTCGGTCCATGGAGGGTCCAAAGGTGGGCTAGGG
The DNA here is from genome assembly GCF_025594145.1 of Primulina tabacum. Lineage (NCBI taxonomy): Eukaryota > Viridiplantae > Streptophyta > Magnoliopsida > Lamiales > Gesneriaceae > Primulina > Primulina tabacum. Next base: position 21,159,353 of record NC_134558.1, on the reverse strand, counting down.
AGTGTTGGTTCGAGGCTGGTTCGGGTTGTTTGAGAGTAGGTTAGAAGTTGGCATTGAGGTGTTTGGGAAGCTTTCCTGCCACAGGATTAGCGTCGCAGCACTACACTTTAGGCGCTGCAGCGCCTGGTCTTCGAAGTGGAAGCGCTGCAGCTTTGAGGCTGGTCGCCTAGGCGCTAACCAAGCACCGCAGCACCATAGTGTCGGCGTCGAGGCGCTAGTCCAGGGTTTGAGGAACTTTTAGTTTAAGCACTATTGTGTCATTTGGGTATTGGTACGTCGTTATGACCGAGCTTAATGAAGGTTCGATTGGGTCATATGAGGTTGAATTAAGAATCTTTGAATTATGATTTAAGCGTGGTTATCTTTGGATCAAGTTAGCAGTCTTGGCAGCACCCTAAACATGATTTGACATGTTTTAAATGTTTATGTTGTCATGTATACAACTTTTTATAAAGTTATGAAAAATATTTTGCATGTTTGATTTATAGAAAAATTTACGGATATGCATGATTTTCATAAGTGATGAAAATGATGACACATTTTGAAGGAAAGGAGTTGGTTGTGACTAATATGTATATGTATACGATGAGTTGTAAGGCCATGGCTCAGTGGATGGGTAATACTGTCGCTGATGTCCCCGCCGTCGTGTGCCACGGTTATACGTAGATGGATCAATCGAATAGAGCTGATATGATAGAGCTGATACCAATGTCACACCTAATGAACGGAATTCAATTAAAATAGATGAACACGTATATGATGATATGTTGAGACATGCTTTGAACACGTATGCTTTATTATGTTTATGTTTACGTTTACGCTTTATTATGCTTTATTATGTCACAAGTTACAACTACTGAATGAAATTAAATTAAAAAAGATCATGAAATGTATTTTATTACGATACTTTTCACTGTTGCATGCTATGTATGTGTACTTGCTATAACGTTACTGGTGTGTTGAGTCTTTAGACTCACTAGACGTGAATGATGCAGGTGAGCATGTTGATGAGGAGGCTGGAGGTGCCGAAGTCTGAGTAGGCGGGGCTGGATGTGCACACATGAACCCGAGGACCATATATTTTCCGCACATCATGATTTGTCATATGAGTGTACATGATTATTTTATACGCTTTTGTTTTGATATGTTGATGGTCGTGAGGATTTTTACTTGCTTCCTGTTATTTTATTTTTAACGTAAGTCTAGTGTTGTCGACTCGGTGAATATTTTTAAACTACAGTATTTTTATCGGTCATTGGATTACATTTATTTTTAAATGGGAAATCTTCAGCAGTACTGCATGCATGCATAAGTTATGAATTTTAGAAATTTAGCTTACAAAAAAAATATTTCTTGTGTCATTTTAAGTAGCAGATGTTTCTACATAAATTATTATTAAAATAAAGATTGTTTTTACATAAGAGTCAATAAAATTCAAGCTAACAATTTGGCTCGTTGGACATCTACTAACACCGATGAATATCATACAAAGCGACACACACTGTAACACATACAAAAGAAATGTTATATATACAGACACATTGAGGATCTTATTATAATAATACTCTTTTTGTAGGGTCTGGAGGTGTCAAAATTGACTGCAAGATATATACTGTGCTGGATAGTCAAGAATTCTCTCATTAACCCTAAACTATGCAACTTATTTTAGCTAGTAGCTGTAGCATGTGAAAATTTTTTAGTGGGGTGCACTATCCTATCGCAAGATTACCCACATTATTTCGTCCCCTCTCATTGTCAACCAATTGAACATTAAAAAAAATCCCCACATTGGAGGCAAACTCATTAAGTTAAAACAAAACAAAAAATAAAGATTTGTCCATCGTTTAGTCTTTTATTATTATTATTTAATATTTCCCCTTATTTTTACATATTCTAGTCGAACGTTCGTCTGTTTGTGGCACAGTATGTTGAAGATGGCAGAAAATGTCACATGAATAGTCTATGGCAAAATCACCCCTTTGGACAATATATCTAAGAAACTCAATAATATAAATGTGAATCCGTGTGTCTGTAATTGATAATACTACCCAGTATATGTCACGTCTTTCTTTTGTCAACTCTCATCTTTTGTTGTAGCTAAATGACCCGAGCTCGAGCCAAGTTGAAATACTAACTCGTTACTCTCAAGTAAAATCCGGGTCTGTGAAGTATCGTGGATTTGTACGGTGATACGACATTATCCTGATTTTCACCAGCTCCCTTGTATCCCTCAACTACAAAAAATAACCTTGCTGATAATGCATTAGATATCAGTCTATTTCTCAGTTCGTGAGTTTGATTTTTATGTGGAAACGTTCGGTTTTCTGCTTCGGTTCAGAGTTGAGTTTATTATAACTAAGTAGTTCACCAAGTTCTCTTTATATTGTCAAAAATAGTCCATGTCTAAAAGTTCAAAATTTTCATTGTATCAATGTCACTTCTCTTTTCGAGCAAAGAGTATGACATTCAAGTTGTCGTCTAGTAAAATGGTATCTGCGACAAAATAAACAGAAAAAATGAATTCCATGTTTATTATTTGCATTTTGGGGTTTTTGTTCCAAAATCTGTCAATTTAAATTGAAGGAAAAAAAATTGGAGCCCATTTCAAAACAAAGACCCAGCAACCCATACTGTTTGTACGATGAGGTTCCCATGTGGTCATCCGATCAAGATGGAATCTGTTGTTCAAAACATGGGGCAGTGAGTTATTGAAGACAACATACTTTCCAAGATTCTTTCAACCAATATTATCCCGAGATGAATGATTCTTTGCACTTTTCACACTCGTTACACTGCACATTTAAACAATGGTCTCTCAAGCCAAAGCTGGACGTGTAAACACAGTAGTGTTATAAATCAAACGTTCTGCGCTTAAAAACTAATTAGCAAAATTTTTGGAGCAAGGGGACCAACACCCGAACCGATATGTAAAGTGTAAAATTTGGCAGAAGAGTTTTGAAGCTATCTGTAGTCTGCTCCAACTGCTTCATAGATAGACTTGTAGCCATCTCTTTCTAAACATTGGGCTAATTCAGCCTACAAAAAAAAGGGGGGGAAAATAAAAAAACGACTGCAATAATTGAATTTTGATGCTTTTCCTGTATCAGTTTTCATTACTTCTGATTCAAAGTGCATATTACTAAGTAAATACCTTGATCTGAGGTATAAGGGCAGGACCTCCATAGGCAAATGCGGTATACAGCTGAACAAGAGTGGCTCCAGCTCTTATTTTCTTGTATGCATCCTCACCACTGAAAATTTTCTTGGTGTAAGTTATGATAAAACAAGACACCATTTAGGAACACAAATTATTTTAAAAAATGATACCTGCAAATGCCTCCACAGCCAATCAAAGGAATCTTTCCCTAAATGCAAATGGCGAAACAAGTATTCGTTATAACTACTGTACAAATGCCTAAATAAGCATTTGACGTTAAAATATATGCATAAGAAAAAGACTTAACAAGATGGGCATAGATAGGTAAGTAAAAATGATGACACATTCAGCAGCGAGAAAGTTCTCATTGACCAGGAAACAAGAACTGAAGAACTTTTCTGTCAGATTCACCAATACTAGCACAAATACATTAAACCGATTTCCTGTTTTCGAAAAATGCCAACCAGAAGGCAGGTGAAAGAAGAAGTAAAATCAGAATTAAATGATTAAACATTTTGAACTTGATTACCTTAGTGAGAATATACATTTCTTTGAGAATATTGGTAGATAAATCAAAGAGTGGCTTCCCACTCAAGCCACCAGTTTCTTCGGAAACAGGATTGTTGCTGATAGTATTGGGTCTTTGAATGGTGGTGTTTGATATGATCTGCAAGCATCAAATAAACAAAGTAGTCAAGAATCTCACAACCTTGCTACAAAAATAGGTGGATTGGGAATTTAGATTAGTCTGCTATTGTGGATATCATCTAAATCATTAGTCAAAATACAAAAAAGAATAATTGCAAAAAAACAAAGTGTGCCTCGATTCTCAATTTTGGATAGATGGAACTTTAAGAAGGGATGATTATTCAAAATTATATTGTTATAAATATACTGCCTCTGTCCCAACTCCAAATATAAAGGCTAGATTTCTTTTTTCATCCATCCCAAATATATAACTCTGTTTCCATATATAGTATTATTTTATCTGTTCTTTCCCAATCAACATTTATCATTAGATACATTAACCACTTCCAACAGTTTTATTATTCTTCTATTAAAACTCATTAAATTAAAGTAAAATTGGAATTTTTTTTCTAAAATTTACTTTTTCACTTTCTTAATATGTGTGAAAATACAAATAAACCTAAATACATGGAATAAATGCAAATAATACTAATTGTTGCCAAATATGGTAAAAGAGCAAGAGAAAACATACCAATCCATCTACTCGAAGAGCAAGAGAAACCTACATACATTGACAACATATATTTAGAGCCCATAACTCAATATTAACGCACTTAAAAACATAACACGTGCACACCCGTGCAATATCTTCAAGATCTTGTTTTGACAAATCTGGAGCAATTTTTACAAGCAATGGTGGCGGCCCTTCCTCACCCCATTGCATTTCATCACGAGCCCCCTGAACCTGGAAAAAAATACATTGAAACAAAATCTAAATTCATCTATGGTTATATGTTCCGCAAAGTAAATCGGGAAATAGATTGACCAATACGATTGAAATAGAAGTAAGATCATACCTTCTTAACAAGATCTTTCAGTTGCTTCCTGCCCTGAAGTTGTCGCAATCCAGGAGTATTTGGGGATGAAATATTAATGACCTACAAAATAATGTCTATGCATTAAAAGATCAGCACGCTGCTACAACAATAATATCTAAAGGTGATTTCTTCCTTAACTTGCACAAATCTACATATGCAACTAAGTTTCTCTTGAAGGATTTGAAAGTCCATTTGTTGTTCATGGAAAAAAAATCACCTTGTAACTTCGACGGATTGTAGGATCTCTTTTACAAAAAGATGGAGGAGGGGGGATTGATAGAGATTTATCGCATAGAATACAAGTAAGATGGTCGAAGCAGAGAAGTGAATCTGGTACTTTGTGTGATCTTAAGGGACCACAGAGACTCATAGGTTAGGTCCGCAATATTATATGAATCCGAATGTTGGGTAATAAAGTGTGCACATGAAAAAATAAATATAGTCACAGAGATGAAGATGTTAAGGTGGGTGTGGGAAGAGGATCCGCATAGCCGACCTCACTTATTGGGATAAAGACTTGTGTGTTGTTGTTGTTGTAACTTCGTCGGATTAAAGAATGACCACTACTAAAAGAAAATAGAACTAATACAAAGTTTTGCCATGTCATAAGTTCAACATAAGCATAATGAAATAGAAAAATTTGTGGCGTGACACAGAATGAGCAGATAACCATAGATAAACAAATTATATACCAAATAATCAGCATATTGTGATAATGTATGAACTCCTTGGACATAATCAGAAGCAGCATCTTCACTAGTCTTATTCTTTCCAAGATTAACCCCAAGAATTCCTGGACCAGCTTTCCCTCCATGTACAGCTTCATCTCCAACAGGAGATGCAGTGCTTGATGTCTCCAACTTTCTTTTACCGTGCTGTGCACCCAACCGTTTTGCAACAGCAACAATTCCTTCGCTATTAAAGCCACACCTATTAATAATAGCGCTGCTCAAAAAATAAAAACTTAGAACCACACAGAAAAAGTAAAGCTAATGGTTTTTCAAGATGTCAGAACAAATAAAATATTAGATGTTACCCTTCCTTTGGCAATCTGAATATTCGAGGCTTTGGATTCCCTTCCTGTGGAACTGGAGTGACCGATCCAACCTCCACAAAACCAAAGCCCTAGTCCAAGCAAACCTTCAACAGCCTCAGCATTTTTGTCAAAACCAGCAGAAAGGCCAATCGGATTGGAGAACCTCCTTCCCCAAACTTCAAGTTCCAAAATTGATGGATCTGGCCTCTTCTCTATTGGAATCCATCCACGAGCAGCAGCAGAGACTGCCAGTCGGTGAGCAAACTCCGGATCCATAAATGCGAAAAATGGATTGACTACTTTTGTCGCTGAGAATAGCCAGCCACTGCATGATTCAAGACGTGTAACATAAACTAGTCTCGACTATAGTAATAGGTGTAGCATATATTTGAATTTTGAAACATAGCTTGAAAGCCGTTTTACTCCAAAACCGAGAGTAGGATGAGAATGAGCGTAAATAAGATCAGAGCTTAAAAAGTAACCTGATGCATAATCCTAAACCATCGTAAAAAATAAATCTATATTCAAGCCCTTCAATGTGAGACGTTCATTAAATAAAGTTTGTTATACCTAAATTCAAGCCACAAATATTAAATTTATGAGATGAATTTCCTGTTGCCGTGTCAACTAGGGAAAGAGTGCACAGATACCATTTCAATTTTGATGCAAAGCTCACAATAGGTTATAAACAATGCGAAAGATTCAAGAAGAATATGGTATGAGTTCAAGAATTATTTTTTGACACATTTAAAAAGCCCTAGAAATTTCTGAGCCACAATTAGAATCTTCAACCCATAGTTGTCAAAAGCGCGAGGCACAAAAAAGCGCTCAAGTGTCTTGGGGCCTCAAGTGCAAAGCGAAGCACACGCTTTACGAAAAAAAGCGCAATAAACAAAATATTATCAAAAAATCAAAATAAAATAAAAAGTCTTTGAAAAAGGTGATAGATGAAATATCATATGTCATTATAATAGTCATCTTCATCTTCGAAATCTACGTCACGCTACAATAAACAAAATATTATCAAAAAATCAAAAATAAAATAAAAAGTATTTCAAAATGTGATAGATGAAAAAATATCAAATGTCATTATAATCGTCATCTTCATCTTCCAAATCTATGTCATCAGCCTCATCACTTGATTTGTATCCATCGGTATCTTCTTCTTCTTCAGTTTCATCCTCAATGTTGATCTCTTCTTTATCCAGCTGATGGGCTTCGGATCAATCCGAAGCACATCCAAGTCGCCTCGCCTCGCCTCGCCTTGCGCTTAAGCGAGCGAGGCGAGCACTTTTTACAACTATGCTTCAACCACATGGAAAACCATTGTTCATCTCTTTAAATCATAAACAACAAACGATCTGCCTCACCCTTCAAGTAGCAGAAGGGCAGAGGCAAAGCCTTTGGTATCCCTTCAAGTGCTTTGGGGCTTGGCTATTACTAGCCAGTAGACTTTTTTATGAAGTTTTTCTTAGTTCATGGTTCTCAATCTTGGTGTTGAATAGTATTTCCCTGACAGTACTATGCAGGGAACATTCTCCAGATCTTTCAAAACTTTTAGTTAGATACCTCAAAATAAGAAAATGAAACAAATTCAAAATAATCTTGGATGTTGGTGTTAGGTGGCTTGGCCTTGGATCTGTTAGTATAAAGTTGAATAGATTGCATCAGTTCGACAAGACAGATAGGAAATCATATAAATCCTTTGTCATTTATTTAGTTATAAAGTAAACAAGTTGTGCATGGTTCAGAAGGTGAATAGTTCCACGAATTTAAAGCATAGTGTTACAATGGCAGCTGATATCATTTTCCAATGATCTCTCTCCTTGCAGGGACAAAATTTTCACTCGAAAAAATATTATACAGTAACAATAATTTTCCTGTATATGCTACGCTCCTACAAGAATGATCCTACAGTGGACATTGATGAACCAAATTCTCGGTGGCGAATGTTACTGCTCATTTCTGAACTTCATTCTCTGGCGGTGTTACTCAACATAAACTTTAAGGACATGTACCCCAAATAAAACAGTATAAGGATAATCTAAGTAAACCTTAACATCCAAAATGTGGCATATGAGACTTGAACAGCTAGGGGATTGGAAACATTTAAATTTTAATTCATTTTGCAAATACCATAATAATATTGAAAACATGCATCTTCTACAAAAGTCAATATTGAAAAACATGCATTTTCCACAAAAGTCAATCATGATACCAGAAAGTCGCTTCATCCACAGTACTTGCATACGCGAAACCACCTATCAGCAAACCTATAGTAGCTCCAGTAAATAACCTACCCTGCAGTTCATGTGCAACAATATTAGGATGAAGGAGTCAAAAGAACATGATTAATGTAACCATGGTCAGAGTCCAGCACTAAAAGATTCTACTTGAAAGTCCAAGTGTTATACCAGAACATGAAAATGTTTCATACTCAATCAAAGTGACAATATTTATTAAAATATAACATTTACTGAAGTCATAAGAGTTCATTTCATCTAAAAGCATAAAAGATAGGGTGCAACTGACCCATTTCCTACCGTGGAAACCAACTCCAAAAAGTAGTGTCCCATTAATCATTGTATATTAGACATTAAACATGCTTGTCAGCCATAGTATGCAAATAGACAGTACCCAAACACCAAAAACAAAATACTAAATTATTTTTCCCCTCTCAAGAAAAAGGGAAGCTCATACCAGTAGCTTCTGAAGTTCCACTTTTCAAAGTTCAAATTATTATTACAGCTACACACGTTACAAGCTAAACTAAAGCAACAACACTTCCAATCATGAGATAAACGAACTCATTTTACTTCATTCTACACACGGGCTTTTAAAATTTCATTAAAATATCACATTTGCAGAAAAAATACAACATTAACTCGTAACAAGGATGCGAAAAAAGATAACCTTTTTGGAGAAATGGGGAACCTTCTTTGGTATTGGAGTCGGAAAAGGCTGAGCTGCCGCTGAAGACGCGGTGCAAAAATACTGCCGGGGATTATAAATGTTCCCATCAAACTTAATCTTTGTACGTAGAGAGTCTCTCATGAATGTTAGAGCAACCCTTATCGCCATTACTTCCCAAAAGAACGGAAAATTGTTGTGATGATTTATCGAAGGCGCCGATTCTTCTCTTTGCGTATTTGAAAAGTGGGAGAGATTCCCACAAAGAATGGGGAAATTCAAAGAAGGGGAGGGAACTGAGCTTGACTTTTTCTCCAGGGTTTTGTTTATGCTTCGTTCCCTTTTATAATTACCTAGGCAAATTCCATCGTCTTTTTTTTTACCCTTTCTTTTATTTTTCTTTTAAAGCCCAATATTTGAATTTCACTAATCTTTTTTTTCCTTAAAACATTTATTATTAAAAAGAATTATATTTATACTCTAATTTATACTAAATGTACTCCACTTATATTTTTGTAATAGATATTATATTTATATGTCCAATAATTTATCTTGAGTAATATTGATATTGATAGTCATAACGAGCAAAATGTGATTCATTAATCAAACAGTGTGTGGTAGCCTTGATTGATATCCAATCTCATGTTTCACTTGTTTATACAGCCTTATATTGGGAGTACGATTAATTAAATATACTAATGTAAATTATAAAACAATCCAAGGTAAAACTCATGGATTGCATTAGTCTGTGTACAGTAACATGAAATGTCAAAATAAAATTTAATATTATCAATATCTACTTAATAAAAGCAAGCATTGTTGAATGGGGAAAAGAACGTGTAAATGGCATTTTATTTATGTGTTTATATATATATATATATATCAAATGGATTTGAATTAAGCATGTGGTTGGACTGATGGAGTTGGAGTTGGAGTTGGAGTTGGAGTTGATTGTTTTGATGAATTTATGTTGAGTGGATTTGAAATACATTCATTTATTAATTTATATAGCTCTTAAAAAAATTATATAGACATAATGAAAAATATGATGAATTTGAAATACATTCAAGATTAGTGTTTTTCAAATTCGTTCTTCCAAACTTTCTCACAAATCAAATTCTTTCATTCAACTTTGTTGGGAAATTATAAGTTTTGGAGTTTGAAAAATCAACTAGTAACCAAATTGAAGTCCATAACTGAACAGTGACCAAATTGAAAGCACAAAACTGATCATAGAAACTGAAGAAGACTTATCGTAGTAAAATGAATTAATTAGAACTGAAATTAATAAACTAAAGTTCTTAAAACAAATAATATGTCTCAAAACCGATGAACATAAAATATTCGAAAATTGACAAACTGATCGATACCAGAACTAAAGATAAGAACTGAATGTGATATTCACAGAATTGATATATAAAAACTGAAATACTCAAATTGAAGCTAACAGAGCTTTCAAACTAAAATGACATCAGTTAGAACTGATTACCAAATATAGACCAGCTTAGCTGATCAGTCGATCAGTTTGACTCATGATCAGTTGGTCACCTAATCAGTTGCAGTTTGAATTCCAGCAGACAAATCGAAATTCCATACCTGAGCAAATCAGACGGCGCACAGCAGTCTGGTACCTCGTACTATTATCAAAGGAATGTCTATGTGGAAAAAAGGACGATTCAAATTGATATTATTTTTAAATGCATTCAATGTTATCGTTGGAATCGAAGTCTATAAATAGCTAAGGAGTTCTATTGTGAAACGAGGACGATTTTTTATGAGAATATCAGTTACACAACTACTCAATAACACTCTGTTATCAAGTCAGTTTCGATTCATTTTAAAACTTACATCCAGTTTGCAAATCGCAAATTCAAGTTCAAACTTCACTAACTTGTTCGTTGCAGTCAGACTACTATTTGAGCAATTCACTTAGCACACTACACTATTATATTTGATCTTTTGGTATCAGTTGTGATAGTGTATTTAAATTACTTAGTCAGTTAATCACTTATACGTTTAAGAAAAGTCAAGAGTTTCAACTTAGCAGTGTCTAAGTCAAAATTGAAGTTGGTTATTTCATCTTGTTATATTAATCAAAGTCTTTTAATAAAAACATATTCTAAATATAGAAGGGGTGATGTAGCAGCATTTGAAGTCTTCGAACATCTAGATAAATCCTTGTGTTCATTTTTCTTATTTACTATTTCGTAACTATATTTCAAACCTTCAGCTTTTACAGCATCCAAGCCAAAATATTCAAATATATCTCTCAATTAATTTATGCACTATATTTAGTTAACTGGTTGATACTGACATACAAGATTGCAAGATCAGTTCCTGAAAGAACTGATTCGCATTCGAAAAAGAACTCAAAAACTCTAAGTGTTTAATTGACCACCCCCCCCCCCCCCCCCCCCCCCCCCCCTCTTTAACACTTTTCTTGAGTTAACCAATACTAACAAGTGGTATCAGAGTAGTTAAATTTTGTTTTTGAATACTTCTAATTACATATATCTGATAACCATGACTTCCTTCAACAAAATTCTTATGTTACCTAGATAAGAATTCTGAAACGTCCAGTACTCGTTTGTCTTTAAAATATACTAGTAATTTTATTATATACCTTCTGCCGAAATGTCCATATACATATACATATTTTAAATATACATTGTAACCTTTAAAATAAACCAAACAACCTATTATTTGAAATCCAAAAACGCAATTCAAAGCATCAAATCGTAAACCATCAAACCAAACCTAAAACTAACATTTTTATAAACAACAACTCTTAAATCCTCTCAAAACCTCTCAAAAGCATAAAAATCATAAAATCCTTAAAGTAATCTTAATGTAGAAAACTAGCAAATGTCGTCGGGTGCATTATCAGTCTAGCTAGTTCAACAATCAAGACCTCCATCATCAACAAAATCATGCTCACACGCATTGATCACACATAATGAGTCTATTGACTCAGCAAACCTTAACCTTAGGACCCACTTGGTACAGCCTCTACAGCCCATGCACGCTAGACTCCTCCTCACGCATGTAATCCCCATCGCGTGGCCAATGGCTTTTGGCTTCGGCCTTTTCTGAGGGACTAGGTGCGGCTCCTCCCTTCTAGGACCACGTCATGACCATTCTAAACCTTCTAGATGCAGTCCAGCCCTTGGACACAGCCTACTCCCTTCAAGACCCAAAAATTGAAACCCTTGCTTGTGTGGAAACCCAATTTCGTTCAACTCCCATTCCTTCACATCCAGCCCTTATGAAGCCTCATCTAAGCCTCCTAAACCGTCCCTAAATAGTGCCCATTTGGTCCCTAACCAAGTATCCCCTTTTTTGCATCATTAACATGAATTTAAAAGCATGAAAACTCAAATTTTAACGTGTATATGTCATAAAAATGAAAATAAATAAAAGAATATCATATTTTTAATGCAAACATGTATAAACACACATAACATGGTATGAACGATGAGTAAAGGAAGATTAAGGCCTGCCTTAACGTATTTCATTCACGAAAAATAACTTACGATGCGAGGAAAGTTTGCGGAGATAAGACCTTGCTAAAATCTCCCTTAGAGTTCACGTGATTTGCTCTCAAAACGCGTGTGTGTGCGTTGCTGATGGAGGAGAGAAAACTAGGACTCTTGCTTGATGTAGGCGTGAATTTTAAGTGTGTAGATTAGGGATTTGGGGCCTTGTTTTTAAATAAAACATTTGGTACAAGTTAATCCCAACAACCTTAGTATAATAGGCCCATTAGATAATAGTCAAAACATTTCGTTTAGAAAAGTTTTCGAAAATATTAGCCGAGTTCCCAAAAAGTTCCTATTTTCGTCTAAAATTGATTACCGATTTAAAATACGACCCGATGCGTAAAAACACCTTCAAAAGTTGTCATTTTCGAATATACCATTTAAAATATACAATATATAAATAATTAAAAATAATCATTTAATAAAAATATTTTCTCTTTTATGGTCCCCAGTCTCCGTTCTTCGATCGCGTCTCGAATAACCTTTAAAACACAGTTTTATGCATTCTAGTAGAAAACCATATTTTATACATGTAAACATGCTTATCACATTTAATTAATGCAATTAAAACAATTTAATTAGTCAGTTTTCATTTTTCCTATATTTGCATGCAGTTGGATTTTGTTATCGCATTTTGGACCTTACAAATTCGATGATTTGAAGATTAGAATGCAGGCTCACTGAAGGATCATGTGCTTGGCACCTTGACGTGCCTTGAGCACAATAAATCAATGAGCTGCAATAGCTCGTGTTCTAAGAATATATACACCGATGAATTAAATCGAGTTTGGTTACAAACCAAGCGGAAAACACTCGAAGTAATCCTTCGTTAAGAAACACTGATATATTTTATATCATGTGTAACCTAAATAACTGAAAATATCGGGAATCAGGTTGTGACATATATAAGTTCAGTTATGGTGAAAACTGATCTGACAGATACTCTAACTAATCAAATCAGTTTGAAAATAGTAGTTAAACAATTAAATAACACAAGATATAATTATGGATGTTCGGAGACTCCAACTACTCCTATGTTACCCCTTCTACCTCCTCGGGTAAGATACACTAGAAGACTTTGATTAATTACAACAAGTGTAATAACCCACCCAGCTTAGGACTTACCCACTGCCTAACTGAACTCCTAGAATAGACTGAAGGCAGCACATTCCAGTCAACACTCGCTTAACGTCTGCGTGTCAAAAACTACATACACAAGTTTAATATTTTTGTGCAAGACTGTATTTGGGTTGTATTGTGTGTGTGTGTGTGTGAGAACTGAACAATGAACACTATCAGAAAGTGTTCTCATACACTGATAGAATTGTGCTTCTAAACTAAGTTTGATAACACAATGAAGTGTTCCTTATGGGCAAATTGCTTCTAGTAAGCTGATATGCAATATGCGTGCCCTTTTTATTGTTTTCACACATTTGTTCTTCTTCTCGTTGTTTATTATGTTGGTCTTCACTGATCTTCTATATATAGGCGGGAAACTGATCTTACAGTGAGACTCAACAATTGTATCCGTTGCAGCTTGAATGTGTTCCTTGAGATTCGTGTTTCGACTTTTCCGAAATCTATGCTGGAACATTTTGTCTTTAAGCTTTGCTGCAACGTCCATTATTGTACTATTGATAGTACATATGCTTTTGTACCCTTGTGCGTAGATGGAGTCCATTTAGATGAGCTTGTCTTGATTTGCAACTGATTGATTCCTAACTGATGCTCCTAACTGGTCATCTGAACTGATATTCAGTTGGGCTGGTGAAATCAGTTGACTCGTCAGTGGAACCTGATTTCACTCTTTTAGTTGAACTGGTCAGCTGGGCCTTCATCAGTTGAGCACTTCATCAGCTGGCCGGGCTTCTGAAGTTCTATTGCTGAACCATCTATCAGCTGAACAATCGTTTGAACTGTTCTTTGATATATCAGTTGAACTGATTCAGTTTGGCCGATCAGTTGGTGTTTTCAGTTTGGGTTTCGATAGCCTCAGTTTTTTGGCTCGATAACTGATCAGTTCGAAGCTTGATCAGTTCCAGCTTCCTGCGCACTTAGGTAAATCATTAGAAACAAAATAACAAGTTTTGTTAACATCAAAATCAAGATTGCAAACATGAAATGTTCCAACACTCACTTAGCTGCATAAGATGATGACATGTTACACATCATAACTGATGGACCAATGAAAATCATAAAAACAAATAATGTTGTTCACTACAAAAAATTCATTAAACAACAACACACATACGACAACGGTTTTCACTACAACCGTTATTAATTTTTTTAAGCAAAAAAACAACGGTTTTATAAAACCGTTGTCTTTTTGGGGGTCAAATTTTGGGGGACAACGTTTATAAAACCGTTGTCTTTTGGGGGTGAAAGACAACAGTTTTTAGGGTCAATGATAAGGTTCTATAAAACCGTTGAATTTGAGCGTTTATGACAACGGTTCATAGAATCGTTGTCTATTAACGTGTTTTTTTGGACAATCGACAACGGTTTTAGAAAACCGTTGTCGATTGACGTGTTTTTTGGACAAACAACAATGGTTTGTGTATGTTGTTGCCATATTTAACGACGGTTTCGCTAAAAACATCGCTAAATTTAGCGACGATTTTAGCGAAACCGTCGCTACTTCAAAATTGCGACGGTTTAAAATAAAATCATCGCTATATAAAGTAAAACCGTCCTATGTATTAACTTAGCGACGGTTTTGGCTACACCGTCGCTAAATATGGCTACACTGTCGCTAAATATGGCGACAGTTAAACCCAAACTGTCGCAACATTTAAAATTTGAAAAAAACCGCTATAATTAGCGACGGTTATACTTAAAATCGTCGCTATTAGCGACAGTTTTACCAATAACCATCGCAA
Organism: Primulina tabacum; assembly: GCF_025594145.1. Taxonomy (NCBI): domain Eukaryota; kingdom Viridiplantae; phylum Streptophyta; class Magnoliopsida; order Lamiales; family Gesneriaceae; genus Primulina; species Primulina tabacum. The sequence continues at coordinate 21,144,267 of NC_134558.1, read as the reverse complement.
ATTTTCGTTAAATACCACATTTCCGATCCATTTTCTTCCACCCACTTCACAACACTTCAAATTTTTCTCTCTTACATGATTTTACCACTTTACAAAACTTAAAATTTTTCTTCTTACACGATTTTAGTTTCGATTTAGGGTAAATTTTTTTGATTTAATTTTTGGTAACTTTTTAAATGTTAGTTAATATCATGAATATTATTAGTCTATTCAAATTGTAAGTTTTTTTAGATTTATTAAATTATTAAAAGTAATTTTTTTTTATTTTACTGAAAATATTAGCGACGGAAATCATGATCCAACCATCGCTAAAATTAGCGACGGAAATTATGAAACAACTGTCGCTAATTTTAGCGACGGTTTCTTAAATCCATCGCTAATTTTGTAGGCGAAGGTTTTTTAATCCGTCGATTATTAACGACGGTTTTACATAAATCCTTCGCTAATTTTTTAGGCGACGGTTTTTGAAAAACCGTCGTAAATTGTAGCTACAACAACGGAAAAAGACTATTGTCTTTGAGCGCACCCTTTAACCACTGGGACTTTAACAACAGTTTTAAAATACCTACGACAACGGTTTTTCACCGTTGTCGTATGACTTTTTTCTTGTAGTGGTTGCTCTAACTGATAGAGCACTTCATCGCATTGAGAAACCACATGATGAGTGGACAAGTGAAGACAGGAGAAAGGCCAACTTTGATTATGTTGCCAAAGACATATTATACAAGACGCTGTTTAAGAATACATTTAGCAAAATAAAGATGTTAGGATCGAGAAAGAGTTTAGAGAGGGGGTGGGGTGAATAAACTCTTTTAAAATCGTTTATTTTAAAATTTGTTTTCAAACGTTTTTAGGCGGTTGAAAATTTTTCTTGAAATGTTAGAAATATAAACCTCTTGAAAAGTGCAAAAAACGGTTCAAGATTTCTAATGATGGCTTCAACCAATTGAGTGACTTGTTAAGAAGAAAAAATTTGAAATAAAAGTGCTCGTGGAAAGTAAAGACACAGGATTTTTATGAATGTTCGGAGATAGAACTCCTAAGTCACCTCTTTTTCCTCTTTAGGAAGAATCCCACTAAAAGACTCTGGCTTTACAAACTTATTGCAACAGCCCACTCCAATTAGGACTTATCACGTACACTGCCTATTTTGGAACTCTTAGTGATCAATTTACACTTTTGGATTTTAAGAACCCTCGGTTCACCAGAAAACACAATCAATCAAATAACCAAAGGTTATTGATGTAAAGAAAACAATATGTTTTAGTAGCACGAAGATGATCCTTGGATGATCAGACATATTTCTGTTGAGTTCGTGCTTTGATGAGCGATGAAATGTATGAACTTTAGTTGTGTTCTGAATCTTCAAGTATGCAAGCTTAATAATATAGCAATCACATGGTTGAAAAGCTTAGTTGATCGGTGTTGGTATTCTGCATTCTTTAACTCTTCTTTGATATCATTCCAACGGTCGAAAAAATGTGTAACGTAAATATGTAGCACTGTAATGGCATGTGTCACTATCAGTTGCAACAACATTAAATGTTCTTTAGTAAACATTTAATGTTCTCTTTGCTTGTGCTGCTTTGAATCCCGTTACTTTGAAGATTTGCTGCTGAGCATCCTTTTGTAGTAAATGTTAGCTTCATCAAAACTTGTAAGATGTTTAAGCAATCATTCTATTCTGGGATAGTGACATTAATGAAGCTCATTATCGGGATTGCTACAGGACATGGTTGACTTGTAGCGGTGCAAAACCATTGAAAGTCCTGAGCCAGTCAGAGAATATCTTTCATTAAATTAACAATGAATGAATCTTTAATGAAGTGGATGAAGACTTTGAACAGCCAGTTGGAAATCTTCTAACGGTTGAAATTTCTTCAAGCTACTGAAACGCTGTAGGTGATTGAGCTTTAAATAGTTTGAACTGCTCCTTTTATATAAAATAAATTACGGCTGTTTTCCTGAAACATTTAGGTGCTGTTTTGATTTTGTCAATCACCAAAACTTTAGGGTAATAATAATTTCTTAACAATTTCCCCTTTTGGTTATGACAAAACCCAGCTGCAGAACCATACAACAATTTATAGATATTTAAGAAAGCGAGATAAGAGAAAAATTGTATTTCATTGAGTGAATGAAATTACAAACTTCAAACAATACAAGCAAATACATTAATCTATAAACACAGTGCTTTAACCTTTCTTATCTGCTAGATTCTTCTTTTTTTCTTCAAGTTTTTTTTGTATTAAGGCTTCATCTGCTTTGGCACGCTCTACGACCCTTTTTCTTATAGCTTCTTCAGCTTTCTGAACTTACTTCTGCCTCTTTATTTCCCTCTTTTTGACATCCCTATGCATAAGTAATTGCATGATTTCGGTAAGTTGTGCTCCTTGGGCATCCACGGCTGGTCAACATGTGCTTGAAGTGTAGACATTGGCCTGAAATCTCAGTGCACATATTGATATGTGAGAAATTATGCCTTTCTTGTCGAAGAGTAATATCTGCATTCATGACAAAAAATTCCTTAAAGAGGTTGGATTCATGCACCGAAAGGCTTCCTTGAGATCAAATTGCTTCCGGTTGAGGGAAATAATTGTTTGATACGTATTTGTTAGGCGGTTCAAGATTTCCTTCTGGCTGTCTTCATCCATAAATTCTTCTTCGGTTTCGAAGAGATCCGATGAAGAAAGTATTTGAGCCTTAATAGTTGAGAAGAAGATGCCTTTCCAGTTGACTTGGAAGGATAAGGTTCATCGATTTCAGAAGCCAAAACATCAACTGCGGTGGCAAATGCTACATACAAAACAGGGATTGCTTCGTTGGGGACTTCTTGTATAACGCCCCAGATTCGACGACTGTCCTCACTGTATCAAGACGAGTCTTTCCAGCGTGTTTATGTCCTCACTCACACGCACCCTGGGAAACTTCCCAGGAGGTCACCCATCCCAAAATTGCCCCAAGTCAAGCACGCTTAACTATGGAGTTCTTATGTGTTGATCTACCGAGAAGAAGATGCACCTTCGTGATATGAGTAATACAAATCAAATCTTTTTAAGCCCTCTTCAACTGTACAGTCCATTACATTGAACAGTCTCGGAATCCCTCTCATTCCCGTGTGGGTCGGTTCATTCATGTTCCCTCCACCTAGAAGCCTGCCAGGAGCCGCTCATTGTCCGTGCAACTGATGGCACCGGCGATCACCCTCCGCCCTCTTTGGCCCCGGGCCTCACATGCCCACCAGCTTCCGCTTGGTTCGTCCCCGAACCACACCATACTAAGAGAGGTCGGCTCTGATACCAACTGTAACGCCCCAGATTCGACGACTGTCCTCACTGTATCAAGACGAGTCTTTCCAGCGTGCTTATGTCCTCACTCACACGCACCCTGAGAAACTTCCCAGGAGGTCACCCATCCCAAAATTGCCCCAAGTCAAGCATGTTTAACTTTAGAGTTCTTATGTGATGAGCTACCGAAAAGAAGATGCACCTTCGTGATATGAGTAATACAAATCAAATCTTTTTAAGCCCTCTTCAACTGTACAGTCCATTACATTGAACAATCTCGGAATCCCTCTCATTCCCGTGTGGGTCGGTTCATTCATGTTCCCTCCTCCTAGAAGCCTGCCAGGAGCCGCTCATTGTCCGTGCAACTGATGGCACCGGCGATCACCCCCCGCCCTCTTCGGCCCCGGGCCTTACATCTTGTGCTACCAGACTGGTTGATAGATCCTCAGGAACAGAAGAGACCGTAGGCAAAGAGGCAATAGTTACAGTGTCATCCTTGGGTACAACAAGTGAAGATACTAACGGTTCTTGGAGAATTTCTGGAGCATTATCAACAACAGATTAGGATTTTGAAAGAGAAGAGATCTACATGTGAGTTGTTCCCTTATCAAAATCAGAAAGGGATGGCACAACTTCTTCAGCAGAGATGAGAGGAACATCTGAAAGGTTGATATGCACCGAGAGAGGAGGCACGACCAAGTCTGACTCTTGAATAGGCATATTGAAGCGTCTACTGCTTAAAATAACTGCTGAAATATTTTTTTAATTTTTTAATAGCTAAGACCGAAAATACACACACTCATAAACATTTAAATAATTTAATCATGCGCTTTAAAACTCATCCAATCAATTAATAAAAATAATAGCAATTACACAAAATCTTAAAATGTAATCAATCTCTTAGTCTTCTGTTTTGAAAGTCAAACTCGAGCGCAATGCCAAAAGCCTGACAACTAAACAAAGTAAAACAAGATTCAAAACCATTTAAAATTGTTGCTTCAACTCATGTCTCATAATCATATTATGCGGAAGAAATGCAAGGTCCTTGGGTTTTCACGTGCACCCCCAACTCCGCCTACTCAGTTTTCAGTGCCTACAGTCTCTTCATCAATATGTTCACATGCATCATTCACACCTAGTGAGTCTAAAGTCTCAAAACACCTGAACCATGATAGCAAGTATATATACATAACATATAACCGTGAAAAATACTGTAATTAAAATAATTTTCATGATCTTAAAAGCATGAGCTTAAACATAATGTGTCAAAGCATAAACATGTGCATAATATATCTCATCATGTCGTCATCGTATTCATCACTTATAAAAATCATGCATATACAAAAATTTCCTTAAAATCAAGCATGCAACGTATTTTTCGTATTTCCATAAAAATCAATGTTTGTGATAACATTACATTTAAAACATGTAAATTTGTGATCAGGACGCTGCCAGAACTGCTAACTCAACCTAAATGCAAAATGACCATTTTGCCCCTGGAAACCCTAATTAACCATTTTCCCCTGGACCTCAAAACTTCGACCCGAAGCCAACCAAACTCCTTAAAACACCTCAAAATATATTTATAATCATTTCCTAGATGTAACCTCGAGCTTGTCCCATAAATTTTACGATTCGTTTTAAAACATAGACCCGGGTCCCGATTTTAACCCGAATCAACCCGAAACTTAACCAAATCTTTCTAAACTTAAACCAGGCCCTAACCGTACCCTATCAGCCCTTAAACCACCTAGACCAAACCACTTAAGGCTCCAAACAGAACCTGAAAGTTGCTGAATTTTCTGCAAAAAAACGAGCCGAACCCTAGTGCACCAATCCTCCTAAATCTAGACCCTAGAACAAACCAACGGGGACTAGCCTTGAACCAACGTTACCTAGTGATAAGATTGGGTAAAGGTGAAAGAGTGTTTAGAAGGGGGGTTAAATAAACACTAACAATTTTCACAACATTTTCTCTTTTTCTGAGTCAATTTAGTGATAAACTGATACTCAGAAATATTGTAAGTCGATATCAATCAGTTAACAATAAAAGTGCGGAAATAAACTGACTGATAGAATAAAATTGAAATAAGAAGACACAAGATTTTATGGATGTTCAGAGATTTCAAACTATCCTACGTCACCCCTTCTATTACAAAGATAAGATATTCACTAAAAGACTTTGATCGATACAAAGAGTTGTACAAACCCACTTTAGTTTTGGACTTAACAATGCCAAAGTGAAACTCTTAGTTACGAACCAGTTTACAGTACTCAATTGGACGGAAATAATTTAGCACAACTGATCTCTTCAAGATCAACTATTATAATAATAACAGTTTGTGCTTGTAACCTCGAAGTATAGCCTTGAATGCTATGAATGTATATAATAAGCGTGAGCTTTGAAATTTGCAAAGATTTCAGCAGAGTAATAGCTCAGTTGATAGAATAGTATATCGATCGAGTTGATTCAGAGATATATTTCTCAACTGCTCTTCTCTGCTATTTATAGGCTTTGCCTCCAATGATAATATTGAATACGATTTGAAACTTTCTATCTGTTTTTTTCCATGTCAACATTCTTTTGACAGCCGTACACTGCAGCTTTTGCGATCCCACTACTTGTTGCAGTCAGATTTTGTATAGTTGTCGATTAAACTTCCTTTTCCTTAACTGATGCCATGTACTGTTGAAAGATTTGCTGATTGGATGTAGCTGATAAGCTCACAACTGATCAGTTCCAACTGATAAGTCAGTTGTCTGCGTAGTTCAGTTTGCTAGTCCAGTTGCCTTTGAAAATCTGCGTACTAATCTTTAGTTATGGGCAACCGATAGTTTGCGTATTTTAGATCAATTTCTATCAGTCTTCTTGATCAGTTAGTTCAATCTATTAAACCCTCAGTTTTTCAAAATTCCGAAATTCAATTTCCAACAATTTCTCTCTTTTTGGTGTTTGACAAAACTTAGAAAATATGAACTGATCAACTGAATTCATTGTAGATAAAATAAAATTTTATTGACAACTCTTTCAATGTACAGATTCGTACAAAGAATGAAAGAATAAAGGAATCTTCTAACTGAATAAAATAATATTCAAAATAATCTTCAAAAATCTGCCAAAAATCTTCTATTGTTGTGTGGGTCTCTTTAGATTGCTCTTGCTGATCTTTTCCTTCTTTTTCCCATTTATTGTCAAATGTATCAACTTTTTTGGATAACATACGAACATCCGAAGAGAGGTTTGATACTGCATTCATCAGAATTTCTTGCAGCAAATCCATTCTTTTTGAGACAGTGTTTTCCAAAAAATCAAGGCGTCTTGTGAACAAGGCTTTAGAAGTGTGCTTCAACTGACGCTATGCTTTTCTAAGTTCTTCCATTTGGAAAAATAGAGAAGTTACATCGTTTGTGATTTGCTGTAGTCTTTCCATAGTGTGCTCATTTACAAAGTTGAGCTTCATAGTGTGCATAAATTGGGTTGGCTTGATATCAGAAATGGAAGTCATTACACTGACAATGTTGGTATGAATGGCATGAATTTCTTCGAACATTGATTCAGTTTCTATTGATATACTAGGAGACATGGCTCCAGAGGTTTCTGGTTCCTGCTCCTTGTTTTCTTGATTAAAGATCACCAAGGCCCTGTCAGTTGTTTCAGTTTCAAGACTAACCATTTATGAAATATCTTCTGGTATAGTTTCCTGCTGAAGCTGTGGAGGAGAAGAGAGATTCGGAATGGCAGTGGAAATTGAAGGCTTTGTAGTTGGTTGATCAGCTGAAACAATAGTTGGTTCTTCAGTTGGTTGCTCAGCTGATTCAGAAATTGGTTCTTCAGTTGTTTGAAAAACTGAAAATGTGTTTGTCTCTTCAGATGGCACATCTTCAGATTGTATCAAGTACAGCTGAGCCTCTTCAGTTATTGTTGGAAAGACTTGTTCAGTCATGATAGATGACTGAACTGGCTCTTCAGTTTCTGTGATAAATGCCTGTTCAGTCGTGGCAGTCGACTGAACTGGCTCTTCAGTTGGTTGAGAAATAGCCTGTGAGGCTGGTTCTTCAGTTGCGATTTGTTCTTCAACTGCTTTTGAAGTAGTCAGCTGAATATCAGTGGCAATTGATTTGCTCTGTAGACTGAAATGGGCGTAAAGAAAAACAGAAATGAGGCGGGTACAATTACATATGTATGTGACTGTTCAAAATTTTGAACACGTGTCAGTTCAAGATAAATGGAATAAAATCATGTGTACGTGTGATGAAAACATGTGTAGAATTTAAATGGACTACGCGAGACCACGTGTTAAAACACTATTCATTGAAAGACATTAATTAAATGCATAATTATCAGTCACATCACTTATTATGAAATATTTATCGATTAATTAGTTAACTTATTGGAAAAGTTCAGTTAGATCAGCAACTGAGTGATCAGTTGAAAGCTGAGTCATTTCATTTGAAGAAGAACTGACTATTGTCTTCTCAGTTAACCGTTTAAGTCGATATTCCCACTCAAAAGATGCATATTAATAAAAGAAATGGTAAGAGAAGCTTAGTCTGAATAAGTCAAAGGCTTTCAGTTGACTAGAGTCTCTTCGTCTTCTTTAATTTCTTCAATATTAGTTGTCATGAATTGTCTATAAATAAGATCACTATCATTAGATGATAACAACGACAATTAAGCACAGATGGATAGAGCAAGCAGTTCCAATAACCCTTTTTCTCCAGCAACACTTCGCCCGCTATGGAGAGTTATGTCCTTGAGAAAGTCATGTCCACCTGGACTAAAGTACAAGAGCTTCAACTATTCAACGAGATTAGTTGGTTGCTACTGATAAACAAAGGGCAACCGAGATAAAGTATAAGAAACGTATTAATGTGATCCACACTTCAAATCTTGCTACTGATGAAGGTCTGTTGGAGTTGATGCTGATGCATGAGTAGAGAGCGCTGGAGAAGATTATCTTCTCAGAAGACTATAGAAGAATTTCCTGTAAAGCATTGTCTCGTTGGATGTTCTCTTGGCTAGATGTCGTAGAAATGGAACTGAACCGTGTAATATGTGAAAGATATTATCAATAAAATTGTTGTTTCGATTCATTGCTCTTTACTTATCTGCATATGAACTGATATCAGTTGACAAAAATTTAACTAACTTATAATGACTAACTGAATAATTATTAACCTATATTTGAGTAACTGAATAAAAATTAACAAAAACTGACATAACAACATTATCATTGATATAATTAAGACAGATCAATTAAACCAAGAATATTGCGAAAATGAGAAAACTTGGTCTCCGGTAACGGTTTGGTGAAAATGTCAGCTGCTTGTTGTTCAGTTGGTATGTATTCCAGCCTTATTGCTTTCTTCAGAGCATGATCTCTGATGAAGTGCCTGACAACGATATGCTTGGTCCTAGAGTGAATAACTGGATTGTATGTAATTGCAATCGTGCTTGTATTATCACAAAATATTGGTGATTCTTTTGCAATGACTCCATAGTTTTTCAAACACCTAAATAAACCATATTCAACCCAAATCAATCCACCTAACTCCCTCGGAATCGCCCTGCAAGCCTACTGAATTTCTGCCCTTTATTTTCGAAAACCCTAGTCTAATTTGCCATGCATCCCTTCGCTCCTAGGCCTAAAGCAACTCGACCAGACTCTAGTTGACCACCCTAGGACTCTACTGGACCCCTATGGACTTTACTGGACCGAGCTTGAGAAGTTTAAACCCACAGCCCCTCAATCGCGTCCAAACGCATGCACCTGTTTCCCCCCAAACCCGTCCAAGTGCATGAACATTGACCTTGCCCTTTGAGCCACCCTCATGCCACCATATTAGGAACATCATGCAGCCCACTTAAGTCTAATGGACCATCCCTAACCGCAGCTAGTAGCCGTGACCCTCAAAGAATCCTAGTCGAAAAGTCCTTGCCCTTAAGGAGTCTATTTTCGTTCTATATGCATCACCCTACTGTCCAGCCCTTAAACCTTCATCTATGGCCCATAAAACATGTTGGAAAACATCCCTTCAAGTTCCCCTACCATGGCCGCCTCTTTGTGCATCATTAGGAAGAGTTTTATATCATCAAAACATGAGTTATATGCATGTATGCCCATAAACAAAAATAAAACTTGTGCAACATATTTTTAATGAAAATTTAATCTAATATACATAATATAGTGTGAAAGATGTTTGAAAGAAAGTTAAGGCGTGCCTTTGCGTTTATTGCGTACGAAAAACGACTTGGCGATGCGAGGGACGTTGGTGGAGAGACGAGGGAGTTGCTGCATTTTTTGCCCTCAAAGTTCACGTGCAACATCCTTCAAGGTGTGGTGTGTGGGCTTGTGATGGCTGATGGATGAGTCCTAGTATTGCTAGGTGTGAGGCGTGAGTTGTGTTTAAAGTTTAGGGTTTCAAAGTATAACGTACCGTACTTTTAAACTATTTAAAATTTGCGGAAAAATAAAAATTTTCTTAAATACAAAATAAACTTTCAAATTTCGATCATCAATAATTTGTTCATCCAAAATATTTGTGTAAGGTCCAGGAATTTAATTCACGTAACATGACTGCATGCAATTTAGGATTTTTATTTTTAATTATGAGTTAATTATTTTTATGCATTTTATGGATAATTCTTGCATTATAGGATTTAATTCATGAAATTTGAAAAGTTCATGCATTAGGGTTTCTAGATGCATTTCACGCTCGAGCGAGGATCGGAGACCGGAGAATTTTCAGGAAAATTATTTTAATTACAAGATTTATTTTTATAAATTAATTTAAAGAGTTTTTAGGTGTAATTTTCAAAAATGAGAATTTTTGGGTATTTTTACCCGCATGATTTTAATTTTTAGCGTTACGCTAATTTTATCGAATCAGGGGACTTTTGAGGGTTCGACTAATATTTTCAAAATCTTTCCAACACGAATTATTTTTCGGGTGTGCATTTGGACTTGGTGGACCTACTTTTAAGTTTATTGGTCTTAAAACCCTTTTAGAACTTTTAAAATGCAAATTTTAGCCCATTAACTAAATTTTAATCTATATAATTAAGCCCCTAAGCACCCGGTTAACCCTAAACCTAATTTTTTACTCCCCAACCAGCCGACACCCATTCAGAATTCAATAGCCCCTCGATTTTATCATTTCCCAGCTGAAGACTCCTCCGGTTGCTCTTGTTCTTGCATAGAAGTCTCCCTCTTCTCGGTTTTGATCACCAAACACTTAAGGCACGCCTTGTATCCATTATTTTCTCATCACACACGTCTTTTATACTGTTGGTTATGTTTATGCATGCAAAGTTTTCGATCCAGCCCTACACACGACAAATGGGTTCGGTTTTCATATGTTCATGCTACCTTTTTATTTGTGCTCATGTTTTCTGATTTTTGGTGCAAGTGGTTGCTGTATTGTGATGGAAAGGGGCTGTTCAGATCGTGATTGGTGAGGTTCGATTGCTGGTGTGCGTAGCTGGTTGGGTTCGTTGTAGTCGTTGAATGCAGGTCGAGTTGGGGCTTGTGGGGTCCGATCCATGCTCCCTTGCTACACCAGCTGTGCGAGGGCCTCCTCCAGCCCTGGGCCACACCCTGGTGGATCTGAGTCGGGCATGGAATGGCTCGAACTACGCTGGAGTGACAGGGCCATCGATCGAGCTAAGGCGAGATGGTTTGGTTCGGTAGGAGCCTTTTTGTTGGATCTCGGTTCTTAGGAGTCAGTCGCGAGCATAGGGCTGGTGGCTTGGTGCTGGAGTGTTCCTTGGGATCTGGTCTAGGTCCACAGTAGGCTGGTTTGTAGCTGGTACGTCGGGTTTGGTCGAGGGCGTGAGTTTTGGGGAAGGAAGTGCTCAAGGGGGTGAATTATGGAAGGGGCCGAGAGTTTTTGGGTAACGTGAGGAGTTTCAATCGAGAGTTTTGGGCTGGATAGTATAGTTTTAGGGCCAATTGGGTGTTTTTAAGATATGGTAAAAAGTAGGAGAAGATTTGGTTATATTTTGGGTCGATTCAGGTTAAAACCGGGACCCCGGTCCAAGTTTTAAAACGGATCGATTAAGTTGTATTATGGGCTCGAATTTACGTCTAGGAATACTTTTAAAAATGTTTTAGGGATATTTTAAGGAGTTTGGTAAGTTTCGGGTTAATTTTAGAGGTCCAGAGGTGAAACGATAATTTTTGGGTTTCCAGGGGCAAAATGGTCATTTTGCACCCGATGTGAGATTTTGGTTATGGCAGCGCTCTGAGCACAAAATTATGATATTTTAAATGTTTATGTATCACGTTTATGAATTTAATTAAATTATGATAAATACGGTGCTTACTTGATTTTAAGGAAAATGATACGTATATGCATGTTTTAATTAAGTGATGAAAATGATGACACGTTTTTTAAGAAAGGGATTTAGTTGTGACTAACACGATGACACAATGACATGTAAGGCCCGGACTCAGTGGACGGGTAATGCTGTCGCTGATGATCCTCGCCACCAGGTACCACGGTTACACGTAGATGGATCCATCGACTGACATGATGATACGAAAGTCACAGCTAATGAACGGAATTCAAATAAGAAATTTAACACGTATATGCTTATACGATTATACATGCAATGATTTTACCAGGTTTTGTCAGGACATGATTATGTATACGATTCTACTGCAGACATGAAATGTATGTTCATTATGTTATTTTTCACTGCTGTGTGCTACGTATATGTATTTGTTATTACTGGTACAGGTGTGTTGAGCCTATAGACTCACTAGGCATGTATGATGCAGCTGAGCATTTCGAGCAAGAGACAGGAGGTGCTGAACTCTGAGTAGGCAGCTCTGGTGCAGTGACATAACCCGAGGACCGCACGATTTTCTGCATTTTGAGTCATGAGTTTGGAGAGGAGTTAAACATTTTATTTACGTTGGGGATTTCATGATTTTTACTCATTTACGTTTACGTTTACGTTTGATGTTGGTCATTTTAAACTGTGATATTTTTAGTGTCAAATAAATACGATTATTTATTTTGTAATAGCGAGCTTTAAAAAAAAATATATATTTCCGCATTTTAAAATGAGTAGAGTTTCAATTTGCAATAAAAGAGATCACAAATAAAGTTTGCCTAAGAAAAACATTTGTTTAAACATCGTAAACCATAACGTGAAATCAGAGTATTAAAATCGTCATGCATAAAATCTTAAAACATGGGCAGTTCTCGGGTTTAGCCTCCTGCGCAGTCCAAGCCGACTCATTGGTCCCCATCCCTCATCTTCTCAAAGTCATCATCACCTGCATCGATCAAGTCTAGTGAGTCTAAAGACTCAACATGTATAAACTGGAGATAGCAAGTACTACATAATAAACCACATGCATCTTTAAAGCAGGGCTTACATACTTAAAACTTGAACGTAATAGCATAAACATAATTGAAACTTGAACGTAGTAGCATAAACATAGACGTGCCATCAATCCATCATCATAAAACTTTTCTTAAACATACTTGCATCATATATACTTGAGCATACATAACATCATTTTGCGTAGATATATGTTTCAAAGCAAGTGACCCATACATAAATGCGCCTGATCAGACTAAACCACAGTACTGGGTTGGCAGGGAAAGTCCACTACCACATACATGAGATCTCCGATCATGCTTTACCGTTTGGATTGGTCCCTAGTCATGCTTTACTGCTTTCCAATCCTGATCTAAACTCGGTCATGCTTTACCCGGTTTGAGATGTCCTCGGCCACATTCACCGACTTCCAAACTCGTTCATAATTTAGTCACAACACATTTATTATACCTCAAAAACATAAAAATATTTTCTTTTTCACGTCGAACATACTAACATGGCGTTAAGAAATTCGTTGGATCTCGCTTGGGGACACTGCTGCACATACTAACATGAGTTCGAATACCTATCTTGCATAACTTAGACGTATAGTCATGCTCACACCCAAAAATGACAAATTTCCTTATGACATTCTAAATCTCTCGAGACTCTACCTCGTTTAATCATCGTACTAAATCATGACATCAAACCCCAAAACAATCCCTAAAATTTAATTTAGTTTTTTTTAGGAGTACACGGACCATGTGTAAGGGTCTGGGTACGGGTCCGGGTAGATGCTGGAATTTCGCATTTCGAAGGAAAAAGGGCACGGACCCCGTGTAAGGGTCCGGCTTCGGGTCCGTGTACCTACTGGAATTGTGAACAAACGGAATTCCCTACACTTGTGACTTAATTCTACTCACTCGATCATACGGACCGTGAACCAACACCTCAAGACCCATCCTAGGATGCTATCACTGATTCAAACTCAAACAAATGCCCCAAAACAACTACGCATCATAAACAACGTAACACAACCCGTGAACACGATAATTTAACACCAAAGCTTTTCCTACGACTTCTAATGCACCAAAGGACCATCGACACGAAACGAGGTATCAAAACTCATCCCAATATCATACTCAACATATTTAAACGCAGCAGCAATCACCCGTCGATCTCCAACGAAGCCTGCAACAATTAAACTTCAAGAACATGTCAAAAAATATTTTTAGAAAATTGCAGTTTGAGCAGTCCCACAAAAACCATCATAACTCGCTCAATTCTTATCCAAATAGTTCGAATTTACTGTCAAATCGAAGGCACCAAAAAGTTCTACGATTTATATGTTGAATGTATTTCCAGAAAATTGATCGAAAAATCGAAGTATTTAAAATGACAACAAATTTTGAGTTTTCAGATCTAAAATCGTTTCAAAATCGATCCAACCAAATTTTTTTCTCAAACTTTGTACAACATACGTGAATTTTTACACATAATAAACATAAAAATATATACTATGACGAGATCGATGCATAAATGAAATAATATACATGCCTTGGATATTTAAAGTTACCGAAACGACGACACCGAAACGGGAAGGATGCGAGGGTTGATCCGGGACGAACATGGCACGATTTCTTGAAGAAAACCCAACTGAAATTGCTCGAAATTTTGAAGGGGATGGGGCGGCTGCTCTTGGTTCTTAGAACCCAAAATTTTTTCCTTCAAAACAAATGGAATGAAACACAAAGAAATGTTTGTGTGTGTGTTTTACGTGAGTGTGTGTGGGAAAAAAGGGTGTGTGCGTGAGTTTAGTGTATTTAGGGGGAATAATTTAGCCTAAATAAATTATTAAGATGCTAATTAAAATTTCTAATTAAATTTCCACTTAAAATTCTAGTTAAAATGCTAATAAAATGCTAACCCACTATTAACTTTACTAAGTATCCCCCAAAAATTAAAATACACAATTGAAAATCTTTAAAAGTTTTAAAAAAAATCATAACAATCACCTAATGATTAAACTAGGATTTAAAAATGCTAACAACTTAATAAATCGTTTAAAATGTTTCAATCTTAACTTAAAATAAAATACACATTTTAAAATTACCAAAATTTTTTCCGGTCTCTTTTCCTCGATCTAGTATCGAATAATCCCCTGAAACATGAAACTCGAGAAAATATTTTAACGTGTATCACATAAACATAAATAATTTAAAATGATGCAATTAAATAGATCATGTATCGCTATAAATCATTTTAAACTTAAATAAACAATTTGAAAATGTAATAAATGCATGAGTTTTACGTATACTGAATTTGGGCTCTATAGTTCCTCTCCCACTTATAAAAATTTCGTCCTCGAAATTAAGTCTTACTAAACAGTTTCGGGTAGCGATTTCTCATATTTGCCTCAGTCTCCCAAGTGGCTTCCTCCACTGATTGATTCAGTCACCGGACTTTGTGCAGATTGGTCACCTTGTTCCGAAATCTCTGCTCCTGTCTGTCAAGGATTTGGGCAGGTCTTTCCTCACACGACAGATCCGGAGCGAGCTGTAACGGCTGAAAACTCAACACATGCGAAGGATTCGCTATGTACTTCCTTAGCATCGAGACGTGGAACACATTGTGTACACCGGCCAGATTCGGCGGTATGGATACACGATAAGCTAGTGTCCCAACTCTGTCAAGAATCTCGAACGGTCCAATAAATCTCGGAGTAAGCTTGCCTCTCTTCCCAAACCTCATAACACCCTTCATAGGTGCTATCTTTACAAAAACGTGATCACCTACGACAAACTCAAGATCCATTCTTCTCTTGTCAGCATAACTCTTTTGACGACTCTGGGCGGTCTTCATCCTGTCTTGAATCTTGACCACCACATATGCAGTCTACTGAACAATCTCTAGACCAAGTTCTGATCTCTCACTGACATCATCCCAATGAATCGACGATCTGCACTTCTTCCCATACAATGCCTCGTAGGGAGCCATACCTATAGATGATTGAAGGCTGTTGTTTTATGTAAACTCCACAAGAGGTAGCTTCGATTCCAAATTTCCATGGAAATCAATCACACAAGCTCTCAACAAATCCTGCAAAATCTGAATCACTCGCTCAAACTGGCCATATGTCTTGAGGGTGGAAAGCTGTACTGAATAGCAACTTTCGTCCTTATGGTTGCGTGCAAACTCTTCCAGAAGAACGATGTAAACCTCGGGTCCCTGTCGGACACTATAGTAACTGGGATCCCGTGCAATTGAACTATCTCCCTGATATAGAGCTCCGCATACTGCGTCATGGAGAAAGTCGTCTTTACTGGTAAAAAGTGTGCCGACTTAGTAAGTCGATCCACTATAACCCAAATGGCATTGGATTCTCTGACCGACCTTGACAAACCAACAACGAAGTCCATGGTGATATTCTCCCATTTCCACTCAGGGGTAGGGAGCGGCTTAAGTATACCTGCTGGCCTCTGATGCTCTGCCTTCAACTGCTGACAAGTGAGACATTCAGAAACAAATCGGCGGATGTCTCTCTTCATACCTTGCCACCAATACAGAATCCGCAAATCCTTGTACATCTTGGTACCTCCTGGATGAATGGAATATGGAGACGCATGTGCCTCTGTCAGAGTATCCTGATTGAATCAACACTAGGCATCCACATCCTTCCTCTGTACCTCACAATACCATCAGACGTAGTGTAGAGTACACTGCCCTTTGCTTCATCCTTCAGTCTCCATTTCTGTAACTGCTCGTCTGAAGACTGACCTCTACGGATCCGGTCTAGCAAGGAAAACTAAACCATTAGATTAGACAGCTTAGGAGCTCTGACCTTAGGATGCACCTCTAAATCAAATCTCTGAATCTCTGACTGAAGAGATCTCTGCGCTGACATCTGTGCTACTACTGCAACTTTTCTGCTCAAGGCATCTGCCACAACATTAGCTTTCCCCAGATGGTAGCTAATTTCACAATCGTAGTCTTTCACTAATTCGAACCATCGTCTTTGTCTCATGTTTAACTCTTTCTGCGTGAAGAAATACTTGAGACTCTTTTGATCAGTAAATATTTGGCATTTCTCGCCATACAAGTAATGTCTCCATATCATCAACGCAAAGACAACAGCGGCTAACTCAAGATCATGAGTCGGATAACTTTTCTCATGTATTTTCAACTGTCTGGAGGCATAAGCTATGACCCGACCATGCTGCATCAACACTGCGCCTAACCCGAGCTTAGATGAATCGGTGTACAACACGAAATTTCCTTGCCCTGCTGGCATGGCCAGCACTGGCGCTGAAATAAGAGCTTGCTTCAATGTATCAAAGCTCTTTTGGCACTCTCCACTCCATATGAATTTAGCATTCTTCTTAGTCAATGAAGTGAGTGGCACTGCAATTGAAGAAAATCCCTGAATAAATTTCCTGTAGTAGCCTGCTAAGCCTAGGAAACTGTGGATCTCTGACGCATTCTTCGGCTCAACCCATTCTTTAACCGCTGCCACCTTAGCTGGATCTACCTCAATACCACTGCTGGATATTATATGACCAAAAAATGCAACCTTCTCCAACCAGAATTCACATTTACTGAATTTTGCATACAACTTGCGACTCTGCAAGACTTGCAAAACTGTACCCAAATGCTGACGGTGCTCCTCATGGCTCATCGAGTATATAAGAATGTCATCAATGAGCACTAAGACGAACTGATCTAGGTAGGGCTGAAATACTCGGTTCATGAGGTCCATAAATATCGATGGAGCATTCGTCAGTCCAAATGACATTACTAAGAACTCGTAGTGCACATACCTGGTTTTGAAGGCTGTCTTATGAACATCTGCATCCTTTACCTTCAGCTGATGATAACCCGATCGAAGATCTATCTTAGAGAACACAGTGGCTCCCTGCAACTGATCAAACAAGTCCTCGATCCTTGGTAGTGGGTATTTGTTCTTGATCGTTACCTTGTTTAGTTCTCGATAATTGATACACAACCTCATGCTCCCATCTTTCTTCTTTACAAAGAGTGCTGGTGCGCCCTATGGTGAGAAACTAGGGCGGATGAATTCTTTATCCAAGAGCTCCCGAATCAGGGTCGTGTCTGGGTTCGAAATGTACTAACTAGCGCAGTAATAATCCCAAATAAAATTCGAAACATGCATAGCAAAAAAAATACGGTGCTGAATTAAATAAGTTTACAGTCAGCAGAGTCGTGTCTGGGTTCGCCTCATCTGCCTGCATGGCGAACACTCTACCCTGGGTGAGTTGCCTCCACTGTGGGCAGTCCTTCAACATATGATCGCTAGCTCCGCATTTGAAGCATTTGCCCGATCCCATTAAACACTGTCCCGGATGCTGACGGTTGCACTTCGGGCACACTGGGTACTTACCGGGCTTCTGTGGAGCCTTCAGTTGAGGAATAGGACCTTGCCTTTCGGCGGTCCCTGAGATGGCCTCTTTCCCTGCTGTCCATGGGGCCTCTTAAACTGAGGTCGATGTTGTTGCTGCTGCAGAGGTGCCTGATAGGGCCTCTTGCCCTGCCCATGGACCTCAATGTCCCTCTGGTCCTGCTCTGCCACCAAAGCTCTCGACACGGCAACTGCATAAGTCGTAGGACCAGCAATTCGAACACCACGGTGCAATATCGGCTGCAACCCATCCATAAAATGCCTCAGCTTCTCCCAGGCATCATTTGCAATCAGGGGCACAAAATGACACCTCTTCTCAAACTTACTGACGAAGTCTGCCACGCTGCTGTCTCCCTGTCGCAGAGACATGAACTCCCTGGTCAGGCGGGAGCATACTTCTTCAGTAAAGTACTTGGAGTAGAAAACATCCGTGAACCCATTCCACGTCATTGTTTGTAAGTTCACTGACATTGATGCGCTTTCCCACCAAAGTCTGGCGTTTCCTGTCAGAAGGAATGTGGCACATGTGTCCACTGTAGCCTGATTCCTCGCTATCATCGGGCCTTGCCCATGTGTCCACTGTAGCCTGATTCCCCGCAAATTGTGCGAAGAACTGAGTCATTTCTGCAAGCATCTGGGCCTGCATATCTGGCGGTGGACGAGGAGGAGTGGCCCTCTCCCCATCCTGATGTTCTCTGTCCACATCGCCTGCTCCACGCACAATCCTACGTGTGGGAGACATACTGTTCCAACATTTACCCAACACGTAAACCCAACATGCATGAACATAATACTAATATCATAAGATGCACGTAAATTGAACTCAAACATGAACATGCTGAAATCATGACTGGATACATATTACATGAATGAATTTAAAACTTTAAAACTTACAGACTTGAGGTGTGACTTCGTGAGCTTCTCGCAACTGGCAGTAGGCATAATCCTTTACAAGAATACCGCTCTGATGCCAACTATAACGTACCGTACTTTTAAACTGTTTAAAATTTGCGAAAAAATAAAAATTTTCTTAAATACAAAATAAACTTTCAAATTTTGATCATCAATAAACTGTTAATCCAAAATATTTGCAATAACAGAGATCACAAATAAAGTTTTCCTTAGAAAAACAATTGTTTAAACATCGTAAACCATAAAGGAAATCAGAATATTAAAATCGTCATGCATAAAATCTTAAAATATGGGCGGTCCTCGGGTTTAGCCTCCTGCGTAGTCCAAGCCGGCTCATTGATCCCCACCCCTCGTCTCCTCAAAGTCATCCTCGCCTGCATCGATCAAGTCTAGTGAGTCTAAAGACTCAACATGTA
Organism: Primulina tabacum; assembly: GCF_025594145.1. NCBI lineage: Eukaryota > Viridiplantae > Streptophyta > Magnoliopsida > Lamiales > Gesneriaceae > Primulina > Primulina tabacum. Next base: position 21,124,902 of record NC_134558.1, on the reverse strand, counting down.
TAAACTGGAGATAGCAAGTACTACATACTAAAACCACATGCATCTTTAAAGTAGGGCTTACATACTTGAAACTTGAACGTAATAGCATAAACGTACTTGAAACTTGAACGTAGTAGCATAAACATAGACGTGCCATCATCATAAAACTTTTCTTAAACATACTTGCATCATACATACTTGAGCATATATAACATCATTTTGCGTAGATATATGTTTCAAAGCAAGTGACCCATACATAAATGCGTTTGATCAAACTAAACCACAATACTGGGCTGGCAGGGAAAGTCCACTACCACATACATGAGATCCCCGGTCATGCTTTACCGGGTGTATTGGTCCCTAGTCACGCTTTACCGCTTTTCAATCTTGATCTAAACCCGATCATGTTTTACCGGGGTGGAGAGGTCCTCGGTCACGTTCACCGACTTCCAAACCCGTTCATAATTTGGTCATTGTACTTTTAGTATACCTCAAAAACATAAAATTATTATCTTTTGCACGTGGAACATACTTACATGGCGTTGAGGGATTCGTTGGATCTCGCTTGGGGCCACTGCTGCACATACTAACATGAGTTCAAATACCTATCTTGCATAACTTAGACGTAGTCATGCTCACACCCAAAAATGACAAATTTCCTTATGACATTCTAAATCTCTCGGGACTCGATCTCGTTTAATCATCGTATTAAATCATGACATCAAAACCCAAAACAATCCCTAAAATTTAATTTAATTTTTTTTATAGTACACGTACCCCGTGTAAGGGTCCGGGTACGGGTCCGGGTAGATTCTTGAATTTCGTATTTCGAAGGACAAAAGCACTGACCCCGTGTAAGGATCCGGCTTCGGGTCCGTGTTAGGATGCTATGGCACTGATTCAAACTCAAACAAATTCCCCAAAACAACTATGCATCACAAACAATGTAAAACAACCCGTGAACATGATAATTTAACACCAAAGCTTTTCCTACGACTTCTAACCCAAGGACCATCGACACAAAACGAAGTATCAAAACTCATCCCAACATCATACTCAACATATTTAAATGCAGCAGCAATCACCCGTCGATCCCCAACAAAGCCTGCAACAATTAAACCTCAAGAACACATTTTTAGAAAATCGCAGTTTGAGCAGTCCCACGAAAGCCATCATGACTCACTCATTTCTTATCCAAATATTTCGAATTTACTGTCAAATCGAGGGCATCAAAAAAGTTCTACGATTTATATGTTGAAAGTTTTTCCATAAAATCGATCGAAAAATCACAGTATTTAAAATGACAGCAAACTTCGAGTTTCTAGATCTAAAATCGTTTCAAAATTGGTCCAACCAATTTTTTTTCTCAAACATTGTACAACATACGTGAATTTTTAAACATAATAAACATAAAAACATATACTATGACGAGATCGATGCATAAACGAAAGTATATACATGCCTTGGATATTTAAAGTTACCGAAACAACGACACCGAAGCGGGAAGGATGCGAGGGTTGATCCGGGACGAACGTGGCACAATTTCTTGAAGAAAACCCAACTAAAATTGCTCGAAAATTTGAAGGGGAGGGGGCGGCTGCTCTTGGTTCTTAGAACCCTAAATTTTTTCCTTCAAAACAAATGGAATGAAACACAAAGAAATGTGTGTGTGTTTTATGTGAGTGTGTGTGTGGGAAAAAGGGTGTGTGCGTGAGTTTAATGTATTTAGGGGGAATAATTTAGCTTAAATAAATTATTAACATGCTAATTAAAATTGCTAATTAAATTGCTACTTAAAATGCTAGTTCAAATGCTAATAAAATGCTAACCCACTATTAACTTTACTAAGTATCCCCCAAAAATTAAAATACACAATTGAAAATCTTCAAAAATTTTAAAAAAATCATAACAATCACCTAATGATTATATTTGGATTTTAAAATTCTAACAACTTAATAAATCATGTCAAATGCCCCAATTTTAACTTAAAATAATATACCACATTTTAAAATTACCAAAATTGTCGTCGGTCTCTTTTCCTCGATCCCGCATCGAATAATCGTCTGGAACATGAAACTCGAGAAAACATTTTAACGTGCATCACATAAAGATAATTAATTTAAAATGATGCAATTAAATAGATCATGCATCGCTATAAATCATTTTAAACTTAAATAAACAATTTGACAATTTAATAAATGCATGGGTTTTACGTGTACTGAATTTGGGCTCTATAGAAAGCATTGTTTTTTATATAAATATTATGTTAAAGGTTTAGGCCCATTAATAATAGTATATTTGTCCCATTAAGCCCATTATTTAATATTTAAAATATTTTATTTAGAAACGTTTTTGAAAATATTAGCCGAGTTTCCAAAAAGTCCATATTTTCCCTCATATGTCCCTCGGTCTCCGTTCCTCGATTGCGTCTCGAGTAAGCTTTAAAACACAGTTTTATGCATTCTAAAATAAAACTACATTTTTAAACATATAAACATGCCTACTCTAATCAATTCATGCAATTAAAACAATTTAATTAAAGTACATAAGAAATTTGATAACTCGTATGCATTTGGTTCACGTGGACCTTCAAATTTTCGGGACGTTACAGATACGACCCCGAACCAGGCCCTAGACCCCTTTCTGAGACACTAAATAAGACCATGTTCAGTCCCTTTTAGACACAGACTAGACGCCGCACGCTCCAAACTCCTCGCAACAGCAGCCAGCCGAATGGATCTTCTTGCAGCCGAGGAAGAAACACTCCAGCGGATGTGGCTGCCCTTGTCTCGAATTTTGGCTCACACTAGACTCTCACCAAGACCCTAAGGCATGACCCTTGCCCCTGAACCGACCCTTGCCCCTTGAACCGACCCTTAGCCCTAGGGCTTCCCACACTCCAAAACAGCCCCTACGCGCCCCCAATGGAGTTACGGCTATTGGTCTTCTCCAGCTCGTCTAGGCCCTATCCGAGCCCCACCAAGACTCACCTAGGACCCTAAATAACCCCTTCAGGCCACGGCTAGGCACCATGAAGCCCGCCCATGGCCTTTGATTCCCAAAGCTGTGGCCCCTTCCTTCGGCTTGCACGTGATTTGCGTGCATGGACCACAGCCCCTTGCAGCTGTTTTGTTCTATTTTTGGTCACTTCAATCCTCTTCCTAACATCTAGACCAGCCCTTTCTTAACTTGGTTTGCACCTCCCTTCGACAATTCGCAAAACATTAAGAATCATTTGCGAAACGTGAGTCACACATGAAATAAACTAAGAAATCAACAAACTCATGAATTCTTCACACAAATTCAGCATTCATGCAATAATATGGATTGAATGGTGCTAAAAAAAGTTTGAAACATGCCTTGATTGTTTATTCTTACGAAACGCGAGCGACGGCGCGATGAGAGACGAATAGGACGCGAATTTCCTTCTTCCCTTGCTTCCTCTATGTTTCGGCCCCTTCCTAGGACTCTAGTGTGTGTGAGTGTGCTGCTAAGTGAAAGTGGCTTGTGTTTATGAGGAGGGGTAGGGTAGGATTCTATTTAATTAGTTATTAGTGGGCTTAAGTTTACATAATGAGCCCTAATTATTTAATGAAATCTTTGCTAATCTAGGTTCAATAAATAATTAATTAAATACTTAATTAATCTTTCTAAAAAGTCCCAACAATATTTAAAATATTTGGTGCTACTCGTTTTTTAGTATAGCATGTCACGCCCCGAGTCTGAAGCATCGGTGACATCCGGCATTGTTTAACAATTAAATGGAAAACAATAAAGCCTCGTATCAAATCAAACCAGTCTTTTTCATAAATAAAATATTGTCTTAAAATGACAATGGAATAAAATACATCAGAGTTTCAAATAACGGAAACGAAAGAAAAGTAAAATCTTGAGTTCTGATCTTGATCCCCGGTTCACCAACCCCAGAAAGCATCTTGCTCTTCCTCATCCAATTGCTCATCATTTTTGTCTGAAATTTGTAAGGGGTGAGTGTTTTGGGAAACACTCAGCAAGTGGGGGTCGATCGATTCCAAAGATACATATAGAACTTAGTTTTCTTAAAACATTCTTTAACAAACTTTCAAAACTTAATATTCTTAACTTAACAAAACGGAAACGAATCGAATAAGAGACAAAACTTATCAAATGATTCAGAACAAAATAGAAGCAATTCAGATCATTTCAATTCAGAACAGAACATATCAGAACAGACATAACACTGTTACTCATCTCATTTCCATGGTCAAATTGTCCCCAATATGTTAGTTCTCTAAGGGGTGAGGCCAGAACACGGTTTTATACCCACCGATGGGGGCCAGACAAAACATGGTTTTATACCCACCAAAGGGGGCCAGAACAGAACATGGTTTTATACCCACCAATGGGGGCCAGACAGAATTACAATTCTCGTCCCATTTCAAATCAATTCGTAACAGTGCAAACAGAATTCAGAAGTAACAGACAGAACTTTTCAGATATTCAGATTTACCAGACAGAACGTATCAGAGTTTTCAGATATCAGAGTTTCAGACGGATTCAGCGGAACCAAAGAATTTCGAATAAAAAATTGAGCATATAATCGATCGAAATTTTAAATGGACAGACTTCATATTTTAGAAAATAGAGACACACAATCATGCATGTCATAATATATATTCAAGTTTAAAAATACAAACGAATATATAACAAAAGCCCACTTACTATATTTGCAGATTTTTTTATACAACACGCCTTCTCAAAAATCGGGCAGCACTTCGGCGTAACTTTAACGAATGCTGTCTTCGATCGAGCAGCACTTCGACGTAGGATTTCAGTACTTGACTGCACAAAATTTCCTTCATCTCCTTTGCTAGTCTTGACCGATATTTTGTAAGGAGGAAGGGCCGAAATTTTTGAGAGAATTCTGGAGGGTGAGGGCCGAAACTTGGAGGGTTTTTGGAATGGTCTTTCTATCACCTTGATGTGGTATTTATAGGCAATCCAAGGCTTTTCACCTAGCCTCATGGCCGAATTCTTGGTCTCCAAGAATGGACATAATGGTGATCATAATGTTGGTCAAAGAAGTCCAAGCACCAAGAGTCATTGATTGCATAATAAAGGTGTCTTGATCTCCTATCTCCTCCCTTGGCTCATTTATGGATTATCTCAAAGGTCATCTCTTGCATATTAAGTTTGTCTAATCCTTTAGCTTTTCCCTTAGCTTCTACCTTGGTTATCTCAAAAGTAGCTTCTTGCATAATAAGTTTGTCTAATTCCTTGACTTATCTTTTAGCTCCCTTTTTGGTCATGTTAGGACAAACTTGGTTGAGCTGCTTTGAGCTGAAAGATCGTGTCCTTGAGCTGGGGTTTTACTCCTCCCGTGACAATACTTCGCCGGATGCGGTTACTTGTAGCTTGGCATCCTGTTGAGCTCATTCCCGAGCTTTGAAGTTACTTCCACGAGTTACTAGCTGAAAATCTAAGTTCATATTTAAGTTTTATAATTAGAATGAAAGTATTTTGATCTTAGATTAAGCTAAGTTTTAAGCTTGTATATTTCTTACCTTATTTACTTGGGATCGTAAAATCTCGGGTTCTCACATCCCTCCCTCCTTATTAAAAGTTTCGTCCCCGAAACTTGCATTAGCTTGATCATTCAAATAGGTGAGGGTATTGTGACCGCATCTCCTCCTCGAGTTCCCAAGTTGCCTCTCTTTCTGTATGATTTGACCACTGTACCTTGACATAAGGTATTGTCCTGTGCCTCAATACTTGATCTTTTGTGTCCACTATTTGAATAGGGACTTCTTCATATTTGAGTTCTTCGTTGAGGTTTCCTTCAATCATCAGTGGTGCAACTTTAAGTACATGACTCGGGTCCGGGACATACTTCCTCAGTTGTGAGATGTGGAAAACGTTATGTATCCTGGCCATGTCTGGTGGTAACGCTAATCGGTAGGCTAAGGTTCCTACCTTTTCCAGTATCTCGAACGGTCCCACGTATCTCGGATTCAACTTTCCGGATTTACTGAATCGAACTACTCCTTTCATAGGGGAGACCTTGACGTAAGCTTTCTCACCAATCTCTAATTCTAACGGTCTTCTTTTTAGATCGGCCCAGCTCTTCTGTCTATCCTGGGCTGCCTTGAGTCTCTCCTTGATTATGAATACTTTATCAACTGTTAGCTGAATAAGTTCTGGTCCGGTAACAGCTTTTTCTCCGACCTCATCCCAATATAGAGACGATCTACACTTCCTCTCATACAATGCCTCATACGGAGCCATCTCGATGCTACTGTGATAGCTGTTGTTATAAGCAAATTCGATCAAGGGTAACTGTTCACTCCAATTTCCAGAAAAATCCAGTGCACATGCCCTCAGCATATCTTCGAGGGTTTGAATTGTCCTTTCGGTTTGGCCATCAGTCTGGGATGATAGGCCGTGCTGAGAGTGACATTGGTTCCCATAGTCCTTTGGAAACTTTTCCAAAATCTTGATACAAATCTTGGATCTCTGTCAGATAGAATACTCGCTGGAACTCCATGTAGCCTCACTATGTTTTCCACATACAAAGTGGCTAATTTATCCAAATTATAATTCATTCGTACTAGCAAGAAATGGGCAGACTTGGTTAATCTGTCAATGATCACCCAGATCCCATCGTGACCCTGTCTTGATCGTGTTAGTCCTACTACGAAATCCATGGAGATGTTATCCCACTTCCATTCTGGTATCTCCAATGGCTGTAAAAGTCCTCCAGGCCTTTGATGTTCTGCCTTGACTTGTTGACAGGCTAAACACTTAGCAACAAAGACAGCTACATCTTTCTTCATACCGTTCCACCAGTAATTATTTTTCAAATCCCGGTACATCTTGGTGCTTCCTGGATGTACTGAAAATCTCGATTTATGTGCCTTGGCCATCACTTCTTCTCGAATTCCATCGACGTTTGGCACATACAATCGTCCTTTCATCCAGAGTATTCGATTTCCATCAATTTGAAATTCTGGAGCTTTTCCTTCTTGGATTTGTTCTTTAACTTTAAGGATGGAGGTGTCTTGAATCAGCTTCAATTTGATGGTCTCTCGAAGATTTGGTTTCACTGATAGGGAATTTAAGTTCACCTTCCCAGGGTTCTTTCGACTCAACGCATCTGCCACCTTATTTGCCTTACCCGGATGGTAATTAATTGACAAATCATAGTCCTTGAGAAGTTCCATCCACCTTCTTTGCCTCATATTTAATTCCTTTTGAGTGAAAATATACTTGAAGCTCTGGTGATCGGTAAACACTTCGCATTTTACTCCATAAAGATAGTGCCTCCAGATTTTAAGCGCAAATACTACTGCGGCTAACTCCAAGTCATGAGTGGGGTAATTCTGCTCATATGGTTTCTGCTCATATGGTTTCAATTGCCGTGAGGCATAAGCGATTACCTGAACCTCTTGCATAAGCACACACCCCAATCCTTCCTTTGATGCGTCGCTGTATACAGTGAAATTCTTACCTTCCTCGGGAAGAATGAGTACTGGTGTGGATGCGAGTTTTGTCTTTAGGGTTTCGGAACTATTTTCACAAGCTTCATTCCAAATAAATTTCGAATTTTTCTGAGTAAGTTTGGTGAGTGGAATGGCTATTGAGGAAAATCCTTCAACAAATTTTCTATAGTAGCCTGCTAATCCCAGAAAACTTCTTACTTCAGTCACTGTCTTTGGTTGTGGCCAATCCTTGATTGCCTCTACCTTCTTAGGATCTACTGACACTCCTAATTCAGAAATTATATGCCCTAAGAACGCAACACTTTTTAACCAAAATTCACATTTCTTGAATTTGGCGTATAGTTCCTTTTCTCGAAGTGTCTGCAAAGTGAGACGCAGATGCTCTTTGTGTTCTTCTTCACTTCGTGAGTACACAAGGATATCATTTATAAAGACAACCACAAACTTGTCGAGATATGGTTTGAATACACGATTCATCAGGTCCATGAATGCTACAGGAGCATTTGTTAGGCCAAAAGACATTACCGTGAATTCGTAATGTCCATATCTTGTCCTAAAAGCAGTTTTAGGGATGTCTTCCGCTTTGACCTTCAACTGATGGTAACCAGATCTCAGATCTAGTTTTGAGAAGACCTTGGCTCCCTTTAATTGATCGAAAAGATCATCTATTCTTGGGAGTGGGTACTTATTCTTTATGGTGATCGTGTTCAACTCCCGGTAGTCAATAAATAGCCTCATGCTTCCGTCCTTTTTCTTTACAAAAAGCACTGGGGCTCCCCATGGGGATGCACTGGGGCGAATCTGCTTCTTGTCTAATAATTCCTGCAGTTGCTCCTTTAGCTCCTTTAATTCAGCTGGAGCCATTCGGTATGGTGCCTTTGATATTGGTGCAGCACCAGGGACCAAATTGATTTCAAATTCTACTTCCCTATCTGGTATCTCTCCCGGTAGTTCCTCGGGGAAAACGTCTGGAAATTCTTGATCAATCGGAATATCCTCCAACCTTGGGACTTCTTCTTCTTTGATTTCATTGATCACTGCCAGATAAATTTCTTCTGCTCCTCTTATGGCTTTCCAGGCTTGTGAGGCAGATAACATAGATTTTCTTTCTTTGATTTTCCATGGAATAAAATCTCTTCTTCATGAGGAGTCTGGAGTCTAAGATTTTTCTTTTGGCAGCCCACAATGGCATGGTATTTAGCTAACCAGTCCATTCCAAGAATGATGTCAAACTCAACCATATTGAGTTGAATCAATTCTGCTTCAAAAATTTGTTTGCTGATACAAATTTTACAGTTTCGATACACTTTTTGGGTCTCAATTATTTTACTTGCCGGTGTTGCTACTCTTAATGGTTCACTAAGAGTATCATGTTCGAGTTTAAGCTTCTTAGCAAACCTTCTAGACACGAATGAGTGTGTAGCACCACAATCAAATAAGGTATAAGCAGTCATTTCATTGAGTAAGATAGTACCTGCCACCACTTCATTGGTATCATCAACTTCCTCTTGGGTGAATGCATATACCCGTGCATTGGTCTTGTTTTCATTTTTCTTGTTGGACCCCATCCCTTTGTCCTTGTGGTCAGGACAATCTTTAATTCTATGACCCACCTTTCCGCACTTAAAACAAGCGTCCGTCTTCCGGTAACATTCTCCAACATGTTTCTGTCGACATGTATCACACCACTTTCCTTCGGTGTTACCAGCACTGCCAGAATTTCCTTTGAAAGACCCACCTGGAAAATTTAGTTTCTTAAACTTGGGATCGTTTTGAGTAGATTGACTGCTCATCGGTCTTTTGTTTTTGTTTTCATCCTCGCGTCGCTTGATATCAGTTTCTGCGCTCATTGCAGCGCCCATCAGATACGCAAAATTGTTTGGCTTGAATACTGCCAATGCCGACTGAATTCGACTGTTGAGTCCCTTTTTGAAACGATGCATTTTTAACGTCTCATCCGACATGATCGTTGTGACATAGGTTCCTAGATCGTTGAACCGGGAAGTGTATTCCATTACTAACATGTCCGGAGCCTGTTTGAAATTCTCGAACTCACTCAACTTCTGTAGTCGAAACTTAGTTGGATAATATTGTTTCAAAAATTCTCTCCTAAAAATCTACCATGTGATTTCTTCCACTTCTGCCAAGGACGGCGACACAGTTTCCCACCATTTCCTAGCTCGGTCTTCCAAAAATGGTGTTACAACCTCCACTCTCAGTTCTTCAGGTATCTCCAGTAAATGTAGTTGTGTTTCGACGTTCTTGAGCCAGTTGTGGCTGACCTCTGGGTCTGGGTTCCCATCGAAAGTTGGAACTCGATTCCTTCTGAGAGATTCGTAATGGTACTTAATCCCACGCGGTTGCGGTTCAGGTGGTGGTTGGATGGCGTTAGCCAATGGGTTGACGAATCCTTGTAACGTTGCAACTGCGATAGTGGCTATTGCCATCATATCCTCTTGACTGAGATTCACTCTTGGTGATGGTGGTGGTGGGTTTTCATCTTGGTTGGCGCCACGAGGGTTACGGTTGTTTCGGGGTGGTCTACCTGCCATTTCCTATAAACAGGTATTTTATTAATTTGTTTGCCACAATATTTAATCAAAGAAATAATTTCATTAAATTGTAAAATTTTTCATACAACCAAATATTTTCAAAATAATTAATCAAATATTTCTAGATACAATCGAAGCCTATTCTAGAACTTTCTCTCCCTACTCGTCTATTACTTCTCCGTCTCCTACTGCCTCGTTAATTTCTTCCTCCACAGGGTTTTCTTCCAGTTGTTCTATGAGTTCTTCCATATTGACCATCTCATTTTGTAGATGCTCGATGTAATTCTGCAATTGTGTGTTGTGGTGATCGAGGTTGTTTACTTGATCCTGTAGTTCTTGTATTGTTGATTGGCTCACTTTTTCATCGATTTCTTGCTCTTCAATTCGTTCCTGAAGACGACGTTGGGTTTTGAGAAGACTATTTTCCCGAATTTCGAGCGTAAAAATCCTATCTTGCACTTTCTTGAACTCCTGCTTGGTGATCTCGTGCTGACGCTCTGACTCTAGATGATAAGCCGCGTAACGTCTAATGTCTTCACGTAGCTTCTTCTCTTCCACTCTGGCCTCACGAAGATCCTCCATCATGCACACGTTATTTCCGTCCAACTGATAGTTATCTCTCTCAAGCTTATCATTCTTTTCTTTCAGTGTTTTAATTTCTGACTTCTTTTCCTGAAGTTGTTTCTGAAGTTCATTTATAATGCTTTGAAAGTCCATGTTGGTTTCCTATAAAAACATTTAAATAAGATACTCATCCATTCTTAAATATGCAATAAGATAATAGAAAGTTTCAAAATAGTTTGGTACACATATTATTTTCTTAGTCACAAGTTTACTACATCCCATATACATTATTATAATGCTAATCTAATCGAACATCTCTCCGCCATGGTTGTCGCTAGCACTGTCGTCTCCGGCCACCTCCATCGGTGCTACCTCCTCTTCCTCCATGTTCTCTATCACCAAATGTAGGTAGTTATTCTGATCCTGAAGTCTGTCCATAGCGCTGTGGAGCTTCGAAATGTACCGATCCTGTCTGGCGTTGTACTCGTCCTGGCGCTGACGGGTCTGAGCAGCACGTCTTCGCTCTATCTCCACTCTCTCCAATAATTCCTTGTTAAGTGCAACTAAGCGTGTGATGCGAATGGAATCGGTCGGTATCTGCAACAGCTAGCTCTCCGCCAAGTCCAGATGATGAGTCAATCGCTGCACATCAGTCTCAAGCATGTGTCCAATCTCACTAAGCTCTTGTTTCTCCAATCTTTCCTTGGCTAGTTGCGCTTTCAAAGTCGCAATCTCCCTAGTTTGATTATCTATGGTAAGCTGACGCATACGAAGAGCAGCCTGTGCGCGGGTACGAGGAGCAGCCATTTCCTAGGATAAAAATGGAAGTAAAACATCAGAATCATATAAAGGATAGAAAGGCACAAATAGTAGAAACAAAGTTGTCGTGGAAAATTTTTCGATACTCAGAGTTTGTGGAATGATCGAAGGGATAGATCTTTGAAGTCTATTCGAAATTTAGGAAACAGATGAAAGTTAGACTTCAAGAACTGGGTGAAAGTTGGACTCAAATTGGGATACACTAGGCTTTTGCAAAAATTTGACTTCGCCAAATTTTGTCTATCAAAATCCCAGCGGGATTATGAACCTGGCGGCTCTGATACCACTTAAATGTCACACCCCGAGTTCGAAGCATCGGTGACATCCGGCATTGTTTAACAATTAAATGGAAAACAATAAAGCCTCGTATCAAATCAAACCAGTCTTTTTCATAAATAAAATATTGTCTTAAAATGACAATGGAATAAAATACATCAGAGTTTCAAATAGCGGAAACGAAAGAAAAGTAAAATCTTGAGTTCTGATCTTGATCCCCGGTTCACCAACCCCAGAAAGCATCTTGCTCTTCCTCATCCAATTGCTCCTCATTTTTGTCTGAAATTTGTAAGGGGTGAGTGTTTTGGGAAACACTCAGCAAGTGGGGGTCGATCAATTCCAAAGATACATATAGAACTTAGTTTTCTTAAAACATTATTTTAACAGACTTTCAAAACTTAATATTCTTAACTTAACAAAACGGAAACGAATCGAATAAGAGACAAAACTTATCAAATGATTCAGAACAAAACAGAAGCAATTCAGATCATTTCAATTCAGAACAGACAGAACACTGTTACTCATCTCATTTCCATGGTCAAATTGTCCCCAATATGTTAGTCCTCTAAGGGGTGAGGCCAGAACACGGTTTTATACCCACCGATGGGGGCCAGACAGAACATGGTTTTATACCCACCAAAGGGGGCCAGAACAGAACATGGTTTTATACCCACCAATGGGGGCCAGACAGAATTACAATTCTCGTCCCATTTCAAATCAATTCGTAACAGTGCAAACAGAATTCAGAAGTAACAGACAGAACTTTTCAGATATTCAGATTTACCAGACAGAACGTATCAGAGTTTTCAGATATCAGAGTTTCAGATGGATTCAGCGGAACCAAAGAATTTCGAATAACAGACTAAGCATATAATCGATCGAAATTTTAAATGGACAGAATTCATATTTTCGAAAATGGAGACACACAATCATGCATGTCATAATATATATTCAAGTTTAAAAATACAAACGAATATATAACAAAAGCCCACTTACTGTATTTGCATATTTTTTTATACAACACGTCTTCTCAAAAATCGAGCAGCACTTCGGCGTAACTTTAACGAAAGCTGTCTTCGATCGAGCAGCACTTCGACGTAGGATTTCAGTACTTGACTGCACGAAATTTCCTTCCTCTCCTTTGCTAGTCTTGACCGATATTTTGTAAGGAGGAAGGGCCGAAATTTTTGAGAGAATTGTGGAGGGTGAGGGCCGAAACTTGGAGGGTTTTTGGAATGGTCTTTCTATCACCTTGATGTGGTATTTATAGGCAATCCAAGGCTTTTCACCTAGCCTCATGGCCGAATTCTTGGTCTCCAAGAATGGCCATAATGGTGATCATAATGTTGGTCAAAGAAGTCCAAGCACCAAGAGTCATTCTTTGCATAATAAAGGTGTCTTGATCTCCCAGCTCTCCTCCCTTGGCTCATTTATGGATTATCTCAAAGGTCATCTCTTACATATTAAGTTTGTCTAATCCATTAGCTCCTCCCTTAGCTTCTACCTTGGTTATCTCAAAAGTAGCTTCTTGCATAATAAGTTTGTCTAATTCCTTGGCTTATTTTTTAGCTTCCTTTTTGGTCCTGTTAGGACAAACTTGGTTGAGCTGCTTTGAGCTGAAAGATCGTGTCCTTGAGATGGGGTTTTACTCCTCCCGTGACAATACTTCGCTGGATGCGGTTACTTTTAGCTTGGCTTCCTGTTGAGCTCATTCCCGAGCTTTGAAGTTATTTCCACGAGTTACTAGCTGAAAATCTAAGTTCATATTTAAGTTTTGTAATTAGAATGAAAGTATTTTGATCTTAGATTAAGCTAAGTTTTAAGCTTGTATATTTCTTACCTTATTTACTTGGGATCGTAAAATCTCAAGTTCTCACATAGCATGTCCGAAACTACTTATTTTCTTAAAAAAAATTCGTTATCGATTAAATTAGTCCCTTACTATAAATAAATTGTCGCTTTTATAATTTTGACTTACTAAATATAGAGTTTCTATTTTATAAATTTCTAAAATTTGAAACTTTACCAAAATCGTCCCCGGTTATCTCGCCTTTGTAGTACCTCGCGTATTCGACTACAGAAAATTCACATTCATAACATTCAATTAAATAATCATTAAACTATGCAAATATTTAAACATACTTCTAGACCACTTATTTAAATAAATTTCAAATAATTTTCATGCATGCATGTGGTTAGTGTGTTTGGATTTTCAAACGTTACAAGATGACTTTGCATGATATATTAAACATGAGAATTTTAATTAAAAAAAATAAGGAATCTTGGTGGGAATATATATATATATGCATAATGTGTTATCAATAGATGACTTTGCATGATATATTAAACATGATAATTTTAATTAATGAAAATAAGAAATCCTAATGAGAGTAGAATTATGAATCCTAATAGAAGAAGGACTCTTAATGTGATCAGGATTCAAACTCTATAAATATTTCATTGAGGGTAATATGAAATAAGACTATTTATTTTTTTTAAAAAAATTTGTTCTCCCTCTCCTCCCACATACAAATTAGGCCATCTTGAAAATTTTGAAGAAACATTTCGCGATCATCATCGCTTGCAGCATCTCTTAAATTCCTGTGACCAATCATCAAAGCAAAGTTTTTTTAGATCTCTAGTGAGATCTGTATGAGGAATCATGTATCTCATCGTAGACCTGATTATACGATCAGAGGAGATAGATTCGTTCGTAGAAAATTACAAGAAGTGCTATATCTGCTTAAAAATCGGAATAGTCGAAACCGACATTAAATACACAAAGGTAAAAAATTATAAATAACTTACAGATGTTTTAATTCATACGACGCCCAAGAAACGTTTCGAGCGTCAAAAAATAATTAAACTTTAGTTGTTCCTCGAGTGCAAGAAATGGTACTCTACAATGGTATTAGAGCAAGTTTTTCTCAATCGTGTGATTTTTATTGTTTAAATCGTGTTGAGTATTTTATTTTGAACCATGATTGAAAATTCCAAAAGACCACTGCCCCTCAAAATATTTTTCAGGAAAAAAATTTAATCGCGGCTGCTCGGAACTGTTCAGGGCTACAAGCGTGCGCAAGGGCAGCCTGGGTGCATCCCCTATAGTTCTGGGCAGCGGCTTCTGCTTAGAATAATTTTAATTATAATTTTCTAGTGAAATAAGTAATTATAATTATATTTTAATTATTTATGATAAAAAGTGATTTTATGTTAGGATCGGTTAGGTGTCATAATGTGTTTAGAAGGGGTGTTGAATAAACACTTGACAATTTTCACAACTATTCGATGGATGAATCAGTTTTAGTGATAAACTGAATTTAGGAATCTTGTTGTCAATGTCAATCAGTTAACTTAATAAAGTGCAGAAATAACTGAAAGACAGATAGAATATAACTGATAAGAAATAACACAAGATTTGTGGATGTTCGGAAATTTCAATAACTCCTATGTCACCCTTTCTATCTCGAAATTTGATATTCACTAAAAGACTTTGATCTATACAATGATTTGTACAAACCCACTTCATTTTGGATTTAACAATGCCAAAACCGAAACTCTTAGTATCACTACAATTTGTATCAGTACTCAACTGATATAATTTCTAAGCACAACTGATCTTACTAAGATCGAATAAAACAACAATGAATGTTTGTGCTTGAAACTCAAAGTATAGCCTAAAAGCTATGGATATGTATGATAAGTGTGAGATTTTGTAAAGTTGAGCTTTTAAAGAATACGCGTAGAGTTCTAACTGAAGGGCTTGATAAAATAGATGACTTAGTTAACTTCGTATGTGTTGTGTTATTCTTTTCTTATCTTTCTCAGCTGATCTTCTCGGCTATTTATAGGCTTTGATTCCATCGGTAACAATGAATGCATTTAAATTTTTATATCCGTTGTATAGACATGTCAACATTATTCTGACAGTCGTACACTGTATCTTTTCTGAAATGTGGCGTTCCCACTGCTTCTGTACAAACTTTTGGTTGTTGGCTACGTCCTTAACTGATGAGGTGTAAAGATGATAAAATCAGTTGACTTATTTAGCCGATATGATTATCTGATCATTCTCAACTGATTGTAGTGTAACTGATCAGTCTCACCTGCATCACACACGCCTAGTGAGTCTAAAGACTAAACACACCTGTAACGTTAATAGCAAGTACATATACATAACATGCAATAGTGGAAAATACTGTAATCCACATACCTTTCATGAACTTTAAAAGCGTTACATAAACGTGTCGTGTAAAATCATGACGTGTCAAAACAGCTCGTCGTTAATCGTCATTCATCATTCATCATTTATCATTTTCTTTGGTGAATTCAGTTCATTAGAGGTGATTATCGTACATCATCATTTAAAATGGATCCATCATACATATAACCGCGGTACCTGGCGGCTGTCGGACATCAGTGACAGGATTACTCATCCACAATGCCTAGGCCTCGTCATCATCATTTACATATACTTCTTATGTATTTACATATACTTTGGTAGCCACAATTACTTCCCATCATTAAAAAAAATATCATCATTTTCATCACTTATAAAAATCATGCACATATGCAATTTTCCTTAAATCCAACCATGCAACGTATAGTTTCATAAAATCTTAAAAATCGTGAAATGATGCATAAACTTTTAAAATATGGTAAATTTTTATTCTCATAGGTGCTGCCAGGACTAAAATCTCACCCTGGGTGCAAAAATGACAATTTTACCCCTGGAAACCCAAATTACCGTTTTACCCCTGGACCTCTAAAATTTACCCGAAGCTTACCAAACTCCTTAAAATATCCCAAAAAATATTTATAAGCATTCCTAGACGTAATCTTGAGCTTCATACCAAACTTAATCGTTTCGTTTTAAAACTTGGGCCGGAGTCCCCGTTTTAACCCGAAACAAACCGAAACCTATCCAACTATTTCCCAACTTCTTACCATACTTATTATACATTTAAAAGGCCCTAGAACCTCAAAAACCAGACCCATAAACTTTCAAAATGACCCTGGACCATGACTGAAAAATCCAGCAACCCCCATTTGGAAAATCCTAGGCATTAATCTTAATTCTATCTGTCCCATCTTCCGTGATAACTGGTCAAGCACCCAACCACCCCTGCTAGACTCAAGAACAAACCCACCAAGCCCTCCTGGAAAAACCCTAGCTACCTTACTGCCCAAGAAGCCGCCCCACGCAAGCGCCCGACAGCCCCCTTCCAAGCACAAGCTACCCGAGCCCCCTCCCCTAAGCTCCTTCGATCTGCCCATGGAACGAGACCAGCCATGCTCAGCCCCTTCCCAGCACTTTCACTGATCCAAGAGGGTCGGCTTCAAGGCTGGTTTCCAGCCATGCACACCTATCAATCCTAATCCATCGATCTTGTCCTCAAACGCTCACATACGCTAGATCCGAATGAGTTCCCCTCGTGCTTGGCAAACTCGAAACCCAGAACTTAGACATCAGAATACACGACTTGCACAGCCCCCTTGCAGCCAAAAAATGCAGCCCCTTGCACACAGCAGGAAGGAAACGTGAGTGGTTAACACATATAATGCAATACATGGCAAAAATCTCTCATAGAAACGTGATACCGAAATAGATCGAAATACTTCATCCATTTGTATAAAATATCAGCATACTATCAGCGTGTGTGAAGGAAGAGAAGGGTGACATGTGCGTGCCTTGATGATATTTCACGCAAGGAGATCGAAGATCGAACGTCGGGAGAGCGCCGAAGAATTTATTTTGCAAGAACAAAGAGATGGCCGATGTTACATTGGAGTGTGGTTGCTGAAACCGAGAGTATGAAGAGTGGAGGGGGAGATGTCGGCTGATAGGTGATTTAGGTTTATGTTAAGTGAAGTTTAGGTACTAATTAAATAGGTAATTAACAAGATAATGAGCCATAAATGGTCTTTTAAAATTTACAGATAGTTTTAAGCCTAATAAGTTTAAAAGTAGGCCCATTAAGTCCAAACACACTCCCGGAAAATATTACATTTTAGTAAGTTTTTGAAAATATTAGCCTAACCCTCAAAAAGTCTCTCGTTTCGATAAATTCGCGTACCGCTGAAAAATATGCTCTGGCGGGTAAAAACATCCAACAAAGCCCATTTCTTGAAAAATATATTTAGAACATCTTATATTAATTAATAAAAATTAATCATGTAATAGAAATAATTTTTTCCTGATAATTCTCCGGTCTCCGTTCCTTGTTCGAGCACGAAATGCAACTTAAAAATCTTAATGCATGAACTTTAAATAAATCATGAATTAAAACACAAATTAATGAAATAAACATCCATTTAATGATTTAAAATAATTTAATAAAATACCAAAGAAATTTAATAACTTGCATGCATGTGGTTCACATGAACTTTCAAATTTTCGGGATGTTACAGTTCATTTTACAACACATTTCAGTTAGTTTCGCTCAATTCAGTTGCCTAAAATTATATACACATTAATCTTCAGTTTAGGCAACTATCAGTTTACGAATCTTCATTTCAGTTACCTTCAGTTTCTTGATCAGTTGTTCAATCTTTTCAAGCTTAATTTGTCAAACTCCAAAATTTCATTTCCAACAATTTCTCCCTTTTTGGTGTTTGACAAAACTTAGAATATATGAACCGATCAAACTGAGCTCTAGTAGATAAAATAATCTTTTATTGATAACTCTTTAAATGTACAGATTCGTACAAAGAATGAAATAATTAAATAATTTCTGAATAAAAGAATCTTCTTTCAGTGTACAGATTCGTACAAAGAATAAAAGAATAACTGACTGAAAAATATGCCAAAACTCTCAACTGAATAAATATGCCGTCTTATAACTGATCTGGACTTCTTTTTTTTTTTTGCTCTTTTATCAGCTGGTCATTGATCAGTTGGTTGACTAGATCTTTTCTTAGATAGCTGCTGTTGTTCTTCCCCCTTTTTGTCAAACCCATCAACCTTGCTGGATAATATACGGACTTTTGAGGTGATTATAGATATAGCATTCATCATCTGTTCCTGCATCAGATCCAATCTCTTGGTAATGTTGGTTTGTATAAAATCCATTCTATTGATTAGAATGTCTTGAGTCTGGAAAAGTGCTGGAACTGTCACTCTGTCCTTTTTCAATTGATCAAATTGGAGAAATAAGGAAGCGATATCCTTAGTAACTTAGTGTAGGCTCTTTAAGGTATTCTCCTTTGTGGAATCAATCTTCAAAGTTTGCAGCAATTGGGTTGACTTCATATCGGAGATAGTTTAAAATAAATTGTGTTGACTGGACTGAATATCTTCTATCATAGTATCAGTAGCCATTGGTATGTGAAGAGACAAGGCTTCAGAAGATTCTGGTTCTTGCTCCATGTCTTCTTCATTGAAAATGACCAAGGCCCTATTTGGTGATTCAGTCACATCTGTAACCATTTCATGAATAATTTCTTCAACTACCTTCTGTTGAGATTCTTGAGATTGGGTGGAAGTCTGAGCATCAATAGGGAGGGTAGGCTCTTCAGTTGGTTTTTCAGCTGACATTTCAGTTGGCTCTTGAGTTGGCACTTTTTCAGTTGGTTCTGAGTGCAACTGAGCCATATCAGCTTCAGCTTGAACCACTTGTTCATTTGTGGCAGGCAACTGAATTGGTTCTACAACTTTGGATATTACAACATTTGAGGGTGTTTGTTCAGTATTGATGAGGTCTTCAACTAGTTCATCAGTTCTATCATTTAGCTGGATGTCAGCGGCAATTGATTGTATTACTTCATCAACGTTTGCCAATGACAACTCAGCATCAGTCTAAAGTTGAAAGAAAGCATTTGCTTGCTCAGACTGTTCAGCAACTGCTTCTTGGGAAGGCTCTGGCTGATGCGTCAAAGGTTCAGCTTGCTCTTCGGAAGATGGACTTTGGGAATTAGCTGGAATAATCAATTCTTGTCCCATTTCCCAATATTTGATTTTCATCTACAGTGATAAGAGATCCATGGCCAACTGATCAAAAACTGCTTTTTCATTGAAGGCAGTTGGAGAGGTAAGATCATAATACTTGCGTAGCTGAGCTATGACTTGAGCCAGTTTTTTGGCACGCATCAGATCAAATAAGTAAGTACTCTTCTCCAGCGTTTGAGCAATCGTGGCATCTTTAACTACCTTAAGACTATTGTTTCCAAAGCGATGAATTGTTCCAAAAAAGTTTTCTTCTGCAATCGCTTGGCAAACACTTCAGTCCTGAATCTGACCCATTAATTGTAATCTTTCATCTTTGATTCAGAGAAATCATGTATTTCTTCCCATATCAGGTCAATATGAGTCTGAATCGGATCCTTTGGTTCGGGCTCTTCAATCATCTTGCCCTTAGCTTTTGGGCCAGAGACGGCATGAGTAATGCTCATCCCAGAGACTGTTGAATCCACTTTTTCACGTATCACCACTCTCTTTTGTCTTGCAAAATGTAGTGTAGTTGGACCATTGATAGTGATCAGTCGTGCCGTCACTCCAACTTGTTTTCGTTCATCACCAGATTCCGTGATAGTCTTCTTTGAAGGAGTAGTTGGAGGAGGTCGCTGAGGATCAGTTGAGGGAGCAACTGGAACTACCCTGATCGGTATTTCACTTATGGGCTGTTCAGCTCCAGTTGGCTTCAGTCTCTCAACTGGAATGACTGCAATATGCTTGGTTTTCTGGGTCCTTGGCTTTTTCAAAATTTTTGGAGAAGAGATTTTCTCCGATTCAGTTTCACTGACAATCAATTTTCTCTTTATTATCTTCTTTGACTTTGCCAAGTCCTTGGCCTTCTTTACTGACTTGGGAGCTGCCTGTGTCCCAATCTCCTTTTTGACTTTTAGAAACTGCTCGGGAGAAATGTTCAGCTTGGTCTTTGATGGCTGAACATTTCTAGCAGTGAAGAACTTGTATTTGAATGACTTCTCAGCCGAGTGATCTACCAAACCTTTGCTCTCCAAGAGGGGGCTGATAGGTACGACATAGCCTTTGGCCTGTTTTGTCGATCAAACCATATTTTTCAGATTGTTCAAAATAATGGCCGACCAGTTCAGTTTCCATCCATTTATCATAGCAGACAAAACTTGAAATTTCTTAAGGGTGAGAGCAGCAAAAGAGCATGCCTTAGCAAAAACACCCTTGACAACTATGTCTGCCAGCAACTGATATTCATACTTGAGCTCCTTCTTGGGATTCAGAAACTTTTATCTTCTTCCCATCAGCAGATAAAAGTGATAGTATCTCCTCAATATCAGCAACTTTCACTTCAGAGAAGTGAGAAAGACCATCCGAAGGCAGTTGGAAAAAGGTGATTAATGATTCTTCATCTAAGGCCAAGCACTTACTACCGACAATGGTTGTCATTTTCCCTTCAACAGTGATGTAGCCATTGTCTTAGAAGTCTTGAATCTCTTTAGAGTAGATTTCTTCAGTAGATGACCCAAGAAACTTCTTCAATCCAGCTGCTTTCAGCTTCAGAAAGACACTTCGAATGATTCATTATTAACAGATAGGACTAAATCAAAATCAATAGCCTTAGCATTGAGGATGTATGCGAGAATTTGGCTTGCCATTTCTGAGTTGTTGGAGGATCTGCGTAAGAGAAAACACTTTGGTAGTTTGATTTGCTATGTAAGTTGAAGTGCTCGTAAAGAAACTGAAATGAAGCGGGTTCATTTCTTATATTGGCGACTGTTTGAATTTTTTGGACACGTGTCAGTCAAAAATGAATTGGTGTAAAAATGTGTGTATGTCGTGTGTAATCGTGAATAGAAAGTGTTTGGACTACGTGGGGCCACGTGATCAATTACTATTCAATGAAAGACAAAATTAAGTGTGTAATCTTATCAGTCCCATAATTTAATATTGAATTCTAATCGCTAATTAGTCAACTTATGGATAAGATCAGTTAGGTCAATAACTGAGTGATCAATTGAGAACTGAATCAGTTCAGTTGAAGACCAACTGAATATTGTCTTATCAGTTAACCAATTTATTATCGATATTCCCCCTAAATAGATGCATATAAGTAAAAGAGTAAGAGAATCTCATCCTCGATAAATTAATTGCATTCATTTGACTGATGTCTCTTCTTCTTCTTCTTGAGTTTCTTCAATTAGAGTCTGTCTATAAATAATATCAAATTTATCAGACACGAAACATTTTTACAGATAATATAAATCAACCGCAGATGGAAAAAGCAAGCAGTTCCAAGAAATCTAATCCTTCAGGAAAGCTTTCATTCGTGGAAACGTGGAAGATGGATATCGAAGACTATCTTTGACAAAGTAATGTCCACCTGGACGAAGGTTCATGATCTGCAGAATATTCAAAGAGATAGATTAGTTGCAACTGATGAACAGAAGGCAATTGAAATCAAATATAAGTGCTGCATGGACGTCATTCACACTTCTGACCTAGTAATTGATGAAGGTTTGTACGACCTAATGCTCAGCAAAGAGTATAGGATACTGGAAAAAATTGTTTTCACAAAGGATTTTAGTAAAGTTTCTAAGGAAATGTCCAGCTGAGATTATCCATTTGGTTAGATGCAGTAGAATGGAATTAAATCGTGTAATAGCAGAGAGATATCAATAAAATTTCTATTTCAGTTCATTGTTACTCATCAGTTTACTGCTATGTTCTCTTTGCAAGCTAACTGAAATTCAGTTGACTAACAATACTGACTGACATAAAATAATGTAAATAATATTAAGACAAATCAATTAAACCAAAAATGTTACGAAAGTAAAAAAACTTAGTCTAGAGTAATGATTTGGTGAAGATGTTAGCTTGCTTGTTGTTCAGTTGAAATGTACTCCAGCCATATTGCCTTCTTTAGAGCATGATCTCTGATGAAGTGATGTCTTACATCAATGTGTTTAGTTATGGAGAGAAGAACTGGATTGTATGTAATTGCAATCGTGCTTGTATTATCATAGAATATTGGTGATTCTTCTGCAATGACTACATAATCCTTCAGTTGTTGCTGATTCCAGAGCAATTGAGCACAACAACTTCCAACAGCTAGATATCCTGCTTTAGTTGTGGAAGTTGCTATGGATGTTTGCTTATTGCTGAACCATGAAATCAGTTTGTCTCCTAGAAACTGATATGATCCACTGATGCTTTTACGATCAAGCCTAAATCCTGCATAATCTGCATCTGAATAGCCAACTAAATTGAAAGATGACTCTTTAGCATACTATAAGTCCACATTTTGTGTGCTTTAAAGATATTTCAATATGCGTTTGGCAGCTAAATAATGTGATTGCTTAGGATCAGCTTGAAATCTAGCACTCATGCAAACAGCAAATACAATATCAGGACGACTAGCAGTTAGATGTAATAAAGAACCTATTAAACTTCTGTAGAGTGTCGTCTCAACTGATATCCCCCTACATATTTATCTAATTTAATCGATGAGCTTATGGGAGTATTTGCAGCTGAACACGTGTCCATGCCAAATTTCTTAAGCAGTTCCTTCATGTATTTTTTCTGACTGATAAAAGTATCAGTTTCCAGTTGCTTCACTTGCAGACCAAGAACGAACGTCGGTTCACCCATCATACTCATCTCAATTTTTCCTGCATTAACTTGGCAAATTTCTCACATAATTTGGGGTTAGTTGATCCAAAAATAATATCATCAACATATATTTGCACAAGTAAAATATGATCATTCTTTGAAAATTTGAACAAAGTCTTATCAGCTGATCCAACAGTAAAATCATGATTAGTTAGAAATTTTAAAAGTGTTTCATACCAAGCTCTTTGAGCTTGTTTAAGACCATATAAAACTTTGTTCAAGTGATAAACATGATCAGGAAGAGAGTGATTAACAAAACTTGGTGGTTGTTCAACATACAATTCTTTCTGCAACTGACCATTTAGGAATGCACTCTCGATATCCATTTGATATACTTTGAAGTCTTTGAATGAGGCATAAGTAAGTAAAATTATGATTGCTTCCAGTCTTGCAACTGGTGTGTATGTCTCGTCGTAATCAATTCCTTCTTGTTGCCTATATCCCTGTGCTACAAGCCTCGATTTATTGCACAAAACTGAACCTTCTTCGTTCAGTTTGTTCCTATAGGCCCACTTTGTACCTATAATGGTTTTAGAAACTGGTATTGGAACTAAATTCTAGGGTAAACTGATTTAGCTCTTCTTACATAGGTAAACTTATTTAGCTCTTCTTACATAGCATTTATCCAGTTAGGATCAGCAAGAGCCTCATCATTTTTCTTTGGTTCCAGTTGGGAAACGAAAGCTGAATGAATAAATAAATTAATCATTTGATTCCGAGTTTTTACCGGATCAGATGGATTACCTATCACCAATTCTGGTGGGTGTGATTTCTTCCATCTGTATTCAGCATTGGTTGGATCAATTTCAGCAAATTGTTCAGTTGGTAACTGAACGTTTTCTTCAGTTTTAGTTGCCGCTGTTTCAGTTGGTATTTGAATTTCATCATTTTGCTCCATCAACTGATGATCAGGAACAATTTCTTATTCAACTGTTTGATCCAGTATCTCTGGTTCTGGTGTTTGAAGGAGATTTTGATTGATATGAAATTTTTATTCACTATCATTCTCCAAACTTATATCTGTAAAACGATCAACTAGCTCAACTGGATAAATTGGCTTATCAGTTAGTCCCGATTCATCAAACATGTCATGAATCGATTCTTCTACATTCAAAGTACATTTATTAAAGCTCTATAAGCTTTACCAACTTATGAATAACCCAGAAATATTCCCTCTGCAAATTTTGCATCAAAAGTTTTCAAATAAATTTTGCCATTATCATGAATAAAACATCTGCAGCCAAATATTCTGAAATAAAACACCACACTTTTATGTCCATGTCAGATCTCATATGTCCTTTTTAAATGATTTTTGTTAATAATTGATTTGTTCTGAGTATAACATGCAGTGTTTACTGCTTCTGCCTAAAATCTTTGAGAAATACTAGAATCAGCAAGCATTGTTCTAGCAGCTTCTTTAAGAGTTCAATTTCTTCTCTCATCTACACCATTTTGCTGAGGAATTCTTGCTGCTGAGAGCTTATGCTCAATCCCAGGATTTTCTAAAAATTGTGAAAGATTTTGATTGACGAATTCAGTCCCTTGATCAGACCTTATTCTTTCAATACCAACTGATTTTTCATTTAATAATATTTTGAAAAGTTTAATCAGTTGTGAAGCAGTTTGGTCTTTTGTTTTAAGAAAAATAACCCAAGTAAATCTTGAAAAATCATCAACGAATACCAAGGTGTATTTCATTCTCCCTAAACTCATGACTGGTATTGGAT
Source organism: Primulina tabacum (assembly GCF_025594145.1). Lineage (NCBI taxonomy): Eukaryota > Viridiplantae > Streptophyta > Magnoliopsida > Lamiales > Gesneriaceae > Primulina > Primulina tabacum. Next base: position 21,099,920 of record NC_134558.1, on the reverse strand, counting down.
CAAAAAGATCCATATGCAGCAGTTCTAAGCATATGGAGGAAGATTTATAACCCTTGTTTTTAAATGAAGATCTTGCTTTTTTAACAAACTGACATGTTGAAAAAAATTTGTCTTTTGAAAAATCTATTTTAGGCAGATCAGTTACAAGATCATGGTTACTCAGATGAGAAATAGACTTAAAGTTTACGTTGTTCAACCTTTTATGCCTCAACCAGTTTTTATAATATTTTGAAGCTACAAAAAATATTGGTGCATTAGGTTTATTAGTCCAACTGACTTTGTAAGTATTGCCACTACGATTGCCCGTTATAATGATCTCATTAGTTTAGTTCTTAACTGTGCATGTGTGTTTGTTGAACTAGATTGAGAAATTATTGTTCCATAACTGACTGATGCTAATCAAGCTATACTTCAAATTATCAACAAGTAAGACATCTTTAATAATAATGTTACCATGGATAAACTTACTCATACTCACAGTTCTACCTTTAGAGTTGTCTTCAAAACTGATGTTTGGACCAGTGTATTTGATCAGTTGGGATAGAAATTCAGCATTCCCTGTCATATGTCGCGAGCATCCGATATCCAAGTACCAAATTGATTTTTTTGTTGTACCTGTTACCTGCAATAACACAATATATGATCTTGGTACCCACATCTATTTGGGTCCTACACTGATTACTCCTTTAGGAACCCAGACTTGGATCAGTCTAACTGACTTTCAAGTTGTTGCGTTCCAGATTATTTTTCGTGACCTGTGTGTGTTAGGTGTGTGGTGTGTGGATGAAACAGTATGATTGTTAACCTTTTTCAACAGCTTGTTCACTCGATATTTCTTTTGAACTGGCTTACAATTATAGTAATTGTAGTAGCCATCCTTAGAGTTAGGTTTTTTATAGCTGCACCTTTTAGGTGACCAGCTTTTCGAATCAGTTGAACTCTTCGGGCTATATCCAATTCCAAACCGCTTAGCTTTGTCCTTATGTTCAATCGGTTGGACGGTAAGTTTACTTGGTTCAAAAATTTCTTGTACCACTGTTGATTTCACAAAGTTAATGTATTTCCCTTTGTGTTCATTCAACTTTGGCTTAGCATCACAGGCAGAGGTTTCATTGATGTCATTGAAGCCTAAACTAATTTTATCATCAACTGATTTGTGCAAGCTCTGCATTTCAGTCATAGTGACCGATGACTTATTCCAAGCCTGAATCAAGTCAGTTTGTTTTGAAATCTCATTTTTCAACTGATGAATCAAGGATTGACTCTCGATCATTTCAGCTTTTCGCTTTACAATTTCCAATTTTAGACTCAACAGTTTAACTGACTCATCAGTTTCCGTTTTATTGTCCTTGGGATCTGTTTGCTCACCTTTGGCTTTTCCAAATGAGCGAGCAAGTTTGTGAAACTCATTCACCATGTCATGCAAAGTGGTAATGAGTTCTTCTCGTGTAAAGTCAGTAGAGCTGAAGTAAAATATATGTTCACTTGTTGACTCCAGTTCTGCATCATTTGGCATTAAGCACTTAACCACTTCTTCATCATAACTGGAGATGCTAGAGTTCTCTGATTCAGACCTTTCATTATCAGTCTCTGCCCATTTAGATTTGCTTTCCTCAGCAAGCAGGACTTCATGTTTCTTTTTTAATGATCTTTTATCATTCCTGTCTCTTTTTTTGCATTCAACTGTTTTCTTCCCTTTATCAGTTGAATGTTTACTGTCTTTCTTTTGTTTTGGACAGTCAACAATGAAGTGACCTTGCTTTCAAAAGTTGAAGCAAGAGTTTGGTTCTTCCCTTGAGTTGTTCTTTTGATAACTTTGTTGGAATGAACCTTTGTTTCTTCTCATGAATTTTCCAAACTTCTTTACAAATAATGACATTGCGTCATTACTTTGTTGATCAGCAGTTTTCTCATCTGAACCGGTTGGTTCTAATTTGTGAGCACTAAGAACAGTTGTGATCTGTGGTGAAGAAGGCTCTCCTTCCCTTGTTTGCAGTTCAAACTCATAGGTTTTGAGATCAACAAACAGATCATGTAGTTCAAACTTATTCAGGTCCTTTGACTCTCTCATAGCCATGGTCTTGACATCCCATTCCTTAGGAAGACCTCAACCACCTTCAGTGCAACTTCTTTGTTTGAATACACTTTTTCAAGTGAATTCAGCTCATTTATAATGCTACTGATTCTTTCATCGTACTCGTTCATAGAGTCTCCCGTCTTCATTTTAATATTATCAAACTTTTGAAAAGCAACTGAGAGTTTATTTTCTTTAGTTTGCTCATTGCCTTCGCAAAGCTGAATCAACTTCTCCTAGATCTCTTTTGCAGTTTTGCACATCTTTATTTTGCTGAAAGTAATTTTATCCAGCTTCTTGCACAAAATGTCTTTAGCCACACTGTCCAAATTGGATTTTATTTTGTCTACTGTTGTCCATTCTTCTCTATGCTTTTCAATGCGATGTGGTGCACCATCAATTATGACAACAACAATATTTGCTTTCATATTTTCAAGGGTCCTTTCAGTGATAACGTACCACATATCATCATCTTGTGCAGCTAAGTGAGCTTGCATTCTAATCTTCCAATCATCAAATTCCTCACTCGAAAACATTTGAATTTTGTTAAAAGAAGACATGGTAATCAGATTTGTAGAAAGGAAATATTCAGAAACAAGATTCAACTGCTCTGATACCACTTGTTAGGATCGGTAGGGTGTGGTAAAGTGTTTAGAAGGAGGGGTTGAATAAACACTAGACAATTTTCACAACTATGAATCAGTTTAGTGATAAACTGAATTCAGGAATGTTGTTGTGAATGTCAATCAGTTAACTTAATAAAAGTGCAGAAATAAATGAAAGACAAATAGAATATAATTGATAAGAAATAACACAAGATTAGTGGATGTTCGAAGAAATCAATAACTCCTAAGTCACCACTTCTATCTCGAAGATATGATATTCTCTAAAAGACTTTGATCTATACAATGATTTGTACAAACCCACTTCAGATTTAAGTTAACAATGCCAAAACCGAAACTCTTGGCATCACTACAATTTGTATAGTACTCAACTGATGTAATTTCTAAGCACAACTGATCTTACTAAGATCGAATAAATCAAAATTGAATGTTTGTGCTTGAAGCTCAAAGTATAGACTAAAAGCTATGGATATGTATGATAAGTGTGAGATTTTGTAAAGCTGAGCTTTTAAAAAATATGCGTAGAGTTCTAACTGAAGGGCTTGATAATCAGATGACTCAGTTAAATTCGTATGTGTTGTGTTATTCTTTTCTTATCTTTCTCAGCTAATCTTCTCGGCTATTTATAGGCTTTGATTCCAACGGTAACAATGAATGCATTTGAATTTTTATATCCGTTATATAGCCATGTCTCGTACACTGTATCTTTTCTGAAATGTGGCGTTCCCACTGCTTCTGTACAAACTTTTGGTTGTTGGCTACGTGCTTAACTGATGACGTGTAAAGTTGATAAAATAAGTTGACTTCTTTAGCCGATAGGATTAACTGATCATTCTCAACTGATTGTATTGTAACTGATCAGTCTCAACTGATCGTTCAATTGACAACACATTTCAGTTAGTTTCACTCAGTTCAGTTGCTTATAATTATATAGTATTAATCTTCAGTTTAGGCAACTGCCAGTTTACGAATCTTCAGTTCAGTTACATTCAGTTTTCTTGATCAGTTGTTCAATCTTTTCATGCTTAATTTGTCAAACTCCGAAATTTCGTTTCCAAAATTTTACAATATATTTAAAAAATTAAATTTAAATAAAAGTGTTTGTTTAACTTATTAATTATGACGGTTAGTGATAATTTATAACATACGTGATTTGTTGATAATATGTGATATTATAGGTTTTATATAATATTTGAAATTATGTGGGAAAAGAATGATCGAGAGCCATGACCAATTTGTTAGGTGTATGTTAGGATATTTTAAATGATGTGCTATATTTATTTGATAATTATTTAAAGTGAGCATAGTTTATGGCAGTTCTCACCCCCTAAATTTGTATCTCAATGTGTCATGAAAATTTAATGTAAATATTAGATTTAGTGAGAGATGAATATTTGAAAATGATGTGTCCAGATCCCTAAGAGTTTTAAATATCGAAAACATGAAAAATATTGAAAGCTTATATAATATTGCATTGGGATCCCTACATTTAGTTAGATATTGGACATGGATCCATATATGGCTCATATTGATCAATTAGATCTCAGTTATCGATCATCCTTTGTTATTTATAATACATGAAATATATTATAAATAATCTGTATGTGTGTCATTATTAATATCATAAAAAGAGTTGCATTGAAACGAACTTAACTTCTAAATTCATTTAGTTTACACTAGTTTTTTTTTAATAAATTCCTACAACATGCATAATCAATTCATCATAAATAAACTAGTATAAATAATCAAATAAATGAATTTCATGCAATCCAGACTCGTTCATGCAGAATAAGTAAATAAAGAAATAAAAATCTAAAATTTAAGCTCAATAAATTCTAGCATACTAACAGTCAGTAAATAAGAGTACTAATATATAAAATCATCAAAATCTTTAACATATACAAAATTTCAAGGTTCTCGGGTATGCACTGCGCCTTCCGGATGGCTTGATAGCCCGCACCTCACGACTCATCATTGTCATCACCTGTAACCATTCAAACCTAGTGCGTCTAATGACTCAGGATGCTCAAACCTGATATAGCAAGTACATAAATATACAATCACATGCGTAAAAATACGTTACTAAAAATAGATTTTTCATGCAACACGAGGCCCTCAAAAATATGCAACTTTTTAAATCATGCATAAATATGAAATTTTCCATAAAAATAACATTTTTAAGTGAAATCTTATCTTCGATAGTGACAAAATTAAGTCGATTGATCAATCTATGAACCATAGAACTAGGCCGTCGGGTTCAACGTCAAATTCTTGGACGATCCCTCTGACTATCATAAAATAACATTACCGTTGACTTCTTCAGCGGATACATTATTATAGAGATTCATGCCTCTGTTTTTAACGGTTCACTCCCTTTTCATTGTAAGGTCACTATTCCCATTTTCAACGATTACTACTAAAATTAGCATAACATGTAGATATATTAAAGCTTCTAAAAATAGCATATATCATGATATGAAATTGCTTTAGTAAGTTGCAAACCGCCCTCGATATTCCTCGAACCAACCGCACACGATTCAACTCCATACTTACCTGGATGACCCCAGACTTTGACTTAAAGGTAACGACTCGATTTCATAATTTTAAAAATACCAAAAATGTCAAGAAGATTGCTGGAAATTTCATCTTAGGACCATAATTTCAAAAAACGACTCGATTCTCTTATCAAATGACTCTTTTAGCCCCAGTTTTCGCGTTTTCGTGCAAACAAATAACCAAACTACCCTTCTGATTCGAACCAACCCAAGACCTAACCATTAATGACTTCTTATAACTCAATGTAAGCTACTAGAAATCCCCAATCCGAGGCCAAAAACTGAAACAAGATTAAGAAATTTAACCTAGGCCCATCTCGTCTTTATTTTGACACGTTTGGACATTTTACGACTCCGAACAGACCATGATTCGAAACAACTCCAAACAAGGACCTAAAACTCTTCTTAGAGCCTTACTAAGCCCATGATCAGCCCATTTTGGACTCATAACCGATTCCCTAAGGCCTAGACTCTCGCACCAGCAATGCACCACACCCACCTCTTGCACGGAGCAGGCCCCTCGTGTTCCTATTGTCGCTGTAACCCCTGGCTTGGCTCATGGCTCACACCAGCCCCTCAACAGGGCCCTAAGACATGACTCTAGCCCCTGATCCAGCCCTTACCACGTCCCCTTAGCCCCTAGGACCGCATGCCCCGAAGCAAGCCAACAAGTGCATAGTTTGGAGTTATGGCCCTAGCGCTATACTAGCCCATCCAAGCCCTAACTTAACCTTTCCTAGACCTTTCCTATGACCCTAAGACTTCCGTCTAGACCATGGCTAGGACCCCATGCATCCCCCCATTAGCCGTGGGGACCCTAAGCCGCCCGATTCTTCCTCCATGCATGCAAGCTGGTACAGCCACTCCAGACTTTCCTTTGTCTCTTACTGCTTCCAAATCTACCCTTAAACGTCTAGATCGACGCTTGAATCCCTTGGTTTGCATCCATTTTCAACCATTCTCAAAAACTTCAAGAATTTTTATTAAAACATGAGATGCACATGTATAAAACTTAAAACCATCATCCTCAGTAAATTTCACACAAAAATCGAACACATGCAATAATATGGATTGGATGGTGCACAAATAATGGTTTAAAAATATGCCTTGATTGTTTTGTTCTTACGAAAAACGAGCGACGACGTGAGGAGAGATGAACGGGACATGGAAATCCTTCCCTCTTCGGCTATGGTGATTCTCGGCCACCGTATGGCTTGAGTGAGTGTGATTTGTGTGCGCTGAAAGTGAAAGAGGCGTGGGATAGTGTGAGGTAGGCTACGATTTTTTAATTAGGTTGCTAGGTGGGCTTTTAGGTGTAGTTTAAGGCCTTAATTATTTTATTTAATCCCTAATAATCTAGGCCCATTAATGAGTTAGATAAATCAAGAATTAATCCACTAGAAGTCCACATGATAATTAAAATGTTTGGTGTGACTGGTTTTCGGTACCGTAAATCCTAAACTTCTCATTTTCTAGAAAAAGTTCATTACTGATTAAGTTCGTTCCTTGCTAACTTTAAATTCGTCACTTTCCTATTTTGGATCACTAAATCTCGAGTTTCAAATTCTTAAACTTCTAAAAATAGAATCTTATCAAAATCACCCCCGATTCTCTCGCCTGGGCCGCACAGTTGTGTATTCGACTACAGAAAGTTCAAATTCATAACATTCGGTTAAATAATCATTAAATCATACAAATACTAAAACATATCTTTAGACCACTTATTTAAATAAATTATAATTAATTTTCATGCATGCATGTGGTTAGTGTGTTCGTGTTTTCGGGAGTTAAATACTTGAATCCGACAAGCATACAAACAAACAAGGCACAAGATTTTAAAATTAATTATGAGACAAATGTTAAAATTAAAAATCTCTAATTTTGGGTAAGATCCAAAATTTAAATCAAGCTCAATAAAAAAAAATTACAAGAAATTTTAATATTTTATTGTCTTCCATCAACACTGGTTGCATGATGAATGCTACATGCGGTCAGTGTCTGACTTATATTTGTAGGAAGGCCTAAACGCTAAGAAATTTTTGACTTCTCCTGACATAATTGATGGAAAATACGTGTAACTCCCATAACTTCGGGTCAGATTATTAGGGGATCTCATGGTGACCGTCCACTAAGATTCAACATTGATGGTTCGGGCTTGGCACATGAAGAGAAATTAGATCATATTATTGGGTCCCCTCAAACGTGATGCAAAATTACGTGAGGGTAGCAATTGATTGCAATTGATCTCTAACTTTGGAAAATTATGATTGGCCGATATTATTCAGGATCATAATTTAGCAATTGAGTCTTGTGTACTCCCTAAAGAAATTTGATTTCCATTTTTCATCAGAAGATGATGAAAATGTCAAAATAATGAGATGCAATTCATAAAAACAAAAGTTTATATTTTATGCCTTATAAAATATTTAAAATAGTTGATAAAGTTAATTTTGTTTCCATTTCAGTATATTTACGATGTCTTCGTGAAATCCTATATCTTTTATGCTCATTCAAAACAAGTTAACTGGAGCTAACTATCATGATTGATGAGAAATTTAAAGATCGTTTTAAATTACAAAAAATAGCATATGTACTCAAGAAGCTCCTCCAAAAAATGCTACTGCCAATGCCCATGCTGAGGAATTGGTTAAACTTGAGAAAAGGTGAGACCATGATCTACAAGCAAAGAGCTATATTCTAGTTTCTATGTCAAAAAAAAAGTTGCAGAGGTTGTTTGAAGAAGCTGTAAATGCGGCTTACATTTGTGGACACCTAAAAGAGTTGCATGATGAACAAACACTCCACCAAGGCACGCTATTGTCAAAGAGCTCATGATATCACGCACCCGAGAAGAAGCCTCGGTCCATGAGTATGGTGTGAGGATAATTGGGAATCATTGAGAAGCAAGTGGGTCTAGACCTTGTTATTAAAACGAACTACCTACAGACATTCTATTGCTATTACTTCCGTCGTTGTTTTATAGATTTGTGGTGAACCTCAATATGGATAAGTTGGAGGCCAGGCTTGAAGAGTTGGTCAACATGCTTACAAGCTATGAAGCCACAATCAAAAAGAAAAAAAAAATATGTTTTTCTAGTAGGCTCTTCGTCAGAGACAAAGAAAGGTCCCAAAAAGAAAGGGAAGAAGAATTATGCTCCTTCAAAGAAAAACAAACCAAGTAAAAAGCAAGAACCAAACACTTCTAAAGGGCCCAAAAAGTTCCAAAAAGTTAGAAGACATTCGCTTCTACTGCAAAAAATCCTGGACATTGGAAGCTCAATTGCAAGGAATATCTAGCACAGAAGAGTTCAGGTAAGGGTATGTTTGTAAAGGCCCGTATTTCATTTTCATAATTTTGCGGAATAATTAAAATTTTTCTAAATAAATAATTATCTTGTCTCATTTAATTAAAATAAACATGTAAATAATTTTTAACTTTAAAATAACAGCGGAAGCAAATATTGTTTTCAACCAACAATTTAAAAACAATTAAACGTAAACATCAACTTAAAAATAATCCAACGTATTAAAACTGAGTTTGAATAATAAAAAGTGCATAAATTAAATCATGAGGTCCTCGGTTTAGTACTGCTGTCCCAAGATCGCTCACTGGTCTCCGCCCGCGGTCTCGACCTCATCAATACCTACAACAATCAAGTATAGTGAGTCTAAAGACTCAACATGTATATATCGTGAATAACAAGTAAATATATCATAAAATCGCATGCAACGTAAAAATAAAGTATCGTAAAGCGTACGGTGAAAATCGTATCATGAATAATTATAACTACGTGCATATCTAAAAATCATACGTAAAAGCTTTGCTCAATAGAGCTCTGTCATAACATATCATAATTTTCTGGTAGAGATAATGTTTCTAAGCAAGTGGCCCATAACATAGCGTAAGCGCCTGATCAGACTAAACCACAGTATACCGGGCGGTAGAGATCAATCACAGCCCTTGGACTGGATGTCCGTACCCATACATAATCATAAACCGGTCGTAAGTCACCGGGCGGAGAGGTCCTCGGTTGTTCCTACCGACTTCCAAACCCATAAGCATAAGGTGGCCACAAGACATATCGCAAATATCTCAAAAATAAACATTTTATATTTTTATGCACGTAATATAATTATAACCTTATTTTTTTTTACCGGATGAGTTGGATCGTTCCCAGGCTTGCTGCGAGTTACTACTAATATGTGACATATGAAATAAATCTTAACTTGATAAAATCTTAACAATAGAACCAAAAACGAGACGATTCGGACCAACAACTTGATTTTTAACCATGGCTTCGTACCAACCCGAACCAACATTAAACCGACGTTTAACCATGATTAAAAATACCCCAAACATACTGAAAAATATGCATAATAACTGTAAAACACGAAAATGAGTGAAAGGAATCCAAAAACATAACACACTCTTTCGAGAGTCATTTTGGCACCTTTCACCGTAAATTCTCTTACGACCTCTAAACTCGACCGAATCACGAACGGCCAAAAACATGACTTTTATAACTCATTGAGGTACTGTCCAGTCCAAGGCCATGGGCTAAAAGCCAACCAAGAACTCAAACCAACCTCAAAACCAAAGATGAAAGTTGCTGTAAAAAAAAAACCAGCAGTGGCAACTTGTGCGTTTGTGGTGTAAACTCTGAAATTTATTGACCAATGGCTTGAACCACCTCCCAAGAACTCTTACCAACATCCTAAGGCATGGCTTGAACCATGGCTAAGGGCTAAAAGCCAACCACAATCCAAACCACACCCCAAAACCGAAGACACACTAATACAGGAAATGGAAAATTCGAACTATGCACTTGTGTTGTTGTATTAAAAATTTTGAGGGAACCATGAACCAAACCTTGAAAGGACACTTTGGTCACGTCCTAGACATGGTATGGAAGGGTTCTAACCGTGGCTACAGTCCCTAGGACAGCCATGATTCGAACTTTCACCTTAAACCACCAAATGATAAAACCTTAGACTCAAATTCTGCACTTAAGGAAAAGTTGCTGTCACTACTTTGTTGGTGTGTGTATGGATGTAAACCAATGAACCAATAACACTCTAAAACACTCTAATTCATGCCTAGTAGCAGCCATGTGTGCCTGGAACCGATCAACTCCCTGTAAGCAACCAAAACACACCAAACCGTGATGTGGAAAAACAAGAGAGCCAAGAAATTTTGTGCAGATTTTTTCTTAAATGTTGCTGTCATTTTCGTGATGCTGCTTGATTCATGAACATATAATGCTTAAAATTATCTAATATGACTTGATTGAAGAGCAAAGAAACAATATATACATGCCTGGAAATTGTTTTGACACGAAAACAAACCAATACGACGAATACGAGCGACGGAGTCGGAGTTGTGTTTGCTTTGTTTCCTATTTTATTTCTGCTGCTATGCACGATTTTCAGCTGTGTTTCTTCTGATAATTTCGAGCATATTAGTGTAGATGATGTTAGGTATGAAGGTGAATGATATAGGAGGTGTTAAGGGGTCATAATATGCATTTAGGTGGGGAGTTACAAGTGCAAGAAGTTGAATAGTTTGAAATTCTCCTCCATCCTTGTTGCCGATGGATTCTTGCATTTGTTTTTGGTGCATTACACGTGAGTTTGCTTGTAACTTGTTGAGGAAGGATTAAGGTTAATTATGGTGTTTGAATTACCCATAACTATGGAGCTTAAAGGTAGAAAGTGAATGCACCATAAAACCATTTAGTGTTAACTTTGAATGAGGTCTACTACAATTTTTGAATTGTCTTAACCAAATATTATTACTACTTCTTGCATGGTATAATAGTGTTTTAAATCTTGCATTTTAAATTCTTAAGGTTTAATACACTTATTATATATTTTTAATGAATTACAATTTAATTTAGAATAGAACATTGCATGGCATGCTTGACTTAAAAAATTTATGTATTTAAATGTTATGTTTAAATTTCTTGACTATTTTATACCTAGCTTAATTCATCCTCCATTTATTTACATATTGTTTTTAAGCTTTAATTAAATATTAACCAAAAGAACTTATTTACCAACTTAACTCTAATTAATTTATTAAATCCCAAGGACATTCTTTTTCTTTAAATTAAATTATTCTTTCACTTAACTTAAATTTAGGAATGTCTTTCTTATTATTAATCTTATCTCTAATCTTCAAACTCCGGTCCGTCCTCGCGTATTTAACTGAAAAGATAAAACTAAACTTTTGCATTGAAAATAAATAGTTATGACTTGTCAAATATCAAAATGAATTAGACCCTTCATATATATATATATATATATATAAATCATTTTTAAATTTAAATAGTAATAATTATGCATGGCTTATACGTAGTCTGATTTTCGGGTCGTTACAATGTTTTATATTGAAGTAAATGTTACGATTAATTCAACTTCTTGGGTATTAGATATTGATGTGGATCTCATCTATGCGGTGATTTGCAAAAGACGAAAAGAAGTAGAAGGCTAAGGGAAGGTGAGACTTTTATGAGTATAGAAAATGGAGAAAGATTTGCTGCAAAGGCCATAAGAGACGTTTACTTGATATTGAACAATAACTTAAAGTTGTTTTTTAGAAATGTTTTGTACGTTCCAAATTTGGTTAAAAACTTTATTTCCATTTCTATGCTTGATAAAGTTGGATTTTCTAGTTTATTTGCTAAAGATGTTTGCAATATTTACAAGAATGAATGTTTAATTTGAACAAGAGATTTTCAAAACGATCTCTATAACTTAAAAACAAAAGAAATTCCAGCAAACCATTTCCAAGTAATGAAAATACGATAGTATAAGTCAAGGACATTTTTGGCACGCTAGGCTAGGATATATTTCCCAAATAAGTATATAAAAGCTAGTGGGAGATGACATATTTGACATGTGAAGAAATTAACTCTCTTGAAACATGCGAGTTATGTCTGAAAAGAAAGATGACCAAAGCCTTTTTCCTAGGGAAATTGAAACATTCACATGATCCATTGGATTTTATCCATACAAATGTGTGTAGCCCGTTAAATGTTAGCACGAAATATAGTCAATCTTACTTTATTACCTTTACTAATAACTACTCAAGGTATAGGTATGCATATTTAATGAAATACAAGTTTGAAACCTTTGAAAAATTCGAAAAATTCAGAGCTGAATTAGAAAATAAATTAGGAAAGAGTATTAAAATACTTTGACTCGATCAAGGTGGAAAATACTTAAGTACCGAATTTCAAGACTACATTAAAGAGAATGATATTCTCTGATATTGGGTTCCACCCGCCACACCCCAGTTGAATGATGTTTCATAATGTCGTAATCGAACATTGATGGACATGGATCGATCTATGATGAGATTCACTAAATTGTCGCGATCTCTTTGGAGATTTGTGCTTGAAACTGCAGCAGAGTTATTGAACAAAGTCCATACAAAGGTAGTTGATAAAACTCTATATGAGATATGGATGGAAAAGTCACCCAAATATTCTTTCTTAAGAACACGAGGATGTCCTGCTTATGTGAAATAGATAGTGGAAGACAAATTGGATAGTAAAGCCAATTTGTGATACTTTGTGAGATATCCAAAGAATTCTGTTGGATATTATTTATATGATCCCAATGAAACAAAGGTTTTTGTTTCAAGGAATGTCACCTTCTTAGAGAAAAATTTCTATTGGATAAAAAACGAGGAATGATAGAACTCAAAGAGATTCGGAAACCCCCACTTCTAAAATAGTAAAACCTACACCCCAACAGCTAGTTGAGGAAACACAAGCTTCTAGGAGATCCGAAAGTTTCTCATGACCGCCTAAGAGGATTAGTCTGCTTCTTGAAGAAGGTCGAGAAAAGTTCATTCCTGGATGTGAGCCAAGAAATTTAAAAAAAAAATTGTATGATGCCGATATATCTAAATGACTTGAAGCCATGCAGCCCAATATGGACTCCATGTATTCGAACCAAGTATGGTCCTTAGTAGATCCGCCTGAGAGAATTGTTCCTATAGGAAGTAAATGGATTTAAAAAATGAAACTTGGGGAAGATGATAAGGTAATGACTTTAAAGCATGATTGGTAGCAAAAGAATCTACTCAAAGGCGATGTATAAACTATGAGAAAACCTTTTCTCCAGTCGCACTGTTCAAGTCCATTAGGATATTACTTTCCATAAAATAATGGTATGACTATAAAATATGACAGATGGATGTGCAGACATTGTTACTTAATGGTGACATCAAAGAAGAGATTTAAATGTCTCAACTTGAAGGATTTACATTAGTAGGAAGTGAACATTATGTATGTAAACTTCATAGATCCATCTATGGATTCAAAGAGGCATCAAGGAGCTGAAACATCAGATTTGACAACAATATCAGAAAGTTTGATTTTTTCAAGAATCCTGAGAACCTTGTGAATATAAGAAAGTTATTAGGAGTGCAGTGATATTCTTATTAATTTATTTTGATGAAATAATAATCATTGGGAATGATGTAGATATGTTGCAATAAACTAAAGTATGGTTAGCTAGTAAATTCCCTGTGAAGGATATTGGTAAAACATTATACATATTAGAAATACAGATCTATAAGGATAGATCAAAGAGGATGTTAGGGCTCACCCAATCCACTTATATCGATACCATATGAAACAAATACTCTATGAAGGAGTCCAAGAGATGATATCTCCCAATGTGTTATGCTTTCCCTCTATCCAAGTATATGTACCCTAAGACGGATAAAAAGATAGAAACCCTGAGCTACATTTCATTTGCGTCTGCTATAGGTAGTATAATGTATTGTACGATATCTATACGACCTGATATTGTATTTGCATTGAGTGTTGCAAGCAGATATCAATCAAAACCCAGTCCATTGCACTGGAAACCATGCAGAAGAAATTCAAAATAATATCTCTAAAAATCAATCAAACATTTTTTAAAATTTGAAAAAGAATGTAAGTTGAATGTATAACAAAGTTTGGTTGAATCATTTATCAAACACTTTGTGTGCAATATTTTTGAATTTGAAAAACATATAAAATGCTTCAACGCCTAACAAAAACAGTAACAATTGTAAGTAAATTCAATAAATAAATATGTACGATTTTATTTATGGATGGTTTTATATTAGCAACTCCTACGTCACCGCTTCTTTTCATTGGAAGGATTCACTAGAGAATTTTGATTTATACAACCATCTCGGCTTAGTAATTATCATTTGCCTAATTGAAACTCCTAGCATACTCCCGATTGTAGGCCGAAACTTCACAAGCCACATAATGTTTAACGTATTTTATGTCAAGACTACAAATACAAATTTTAATATCTTTGTGTAAAAAATATCACTCAACTGAACTTTGAAACTCATATCTTTTGTATGTGTGAGTGATTGTATGTGAGAGAAAAAAATCTATGACAATGTATATCTTTTCAAATGTATCATCACACACAAGGGGAAAAGCTCTCACAAAGTAGATATATCTATTCAGACTCCCCTTCTTCGGTTTGATCTCATTTTAGATAATTTCATTATGTAGGTTATCGATGCTTTGAATCCCGGCCCTTCAAAAGCTTTATTTTATCTTCAAGATCTTGTATACATAGTCTCCAAGAATGATATATACGTTAGAGAGAAGAATATGACCGTTGGAAAAAGTTTGTACTATTTCTGATATCGCAACAGTCATATTTGAATTTCTTACAGGTTTCTCATGTGTTTCGGTTCTAGGAGCAAAATGGTTGAATAAATGAACCGGTCGAATGAGCAAAACAGTTTCATGCATATAACCGGTTGGATGAGAAAAATGGTTGAATGCATGTGGCCAGGTCCGGTCATTATTGAAATGTCTACTGCTTAAAATTCTACTGAAACATCTTTTTTTAAAAGATATTTTTTGAAATCTTCAAACACATGCATGCAATAAAAGCAGTCAATCATGCATTTTTTAAAAAAGCCGTCCAACCACTAAATAAAAAAACTGCAGTTAATTAAATCTCAAAATGAAATCAATCTCCTAGCCTACAGTTTTAAAAGAACTCAACGCCTGTCAAAATCATCAACGTATAAAGTGATGCAAAAACTTTTAAAATATTGTTTACACCCACGACTCATGATCATAATATGTGAAAGAATGCAAGGTCCTCGGGTTAACATGTGCACCCCCAGCTCAGCCTACTCAGTCTCCAACGCCTCCAATCTCTTCATCAATATGCTCATCTACGTCATTCACGCCTAGTGAGTCTAAAGATTCAACACACCTGAATCGATAAAACAAGTACATATACATAACATGCAACACTTAAAAGTACTGTAATCGACATACATTTCATGATCTTAAAAGCATGAATTTAAACATATTGTGTCAAAGCATAACGTGTTCAAAACATGTCTCAACATATCAGCATATACGTATTCATTTTCTTTATTTGAATTCCGTTAACTAGTTGTGATTTTCGTATCATCGTATTAGTCGATGGATCCATCTATGTATAACCGCGGTACCCGACGGCGGGGACATCAGCGACAATATTACCCATCCATGTCATCTTATTATCGTATCATCATATTAGTCACAACCAACTCCCTTCCTCCAAAAACATGTCATCGTATTCATCACTTATAAAAATCATGTCTATACATAAATTTCCTTAAAATCAAGCATGCAACGTATTTTTCATATTTTAATAACAAGTCATGTTCACGATAACACAAAAAATTTAAAACATGTCAAGCTGTGATTAGGGCGCTGCCAGGACTACTAACTCGACCTAGGTGCAAAATGACCATTTTGCCCCTGGAAACCCTAATTGACCATTATACCCATGGACCTCAAAATTTTAATCCTGAGGCCAACCAAACTCCTTAAAACATCTCAAAACATATTTATAATCATTTTGTCGACGTAAAATCGAGCATGTTTCATAATTTATATGATTCGTTTTAAAACTTGGACCGAGGTCCCAATTTTAATCCGAATAAACCTGAAACTTAACCAAAACTGTCCAAACTTAAACCATGCCTCAACCATACCCTACCAGACCTTAAACCACGTATACCAGCCCACTTAAGCCCTCGAACAGCACCTGAAAGTTGCTGGATTTTTCTGCACAAAAGCGTGGCGAATCCTAGTGCACTAAACCCTTGAATTCTCGACCTTAGACCAAACCAACGGGGACCAGACCTGAACCAACTCTTCCTAGCCCACCTCTCGACCCTCCTTGACCAACCTAGGCACCGCCCTCGGCCTCATGCTCACGCATCCCTCAGTTCCTCAAGAAACACACAACTTAGCCAGTGTATCGTCCTAAATCGACTCCTTGCCCTTTGAACTCCATTCTACTCGAGACCAGCCATGTATGGAACTCCCATAGGCCTCGGTTTGAATCCTTCTAGACCTCACCATGTCCTAGTTCAGCCCTCCTTGGCCGAGCCTACCCTTTCCTTTCACCCGACCAACCACAAACCCTATCCCTTCAAGAAGGCTGATCGGCCCTCCCCCAAAACGTGATCAACGTGCGACTCCAGCACTTAGGACACCTTAGCCTTCGACGTGTTCAGCCCCCTAGCATCAGAAAACAGCAGCCTTTACACAACAACAACAAAAACCGTGAGTTACATGTCAACAAATGCATATTTCGTGACAAAACGATGCATAAATGATTCAACATAAAAGATTTAAGCATTCCTCATTTAAACACACACACATCAGCATATATTAGCGTGAATCATGAGAAAAAGGGGATTTATGGTGTGCCTTTGCGAATATACGCTCGAAACCTTAGATATCTTCGCGTAGGGACGAGCACCGGAGAGGCGGGGTGCAACATCCCAAAAATTTGAAGGTCTACATGAACCACATGCATGCAAATTACCAAATTCTCTATGTATTTTATTAAACTTTTTAATGCATTAAATTCATGTTTATTTCATAAATATGTGTTTTAATTTATTGGTTATTTAAAGTTTCATGCATTAGGGTGTTAAGTTGTATCTCGCGCTCGATCGAGTAACGAAGACCGAGGATAATCAGGAAAAATATTTTTATTGAATAATTAATTTTAATTATTTAATTTAAGGTGTATTTAAAGGAGAATTTCAAAAATGGTCCATGGTTGGGTATTTTACTCGACGGGCCGTATTTTAAACCGTTACGCAAATTTTGGCGATTCGGAGGACTTTTTGAGGGCTCGAGCAATATTTTCAAAAACATACCTAAACAAAATATTTTTCAGGAGTGTTTTTGGGTTTGATTTAATGATTAATGGGCTCAAAACCTTTTAATTCACTTAAACTTTTAATAAGAGCCCATTGGTAACTTAATTACCATCTAAACTAAACCGTAAACCTTTTTTTAATGATTGGCCGCCCACTTAAGTTTTCATCAGCCATTCTCATGTAAACAAATCAGCATCTCCTCTCCTCCTTTCAGCAGCTAGTCACGGCCCCTCATATTTACAAAAAAACTTCTTCTCTGCCTCTCCGATTCACATCACGCGCGTAGATCTTTGAGTTTTGAAGCATCTAAACGTCAAGGCACGCTTTGTATCATCCTTTCGAACTAGCATGATAAAAACGTTGTTGCTTTTGTTTCTTATGGAAACATATATTCTTGCACATAACTCACGTTTTCTTGCATTATTGTGTAAGGGGGTTGCTGAATTTCATGCTAGGGTTGTACATGTCGAGTAAAAGGATGTCAAGACGCTGGAGTCAAGGTTTAGTCGGGATAGTTGAGTACCGTTCGGTATTAAGTGTTCGGTTGAGCGAATTTTGCTAGATCGAGAGTTTTGGGCGTGTAGCCTTGCATGGCTCGATCCCAGCTAAGGAGCCGACCCTCTTGGGTGACAAGGCTATGAGAGGGCTCTGAGTGGCTGGTCGTGGTCCATAGGCTGTTCGAAGGTTGTGGCGCTAGGGTGGTTCTTGATTGGTTCGGTGTAGGGTTTGAGAGTCGCGCATGTCCGCGATTTTGGACGGCTATGGGCGTGGTCAAGTAAGTCCAGGAGAGGGGTCCTTGGCTCGGCCTTAGTCCTAGGGTGTCGGGTTGAGGGCTGGACACATCGGAATGTAGGCTAAGATCGAAAATTTCAAGATTTTGTGCTTTAGGGTTTCGAGTACGTATAAGCAGAAAAATTCCATAGACTTTCAGTAACTATTCAAGGGTCATATAGGGTCTGAATTAAGTGGTTTAGAAGGTGGTCATATAGGTTTAAGTCATGGTTCGAGTTGAGAAAATTTTGGTTATGTTTCGGGTTCGATTCAATTAAAACCGGGACTCCGGTCTAAGTTTTAAAACGAATCGATTAAGCTTTGATATGGGCTCAAGTTTACATCTGAGAAATGCTTATAAATATGTTTTGGTATGTTTTAAGGAGTTTGGTAAGCTTCGAGTCGAAATTTAGAGGCCCATTTTGCCCCGAGTCGAGATTTTAGTCCTGGCAGCTCCCTGATCACAATTTAACATGTTTTAAAATGTTTATATATCACGAATATGATTTTGATGAAATTATGATAACGCGATGCATGCTTGATTCTAAAGAAAATTTACGTACATGCATGATTTTATTAACTGATGAATATGATGATATGTTTTAAAGGATGGTAGTTGGTTGTGACTAATATGATTATATGAGATATTATGCACTGAGGCCAAGGCTCAGTGGACGGGTAATGTTGTCGTTGATGTCCCTGCAGCCGGATACCGCGGTTATTTTTAGAAGGATCCATCGAATAGAGCTGATACGAAATTCACAACTAATGAACTGAATTCAATAAAATAAAATGTATACGTATATGATGATTATGATGAGACATATTTTGACACGTATGCTTTTATACGATATGGTTACGTTTACGGTTTTAAGATCATGAAATATATGTTGATTACAGTAATTTTCACTGTTACATGTTATGTATATATACTCGTTATAACATTACATGTGTGTTGAGTCTTTAGACTCACTAGGTGTAAATGATACAGGTGAGCAGTTTGAAGTTGAGGAGACTGGAGGCGCTGAAGACTAAGTAGGAGGCGTTGGTGGTGCACTGGATAACGCGAGGACCTGGCGTTTTTCGGCATAATATGTTTATGAGACATAGTTTTAAGTAATATGGTTAAATATTTTGAAAGGTTTTGAAATCTTGTTACGTTGTGGGTTCGTCAGGCTTTTAGTATCTGTTCGAGTTTCTGTTTTAAATCAGTAGACCAGGAGGTTTCGTTCATTTAAAGATTTAATTAACCGCAATTATTTTTATTCAGATGTTGAATAACTTTTTAAAATGAATGGTCGACTGCTTTTATTCGCTTGCATATATATGAGTATTTTTCGATCATAACTTTAAAAAAAATGTTACAGTAAATTTTTAAAATGAGTAGACGCTACAGCTCAGTCTTCAAGCCTCATGTATAGGGTTGTGCCATCGCCAGATTCTGCAGCTCAGTCTTCAAGCCTCAAGTCTGTAAGTTTGTATGATTGTAATTGTTGTAAATGATTTAATGTTATCATCTGCATGTTTACGCGATACATGTTTTCAGTGATTTTCAGTAACATGTCTAGCTGTTTTTACAATTTGACGAGTATATGGTTTGAAAACTAGATTTGATTGCATATTGGTTACATTTGGAATTGGATATGTCTAAGAATTCGAATATTGGACATTATGAGAGGTTGAAAATGATTTGACTATATTTTTTGTTAGTAGTACTGATGTTCTACTTATGGGTGATAAGTTAATCTCGAAGATTAGGAATGCTTTTGGGGCATGTAGATTTTTTAAGAAAATACTGATGGTTCGTGGTTACTTGTTGAGATAAATTTTGAGGATTTCATATAAGGTATAATGATTCGACGACTACGACGATCTTTATAAGTATGAAAATGTATAATTTGGGATTTTAGGTATTGATGGAAACATAATATTGGTTATGATAATTGATCGTGGATTAATAATCTTAAGATGATTGAACTTTATGTTACGGAAAACCTATAAAATGGAATTGTGAATGCCAAGAAAGTATGGGTAATTGTGGAATTTTTTAAATTTAGGGCTAATTGGATAATTTTCGAGGAAATTATGAATTTATCTGGCAATGGTTAAGAAATTTAGGGACTGATTTAGCAATAAGTGAGAATTTAATAGTTTAAGTGATAGGTATTTTAGATAATTTAGGCTTGAACGGATATTTAGAACCTTGAGATATCTGGGTTATAATGTTGTAAGGATTGGTAATCAAGGGTACTATAGGATGAATCAATATTGGGCTTGAAAAATTTAAAGCATTAGTGAAATAATGCTTTGGCAAATTAAGAATTTACACTGATAACAATTTGGGAGCTTAAGGTTTTTTGTAGCATAAGTTTTAATCATGATTTTAAGAGTTGAAATTATATCTTTGCTAGGATTAAATTTTTTTAGAAAGTTGGGCATGACTGAGGGTTAGGTTATTTGATAGAAGCAAGTAAGAAGTGAGTTAGACACCTTGTCTTGAAGAATTTTTGAAGGTCATTAAAAATCTTAGGATTAAATGGATATGAGTGTTGAAATTAGGTTATTTAAGACTACTTGGGTTGTGTAAGCTTGAATTTCAAGTTTATGAAATTGGTGTTCATACGGAAATTTTGGGTGAAATAAAAACAAAAGAAAGTTAGTTGTGTTCAACATAGGTTACCAATGAACAAATATTAAGATTTTTATCGAGTAAGAAAATCTAAAACCTTGATATGGGGATTCTAGAACTCTATGGGTTATGAGTGAAGTTGATTTATTAGAGTGAGTCAATCATTATCAAAGGAGAACTTATTAAGTTTTATATGATAGTATTAATTAAGCATTAAAGATACGTAAGAATGCGACATTTGTTGCAATGAGGAAGGTTCAAAGGTCTTAGGACTCAACGATATTGTAATTGAGAAGAAAATATTTTAAGCATGTAATTGATGCTTGTTTTATTATATAGGTAGAAGATTGATATTGTATATTGGGTTTTATGGATTTACGTTTGAAGGATCAAGTACTGGGCACCTTGAGGTGCTTCAAACACAATATTCTCCAAGAGCTGCAATAGCTCGTGTTCTAAGAATGTTTACACCGATGAATTACATCGAGATTGATATAAAATCAAGAGGAAAACACTTGAAGTAATCCTTCGTTAAGAAACACTGATATATTTTATATCATGTGTAACTGAATAACTGAAAATATGAGGAATCAGTTATGACATATATCAATTCAGTTATGGTGAAAACTGAACCGAAAGATGCTTTAACTGATCAAATCAGTTTGAAAACATTAGTTAAACAATTAAATACACAAGATATGTTTATGGATGTTCGGAGACTGAACTGCTCCTACGTCACCCCTTCTACCACCTCGGTAGGTATCACTAGAAGACTTTGATTAATCACAACAAGTGTAATTTCTAGAGAAAATATTAATCGTAGAGAAAATGGAACCCACCCAACTTTGGACTTACCCAACTGCCTACCTGAACTCCTAGTCTAGACTGAAGGCAACATCTTCCAGTCAACACTTGTTTAACATCTGTGTTTCAAAGACTACATACACAAGTTTATTGTCTTTGTGCAAGACTATGTTTGAGTGGTGGGGTGTGTGTGTGTGAGAACTGATCTCTGAGTTCAACACAAAATTGTTCTCACACACTGAGGGAATTGTGCTTCCAATCTAAGCTGATAACATGACGAAGTGTTCTCTTTGGGCTAATTTCTTTTTGAAAGCTAATATGCAATATGTGTGCCCTTTTTCTTTGTATGTTCACACACTCTTGTTTTCTTACAACGCTTGTTGTGTATTGGTCTTCACGGATCTTCTATTTATAGGCGAAAACTGATCGTACAGTGAGACTCAATAAATGCATCCGTTGCATCTTGAATGTGTTCCTTGAGATTCGTGTCTGGACTTTTTCGACATCTACGCTGGAATTTTTGTCTTTAAGTGTTGCTGCAATATCCATTATCGTACCTTGGTCGTAAAATAGCTTGTGTATCGTTGTGCGTAGCTGGAATCTACTTAGGTAAGCTTGTCTTGATCTGAAATTGATTGAATCCTAACTAATGCACCTAACTAGTAATCTGAACTGATATTCAGTTCGGCTGGTCAAATCAGTTGACTCGTAAGTTGAACTGATTTCACTCTTTCATTTGAACTGGTCAGCTGGGCTCTTCATCGGTTGAGCACTTCATCAGCTAGCCGGGCTGTTGAAGGTCTTCTGCTGAACTACCTATCAGCTGCACAATCAGTTGAACTGTTCTTTGATGTATTAGTTGAGCTGATTCAGTTTGAGCAATCAGCTGACAGTTTTAGTTCGCGTCTGTTTGCTTCATTTTTGGCTCGTTTAATTGATCAGTTTGAAGCTTGATCAGTTCCAGCTTCCTGCGCACTTAGGTAAATCATTAGAACAAAATAACACATTTTGTTATCATTAAAATCAAGATTGCGAACATGAAATGTTCTAACAATCTCCCCTTTTTTGATGATCACAAAACTTGAAAAATTAAAGCGATTAAAAAAATATTTAAATTTTTAAAAAATTCTCCTTTTTTGTGAGAATAAAAAAGAATTGAAGGAAAAATTTTCAGTTCGAGGGATAAGAAAGCTCTCTCTTAATAACTGAATTTAAAAAATGGGTTAAAAACAAGTTTAAAATATTTTTCAGTTCGATGGAAATCAAGCTCCACCTCACTAACTGAATTGAAAACTCCTCTTTAAAAATAATTATCTGCGCCAAAATTTACTAGCTTTAATCATTCAAGCAGTTTAGAAAAGAAATATTGATACGAATCCTCCTACGAATGAGAAGCAAACACGATTAATTAGAATCGCGCCCTCAATTCAATAACGAACAAGGATCGATTGTGTTGTCCCGATCTTTTGAAACAAGCAACGATTTGTGATATTCACCTCTAAGCGATTAACACTTAGCAACAAGTATCAACGATAATAACAATCAAATTTCATACGAACCTTCAAAGAACGTTTTTTTGACAATCCGTGCGAAAACAATTGACAAACGCCACAAAGATGCAATCTTTGATAAGTTTGATTTTTGTGAAGAACAAAGCAAAATGCCTTGCAAATTTGAGAGAAAATCTTCAAGAATTTGATATATATGTATTATTTCGTTCATGGTCTATTACAAGGCTTAAATAATCAACAAAAACCATAAAAAGTAGTGTAAAAAGTCATAAAAAAAATTGTCTAGCAAGTTTGACACGGCAGTGCGTGCGGTGGCACGTGAACTCGCGCAGCCGCGCGCAAGGTTCTGCACCTGTCCAGCGAGGGGCGCGCGGTGGCGCCACATATGGCGCAGGCGCGCGCGCGCGCTGCTGCACTGCTTCTGGCGTGCTGCTGCTTCTGCACATCTGCGCTAGCGCGTGCTGCTACACTGCTTCTCTCGGGCCATTTTGCACTCATATGCTTGGTTGTTCGGGACTCCTTCATTATATTCTTTGTTGAATTCCACCATTTGCTTGGATATGCTTGATTCATCATTATTAAGCTTGAAGGTCCGAAACAACGACGCTCCCGAAATCTCCTTCCAATCATTTGCACGCCACGCTCGTTCAAATTCGTATCATACTCCCTTTCTTCAAGAAGATTTGTCCTCAAATCTTGTCTACCTACGCAAAAACGAAGCAAGTTAGTAATAACAAAATTTATATGACCAACATGCTTACCTTCAGGTTCAAGTTTGTAGGTGCTATTGCCCACGTGCTCCTTCAATGCTTTGAGCCCTAACTCCATGGTTGCCTTCACTGTCAATGTAACAACCTCAACATATACCAATTGACGAGTGACACCAAATGATAAGATATCATTAACTATCACAAAGATCAGATTTTTCCCCTTCTTAGATCTAGTTAACACACAAGTGAAATCCATACACGTGTACGACCATAGTCCACTAGGAATAAGATATAATTGATGCAACACATAAGAATCAAACTTAGATGCCCTTTTCCCAAATCCAATGCACCCTTCACTACACCTCTTAACATACCTCTTCATATGCAACCAACACATATAATCATGCATTTTATCAAAGATAAAGACACCACTATATGCATCACCAGCACGTAACTGATGCAATGAATTTAGAATAAACAATTTATCCTCCTTAAAATTGTATTCATTATGATCATACAAACAATCATGTTCATCCTTGCACCATTCAAAACCATCATCAAACCAACATAAATCATGCAAATAGAACATATTAAATGTACTATCCATGTAATCTTTACAATCATCACTAATCAAGTATAAATCATGGAAATAAGACACGTCACGTGTACTATCAATGCAATATCTCATCTCATCACAAAAATTTAAGTCTAATGCATATAAACCCTTGTAGCAAACAAAACCCACAAACTTAGTAACTTGTGAGAAATCAAAATTCGTCATATGCTATTCATCCATGGTCTCAAATTCATAACAATCAAGGAATAAGGATAAATTTACATCTGGCCCCTTAACCACCAAATTTGCAATACGTTCTACAAGCTTTGGAAAACGATACATCAAAGAATAAGGATATGGACGAAAGTCATACCTCATGGTTGTTGTGTTGGCAACTAACCTTACCTCATGGTGAGTGTTCTCAACATCAAATGGATCATCCCATTGCATTTTTACACCTTTCTCATTTGTTCGTCTCCTCATCATGTCTTCATCGAAATCCTGCAAAGGAGAAATAATAATGCTTGGGATTGAACCGGCTATGTCATCATAATGATAATAAACCACTTTGTACAAATGTACATGAAAGGGTTTATACAAGAATAAGCAACTCTCAACCTCACTCTTTTGGGCCTTCAAATTATTTTTCTTTTCTTTTTCTTTGGCCTCTTTTTCTTTTTTTTTTCTCTGATTTCATCATTCTCTTCTTTCTTTTCTATGGCCATCTCACTCTTTTGTTCTCTCTTTCTTTCGACCATATCACATTTTTTTCCACTCTTTTCAATACATTTCAATCGATCATCAATAATTTCTTTTCGTTTCAATTGAGCAAAAGAAATATGTTTTTCTTCAAATGTTTTGAGCAACAAAGTTTCTTCTTGCCTACTCTCCTCCTCCTTAATAGACAAATCACACATTTCTTTACCACTCAATGATTCACTTTCCACTGTACACAATTTAACATCATTCGACTCATCAACTAGTGGAATACTATCATCAACAAATTTCTCAACCACAACCTCAAATTCAGGTTCTTCTACAACCTCAACTTCATGTTCAAATGCTCCAACAATCTCAACCTCCACTTGAGATTTAAGTTCAACCGACGACTCTACTACTGTCAGCTCCGTACGTTGACATTGGCTAGTATCATGCCCAACCTCAAAACACCAACAACATATAACATCACAAGTACTAGAAATTGAAGTTTTACTTATACCTTGATATTCATATTTTGTAGTTTCACGTCCCGACTGCTCCATTGGACTATCAATGATTTTCTCTTCCAAGCTCGTCCTACACGTGGATGCCAACGACTCCCCATTCACACCACGTTCACCTCCCCGGCCAACTCCTCTATCCTCCTCACATCGCCTATCATCATCCCGATCCAAATGCAAAGTTCTATCCCCGCCAAATCTACTACCTCGTCTATTCCCATCATCTTGCCTATCATACCTCTCCTCTCCTTCACTCCGCCTATACCTCTCACGTAGAGGCTTAAACTCCTTCTCCCATATTCTATCCAACCCTCTCAACATTGTTTGAAATTGACGATCGTCAACCATTATACCTGCAAGAAAAGGTTAGTCGAAAATAATAAAGAATAAATTTTCTCACCACGAATCCTCACTGGTCACTCCAATGAAAATTCACTCGACTCTTTTTTTTTTCCTCTCTACAAAATACTCACCGGTCACCCCAAAGAAATAACGCTCGCACTCAAGTGTTTTCACTCGAATTTGATATATCTCTCTAAGATGTGCTCAAGCTTTGTACTTGTATATCAAACTAACAAGATTCAACTCGTGGACACTCGCAACTGTCTCACTTGGACTGCGTAAAACAATGAACACTAGAATAAAGCAGATCTTACAACAATACAAAGGATAACACGGATCTGAAAACAGAAACGAAATTATAACACAGATCTGAAAACAGAACAAAATTTTAGAAAGATCTGAAAATAAAAACGAAAGGTTAACACAGATCTGAGAACAGAACGATTTTTTTTTAGACAGATCAGAAAATAGCAACGAAGGATAACACAGATCTGAGAACACAACGAAATTTTAAACTGATTGAAAATAGCAACGATAACTTACTCGAATCAAAGAGAACCAAAAGCTCGGATACCAAATGATAGAATCCTCGTACGAATGAGAAGCAAATACGATTAATTAGAATCGCGCCCTCAATTCAATAACGAACAAGGATCGATTGTGTTGTCCCGATCTTTTGAAACAAGCAACGATTTGTGATATTCACCTCTAATCGATTAACACTTAACAACAAATATCAACGATAATAACAATCGAATTTCATACGAACCTTCAAAGAACTTGTTTTTGAAAATCAGTGCGAAAACAATTGACAAACGCCACAAAGATGCAATCTTTGATAAGTTTGATTTTTGTGAAGAACAAAGCAAAATGCCTTGCAAATTTGAGAGAAAATCCTCAAGAATTTGATATATCTGAATTATTTAGTTCATGGTCTATTACAAGGCTTAAATAATAAAAAAAAACCATAAAAAGTAGTGTAAAAAGTCATAAAGAAAGTTGTCTAGCAAGTTTGACACGGCAGTGCGCGCGGTGGCGCGTGAACTCGCGCAGCCGCGCGCAAGGTTCTGCAACCGGCCAGCGCGGAGCGCGCGGTGGCGCCACATCTGGCGCGGGCGCGCGCGCAGTTATGCTCTGCGCTAGCGCGCGCTGCTGCACTGCTTCTGGCGTGCTGCTGCTTCTGCACATCTGCGCTAGCGCGTGCTGCTGCACTGCTTCTCTCGGGCCATTTTGCACTCATATGCTTGGTTGTTTGGGACTCCTTCATTATATTCTTTGTTGAATTCCACCATTTGCTTGGATATGCTTGATTCAGCATTATTGAGCTTGAAGGTCCGAAACAACGACGCTCCCTAAATCTCCTTCCAATTATTTGCACGCCACGCTCGGTCAGATTTGTATCAAATATGGAGATATCAGTTCAATCATATAGAAACATAATTGGATAAATATGATGTTTGTTTAATCAAATAGATCTCCCTTTTATCAAACATTTAAGTACGTCATCAGTTATAATGGAAAATTGCTACTACAATAGCATATTTTAAACAACATCAAATACAATCAGTTTATGTATGACAAAACTGAATATACCGACAACTGGTTGTCTTGAACTCTTGTAGTGCTGCAACAATCTTGAGTCTTCTTGCCAGAAAAACATCTAGCTGCCTTGGACATGATCTCTGTGTTGCCAAACTGGTGGGCTGATTCAAACTGGACTCAGCTAATGTTGAACCGCATTGATCATCTACTTGATCTGATATGGCATTTAATCAGCGGCATACTGCTGATGATTAAGTTCAACTTTAATCATACAACATCTCAACATAGCCTGGGCTTCATATGTTGATCAGCTTCAACTAGATGGTTGGCAGCTGAAACCTTGTCTTCTGATCAGTTTTGTTGAATATACAACAGGTAGGAATCATACCCCTGCAGGCTTATTAAAGCTCCAAAGCTCGGAGTCAAGCGAAGTGGCTACAATGTTAATGGTAGAGCCAATCCTCTAAACTCTTATAAATGAGCATTAGATAAACGTTTTCAAATAGTTTTGAAAATAATATAAAGTACTTTTAAATAGCTTTTAAAACTATTTTAAAGTAAAATAATTTTGTCAGTTTGCAAATGTCCTTCTTAGAACAGCAAGCTCTGATACCAATTTAAGGATCGAGTGCTGGGCACCTTGAGGTTCTACAAACACAATATTCTCCAAGAACTGCAATAGCTCGTGTTCTAAGAATGTTTACACCGATAAAATAAATCGAGTTTGATATAAAATCAAGCGGAAAACACTAGAAGTAATCCTTCGTTAAGAAACAATGATATATTTTATATCATGTGTAACAGAATAACTGAAAATATGGGGAATCAGTTGTAACATATATCTGTTCGGTTATGGTGAAAACTGAACCGACGGATGCTCTAACTGATCAAATCTGTGACACCCTAAACACAAAGGTGCATAAATGCATTTAAAAGTTTATTAGTATAACTAAATTTTATTATTTTTTACCACATTATTTTTCGGTACAAATTTTATTTGTCCAAAGTATCTAGAAATACATCACAATACACTTAAAAAAATTCATCAAGTACTATAGGTTCTCATTCCATGACCAAATACCCAAAAAATAATAAAATATTATAATTAAACTCAATATATATGTTAAGTGATTAAGTACAATAATCATTAGGTTCAATGTAAGATAAATAATAATTAGGTTCAATACATAGGTTTAATATAATATAATAATTAGATACAAGAATATACTAATATTAAGTTTGGATAAACATAAAAATTTTTCCATTTAATAATATATAAATTAATAAAAAATTAATTAAAGAAAATTAATAAAGATAAGTATGGATTCTCGGCTATAAATATAGCTGAACCCTTTTCTCAATTCACAAAAACCAGCCGAGAGAGAGAAAGAAATAAACAGTGGAGGAAAGAAGAAAGGAAGGGGAAAAGAGGAAGAAAAATAGAAGAAAATCCATAGATCTTTCTGAAAAATTCCAATAAATCACCAAGTATTCACCTCATAT
Source organism: Primulina tabacum (assembly GCF_025594145.1). Lineage (NCBI taxonomy): Eukaryota > Viridiplantae > Streptophyta > Magnoliopsida > Lamiales > Gesneriaceae > Primulina > Primulina tabacum. The sequence continues at coordinate 21,070,866 of NC_134558.1, read as the reverse complement.
CGTAAAACAATATAGCACTGGAGGTGACGTAAGAGGATCGATCAAAAACAAGAAAAATCAAACAAAGATATTCCGAGAAACGGCAACGGAATCTCGTTTCAAGCAAGGTAATCTACGTTCATCTTTCTTATAGCTACACACCAAACTAGAGGTTGACTTGAACACAAAAGTTGTACTTTTTGTTGCATAGATTAGGTACATATCGTCCGTCGTCCCAAAATATTGCCGGAACTAACATTTTCGGAATGCCGTAGTACCTTAATTATCCGTACGACGATATTTAAATCTGGTATTGATCGGTTAGGAATTTGAAAAAATTTTCAACATAAGAATTAAAGATCATACAAAGTTATATATGCAGGAAAAACCCGGCCGCGCATGGCCAATGGAAGGCCAGCATACGCCGAAACCGTCGGCGCGTGCACCTCACGCGCCGCCGTATCGTCAAATTTCCGGTGGCCGAACTCTCCTGGTGATGTTTCCGACTTTTTGGCCAACTTTCGTAATGTTGAAAGATATCTTCCAATTAATAAGAATTTTGCAAACTTAAGTAAAATCAACTACTATTCCACCCATTTCGTCAAGATACACAAGACGTATTCTATCATAAGTAGTTCCGGCCAAGAAAAAGAGGGTTAAATTTTGAACAAAAAAATAATCTGGAAATGATCAGCTATTTACTTAAAACTCTAACAGATAAATATCATTCATAATATATTTTAGGACTTGCTCCAGCAACTTGGATTACTAATCAAGCCTAAATTGTAAGTTATCAGGTGAGAAAATTACTATTCATTTTTCTATTAAAGCCTTTGGCATTTGGCCTGGAAATTTCAAACGCATTTATTTAATGTTCAAATATCATCTACAATTCATTTCAATTACTGATTATTTTCTTGCATAATTATGAATGGATCAATATACCATTAATGAATTGAGTCATGGGCAACGGATTTCGGTCCGAAATTGAGTCCACTGGACAACATGGCTTCGGCCCGGAAAATGAGTCCAATGAACAACGGGTCAAAAGTCCCGGGTATATGGTTCATCTGAACAACGCGCACGGAATACTTCGGTCCGGAGAATGGTTCACCAGGCTCGTAAAAAGTGCTCCATTAGAGCCACCAATGTTAATTTATGAAATTTTCATTTATCTATTATTCCATTGCATAGCATTCATAACATCTAAATTGTTATGCCTATTACTTCCTGCATAATTATAATGAAGCGCTATTTTAATTTATTTAAAAGCTATATACTAATTTAAACTCACTAAGTCCTCAAAGACTTAACCCTCTGTTTCTTTTCGTCTATTGTAATTTCCAGACACAGGAACCCCAGAGTTGGAACAGCAGGAAAATAACTGAAGCTGAAATAAGAGCATTTGAAAGTTGGGATGATCTGTTTATAAATAAATGTTAAACTTCCGCTGTAAAATAATTGTACAAATTTGAAATAAGAATGTAAATATTTGTATATAATATTTTAATGATAGTAGAAAATATTTAAATTTTTATCTACAATATTTTAATAATAATGGTAAAATTAAAGATTGTAGAAAATGTGGCACTTAGTAAGGGAATAATTATGAATTCCTAAACCGGGCGTCACAGAGGTGGTATCAGAGCCCAGGTTTCTTAGAGTCTAGAGACAGGAGCCTAAGGTTTATTATAATATCATACGTTAATCTTTATGTTTTCCTCATTATTGAAATGTTTTCCTTTAAGGATGACGGAGTCTAGTGGGACATCAAGAAATAAACAAACTATAATCATCAAACAAATGGAGGAAGAAATAACAAAATTAAGCACAGAAAACTCGGATTTGAAATGCCTAGTGAATATGTATCGGGAGCATTTTGAAACCTTTGGAAAAACTGAAACTTTTCATGGATTTATTGAAGAACGGATGAGGGCTGATAATCTAGCATATCAGGGAGAAGTGGGTCATGTACTGTATGAAAGAGACCGCACTCTTATATATTTACTAGACATGCATGAATTCTATGACCGAGGTTTGATTAGTTTCCTAAAAGGAGTATCACACCCTTCAATCCACATTGACCACTTAATCATGCATGGGCGTGAACTTGTTTATCAATCTATCCACGGAATGGAACCTGGTGTTATCGGTCCATCTTACACAAATCAAGCTAATCAAACCACAGCTCCTCCCATCACTAACACATTTGAAACCGGAGGTAGTAGATTGACTAAAAATATTCCACAATATGTACCAGCCCCTTTTGTAGAATATCCTGGAATCATGAACACAACACTAGATCAAAAACCCTTTATGATAGAAGATTATCTGTTGCAGTCACCTGAAGTTGAATTTCTTCCTGACTTCACAGGGGGAAAACTTTGTATTTGGAGTAGATGAACTTGTTCCAATGACTATCATACCTGAAAGTGAAAATGTTAATGAGCTTAGTTATGAACTAGGCCCAGTTGAACCATACACATCACTGCCAAATACGGATCAAAATGTTACCATGGAAACCACAGGCACAAATGAAGGCTCGAGCCACACAGCTTTTATAGATCTCTCAAACGACGAATGAAGACAATGACTATTTGACACTAGTATATAACTAGTATTAATAATCATCATCTTTTTTAGGTATGATGATTATCAAGGTCATCACTTTTTGTAGGCATGATGACCCAGTTTGCTAGTTCTGTTTGTATTTTGCTTGGGTATTGTAAATATTTGAAACATGTCCTGTTTATAAATAAAACTGACTGTTTACCCTCTGAAATAACTATGTACATTTATGATATATAAATTTAGTGCAAGATATTTCATATATATATATAGTGCAAGATATTTCATATTTTATATTTATGTGTTTAGAATGACGTCTTCACAAAATAGTACTCAAGCCAGAATCAGACAAGGAATTCCCTCTCAAGATGACCACAACTCGGCAACTTGTGGAAATTCCAGAAGCGCTCAACACAATCCCCCCCAAGAACAAAACGTACAAAATATGTTTGAAATAATGCATCAATTTGTGCAGTTTTGTCAGCAAAATCCACCACGACCTCATGATCAAGATCAAGAACATCATATTGAGGCAAATGATCGAGCTCTTGAGAGTTGAGATTCAAACCGCCAAAGTGTGAAGGCAAACCAGATGCGTATCATGCAGAATCTTGACTAAGCAAAATCAAAAAAATATTCTCTATTATTTATTATTCTGAAGAACAAAAGGTGAATTTTTCCACCTACTTATTTGAAGAAGCAGCTCATAACTAGTGGCGTACGGTGGAACATAAGTGGACAAAGAATCACTCCCCAAAAACGTGGGACAATTTTCAGCAAGAATTCGAAGGTAAATATATAACTCGTGTTATATTAAATACCCGAGAACGTGAATTTATGTATTTAGTCCAAGGTGACATGACCGTAGCTCAATATGAGGCAGAATTCCACCGTCTTATACATTATGCACCACACTACATGGAAGATGAGGTAAGAAAAAGAAAAAAATTTGTTCAAGGATTAAATCTAGATATTCGTTGAGCAACATTGTCCACAAAAGTTGCCAGTTATGTTTCTGCTGTCAATCAAGCTCTACGAGTAGAAGAAGACATCAAGGTACTTCTTAAAAAAGAGGAAGAAGAAAAGAAAATTAAGAAGCCCAACCTTTTTGAGGATAACAATCGGAAAATAAAATTTGAAAAAAGAACACAACCAGTCAGGCAAGGAGAAGCTGTCAAAGAAAAAGTTCCAAGAAACAACAATAAAAAGTGTGGATATTGTGGATTTTCAAATCATGAAGAAGAAAAGTGCTGGAGAAAAGGTGGAAAATTTTTATTTGCGGAAGTGAGCAACACCGTATTCAAGATTGTCCAAAAAGAACGCAGAAGACTCAACCCACAACAAAGCCAAAGATACCTGCTCGAGCCTATGCCCTCTTAGGAAACAAAGAGGAGGAAGTTGACCCCACTGCAGTCGTAGAAGGTACTGTTACCATATTATCCATTTCTGCAAAAACATTATTTGATCCAGGAGCTACTCATTCTTTTATCTCAAAAGATTTTGTACATAAATTACAACTAATATTTGAGCAGCTACCATATAGCTTCGAAATTTACTCACCTTTAGGGACAACGATGATTACTGACATCATTTACAAAAACTGTCCCTTAAACTTCAAGAAAAAGAATATCTAGCAGATTTGATTGAGTTACCTATCAAGAACTATGATATTATTCTTGGAATGGACTGGTTATTTAGACACCAAGCCCAGCTCAATTGCTACACAAAAGAAGTTTATCTTCAAACTTCTCATCCAATCATTTCCAAAGCTAACCATACCATGGGAATAGTATCAACAGCAGAAGCTAGGGCTATACTAAAAGACAACGGACAAGGATTTCTAGCATATTTGATAAATAAGCCAAAAGATCAACTCAAGATCTCAGAAATCTCAGTTGTACAAGAATTTCCAGAGGTTTTTCCTGAAGAGATCAATACTTTACCGCCTCAAAGAGACGTAGAATTTTCCATTGATCTAATACCTGGAGCACAACACAGATCTAAAACTCCAAACCGAATGGCACCTTCAGAGTTAAAAGAATTAAAACATTCAATTACAAGAGCTCATGGACAAGAAATACGTCCGGCCTAGTACATCTCCATGGGGTGCTCCTGTATTATTTGTCAAAAAGAAAGATGGAACTCTAAGGATGTGCATTGATTATCGAGAACTTAACAATGTTACCATCAAAAACAAATATCCTCTACCGAATATCGAAGAATTGTTTGATGTCTTACAAGGGTCTCAAGTATATTCAAAACTTGATTTGCAACAAGGATATTACCAATTGAGAATTAAAGAGGATGACATCTCCAAAACGGCTTTTAATACCCGTTATGGACACTATGAGTTTGTGGTAATGCCATTCGGATTAACCAACACTCCTGCAACTTTCATGGATATGATGCATCGAATATTTCAACCATTCTTGGACAAATTCGTTGTCATAATCATAGATGAAAATTTGTTATTTTAAAGAAGTCATGAGGAACATGCTCAACATTTACAATTGATTCTCAAAACTTTAAAAGAGCATAAATTGTATGCCAAATTCAGTAAGTGTGAATTTTGGCTAGAAAAAGTGTCATTTCTTGGCCACTTTATCTCTAAGAAAGGACTGGAAGTAGATCCTGCAAAAATAGAAGTCATATCTCGCTGGAAACAATCAATCAACATCACAGAAATTAGAAGTTTTCTCGGCCTAGTAGGATACTACGGAAGATTCATTAAAGATTTTGCGAAAGTTGCTGTTCCCCTAACACAGCTAACTCGCAAAGACAACCCTTTCTTGTGGAATGATGAGTGTGAAAAAATTTTTTGCAAATTAAAAGAAATGCTTACTAGTGCACCTGTATTAGCTTTACCAGAAGGGACAGAAGGATTTGTGTTTACACAGATGCCTCAAAAGAAGGCTTTGGATGTGTATTAATGCAAAACGATAAAGTTATTTCATATGCATCTAGAAAATTAAAGAATCACGAGTTAAATTATCCCACTCATAATCTGGAATTAGGAGCAATAGTGTTTGCATTAGCAAAATGGAGACACTACTTGTACGGTTCCACTTTTGATATTTATACAGACCACAAAAGCTTGAAGTATTTATTTACTCAAAAAGTGCTGAACATGAGGCAAAGAAGATGGATTGAATTTTTGGAAGATTACGATTTTTCCATCCTTTATCAATCAGATAAAGCTAATGTAGTGGCTGATGCTTTAAGTAGAAAGATTAGCATGGCTTGTTTGGAAATGAAAGAAGTAAGAGAATGGGTACACATCCATTCATGTGGGCACTTGGCCGGATTAAGAATCGAACCTGAATTTCATGCCAGAATTAAGCAAAATCAAGAATTGGACCAAGAAGTTTCTAAACTCCGTACTAATACAAATTTCGTCACCAATTCACAAGGAATACTATTCCATCATGACCGTATTTGTGTGCCTAGCTCAATGAAAAAGGAAATAATGGAAAAATCACATCAGTCTTGGATCAGCATTCATCCAGGAGGATCTAAGATGTACCAAGAGATTAAAAAACACTTCTGGTGGAAAGGAATGAAACGAGATATTGCAGATTTCATTTCACAATGCCTATCTTGCCAAATGATAAAGGCTGAACATCAAAGACCAGCAGGTCTTTTGCAACCACTTCCTATACCAGAATGGAAATGGGATCAAATAACTATGGACTTTGTGACTGGATTACCTCAGCTCCCAGCAGGTTTTAATAGCATATGGGTGATCGTTGATCGCTTAACCAAGTCAGCACATTTCATACCCATAAGTCACAAATATGGGGTAGAAAAACTGGCTGAACTCTATCATAAGGAAATTATACGGTTACATGGTATCTCCACTACCATAGTATCTGATAGAGATCCGAAGTTTACGTCAAGATTATGGAAAAAACTTCAGGAATGCCTTGGTACCAAATTAAATTTTAGCACAGCAGCACATCCAAAAACTGATGGTCAGTCGGAACGAACCATTCAAATATTGGAAGACATGCTTCGCGGATGTGTGCAGGATTTTGGGGCAAACTAGGGAAAACATTTTTCTCTAGTTGAATTTTCATACAACAATAGTTATCAATCCTCGATAAAAATGGCACCATATGAAGCATTATATGGAAGAAAATGTCGCTCTCCTCTTAATTGGGATATAGATGAATGGAGAGGCACACAGAATGGACAAGAACGAGCAATCAGGCCTGACATTATACAAGAAGCTATCGAAAAAATACAACTTATCAGGAAACGAATACAAACAGCTCAAAGTCGACAGAAGAGTTATGCAGATAAGAGGCGAAAAAATTTAAAATTTGAAGTCGGAGATTACGTATTACTAAAAGTATCACCAAGAAAAGGAATCAAGCGTACTGGAAAGAAAAGAAAGTTGCATCCTCGATTTGTGGGACCCTTTAAAGTGATAGAACAAATAGGCACTGTGGCTTATCATCTATCTCTACCCGAAAATATCTCTGGTATACATAACGTATTCCACGTATCACAATTAAGGAAATGCAAAATAGACTCAACCCAAATGATTGACCACCAACAGATAGATCTGGAAGAAAATCTAACATATGAAGAATAACCTGTGAAAGTTTTGGACCAAAGAATAAAGGAACTTCGTGGTCGACCAATTCAGTTGATAAAAGTCTTATGGAAAAACCACAACATTGAAGAAGCAACGTGGGAAACAGAGAAAGATATGAGATGTCAATATCCGCATTTATTCTAATAACTCTTAAATCTGGGGACCAGATTTTTAAAAGGTATGGATATTGTGACACCCTAAACACAAAGGTGCATAAATGCATTTAAAAGTTTATTAGTATAACTAAATTTTATTATTTTCATTTTATTATTTTTTACCACATTATTTTTCTGTACAAATTTTATTTGTCCAAAATATCTAAAAATACATTAAAATACATCACAATACACTTAAAAAAATTCATCAAGTACTATAGGTTCTCATTCCATGACCAATAACCCAAAAAATAATAAAATATTATAATTAAGCTCAATATATATGTTAAGTAATTAAGTACAATAATCATTAGGTTCAATGTAAGATAATTTATAATTAGGTTCAATACATAGGTTTAATATAATATAATAATTAGATACAAGAATATAATAATATTAAGTTTGGATCAACATAAAAATTTTTCCATTTAATAATAAATAAATAATAAAAAAAATTAATAAAGATAAGTATGGATTCTCGGCTATAAATATAGCTGAACCCTTATCTCAATTCACAAAAACCAGCCGAGAGAGAGAAAGAAAGAAACGGTGGAGGAAAGAAGAAAGGAAGGGGAAAAGAGCAAGAAAAATAGAAGAAGATCCATAGATCTTTCCGAAAAATTCCAATAAATCACCAACTATTTATCTCATATCGTAAAACAATATAGCGCTGGAGGTGACGTAAGAGGATCGATCAAAAACAAGAAAAATCAAAAAAAGATATTCCTAGAAACGGCAACGGAATCCCTTTTCAAGCAAGGTAATCTACGCTCATATTTCTTATAGCTACACACCAAACTAGAGGTTGACTTGAACACAAAAGTTGTACCTCTTGTTGTATAGATAAGGTACATACCGTCCGTCGTCCCAAAATATTGCCGGAACTAACATTTTCGGAATGCCAGAGTACCTTAGTTATCCATACGACGATATTTAAATCTAGTATTGATCAGTTAGGAATTTGAAAAAAACTTTCAACATAAGAATTAAAGATCTTACAAAGTTATATATGCTGGAAAAAACCCGGCCGCGCGTGGCCACCGGAAGGCCAGCCACGGACCGGAACTATCAGCGCATGCACCACACGCGCCGCCGTATCGTCAAATTTCCGGTGGCCGAACTTTCTTGGTGATGTTTCCGACTTTTTGGCCAACTTTCGTAATGTTTAAAGATATCTTCTAATTAATATGAATTTTGCAAACTTAAGTAAAATCAACTGGTTAAATTTTGAATAAAAAAATAATTAGGAAATCATCAGCTATTTACTTAAGACTCTAACATATAAATATCATTCATAATATATTTTAGGACTTGCTCCAGCTACTCGGATTACTAATTAAGCCTAAATTGTAAGCTATCTGGTGAAGAAATTACTATTCATTTTTCTATTAAAGCCTTTGGCATTTGGTCTGAAAATTTCAATCGCATTTATTTAATGTTCAAATATCATCTACAATTCATTTCAATTACTTATATATTTTCTTGCATATTTATGAATGGATCAATATACCATTAATGAATGGAGTCATGGACAACGGATTTCAGTCCGGAAATTGAGTCCACTGGACAACGTGGCTTCGGCCCGGAAAATGAGTCCAATGAACAATGGGTCAAAAGTCCCTGGGTATATGGTTCATCTGAATAACACGCACCGAATATTTCGGTTCGGAGAATGGTTCACCCGGCTCGTAAAAAGTGCTCAATTAGAGCCACCAATGTTAATTTATGAAATTTTCATTAATATATTATTCCATTGCATGGCATTCATAACATCTAAATTGTTATGCCTATTACTTTCTTCATAATTATAATGAAGCGCTATTTTAATTTATTTAAAAGCAATATACTAATTTAAACTCACTAAGTCCTCAAAGACTTAATGAAACGTCCTGTCCTTTTTATTGCTTTAAAAGTACTAGAAATTTTTTTTTATACACACTCAATTTTCGGCCATACACATAAACCTCATGAAAATATTTTACCCTTTAAAATAAAACATCATCCAACTAGCATTCTAAAAATCAAGTGAAATAGTCATAAAAATGAAATCGTCTACTGTTTTACCAAACCAAAAGAAAGCAACAATTTGAAAAGAATAGCCCATACTAAAACTCTCAAAAACCTCTCAAAAGCATAAATAAATAGTCTTAAAAATCTTTATCTAATATCAGTAATCATAACACATAATGCGGAAATAGTAGAAGCGCTGGTCCTCGGGTTGTGTGCGCCATCAGTCCAGTCAAATAATCCGTCAAGACCTCCCTCAACCTCACATGCATCCATCACACTTAGTGAGTCTAAAGACTCAACACACCACCATCTTTATAGCAAGTAATACGTAATACAGTAAACATATAACAGTGAAAAATATTTGAACTTAAAATATCGTTTTCATGAAGATGCATAAACTTCAAACATGAACATTTTCATAATGATGCGTCAACTTTAAGTATAAACATTTTCATGACATGCATAACATAAACTTTAACATTTCCTTTTTCCTCAACATGGCATAACATAAACATTTTTCATGATCATAAACATTTTTCTTTTCCTTTGTTGAATTCAGATCGTTAATTGTGACTTTCCTCAAACCTCAAAAGTCGATGGATCCATCTACATGTAACCACAGTACTGGGCGGCGGGGGACGCCAGCAACACTCTCACCGGTCAACTGGGCCCTGGCCTATCATGATCGAATAGAAATACGATCGTCGAGGCTCCCTCTGGGGCCTTCTCCCATAAATGGGCTCCATCTGGGGCCTTCTCCCCTCACGATATTCTCATTCTTACCTCAAACCTCATAACCTCATAACCTCATATTCGCAATAATGGAAACACGATCGTCGGGCTCCCACTGGGACCATCACCCTCAAGACATCGCCATCATTAACGAATTAGTCACAATCACTCACTTACTTCAACATTTACATTCTCACCACTTTATAAAAATCATGCATAACATAACATTTTGTTTTTGAAACCAAGTATGCAACATGTCTTTTAAATGACTTCCTTAAATCATAAAAATCTCTTAGACATTTAAAAATCATAATTTAATCATGAACATTTCATAAACATTTAAAATGACATTTTACCCTTAAAACATGTAAAATAACATTTTTACATATTAAATCATAACCATCTAAAATTCCTTAATCATTTAAAATATCATTTTACATATAAAATCTCATAAACATTTAAAATATCATTGTAACATAAAAAAATTCCATAAACATCCATAACTATAGAAAATGATAATATTAGCACATAAAACATCATTCAGGGCACTGCCATGACGTTTACTAATTTTTAGGTGTAAAAAGACTGTTTTACCCCTAGACTCGACATTTTACGTTTTTGACTTTTATCTAGATTTCATGACTCTAACATTTCCCAAATAATTATTTAAGCCTACAAGAATTTTTCCATATTTTTATTTAGCATAAATCGAGGACTTTTAATTTAATCTTTAAATAAGACGTATTAACACGTTTTAATCCCGAATTAAACCAAACCTTAATATAAAATTCCCAAATTAAAAACTTATACTTTTAATAATTATTTAAGTTTAAACCAAATTTTTCATAATTTTATAAAGCTTAAAACTAGGCAATTCAATTAACTCGTTAATTAGCGTTTCGTGTGACGATTAAATCCCGAATAAATACAAAACTTATTATTTTGATCCCAAATTTTAAAAATAACATTTTTAAGATTTATTTTACCCTTCCAAGTCGTGAGCCACCCCCGTGGACCCTTGGTTTTAATTTTAGCTTTATTATTTTTTTTTTTGACACCTTATCGAACACTCCAAGCCATCTCCTAATTTTCTCGAGCCACGCCCGAGCCGCCTTGAACCAAAACCTAGCCAACCCATCTAGGGACCCTAATGTGCAAGCCTAGCCCATAAAACAAGCCCTAGCCCGATCAAAACCTTCCTGAATCTCGACCATGTTCTGTACGTGTGTGTGTTTGTGAGTTCCTTTGAACACAGGGACTCCTTACTAGTTTAGGACTTCTCCCAACCCTTAACCACCGAACCCACCTAACCCTGACCATCCTTAGGACCATGCCCAGACTCGACTCAACCAGTCCCGAGCCCCTGAACCCACGCAGCAGCCAGGCGCACAGCACTAGCGCGCGAGACCCAATGTGTGCGCGAGAGTCCACCTAGCGTGGGACTCCTTGCAGCAGCCAGCACCGAAGCCCTAGACTTCATGCCCCACTCTGAACCACCTCAAGCCATCACCCAAACCACCTAGCCCAGCCATCAACCGAGCCATTCCTCTGAAACTCTCGGCCGACAACCATCATCTTACGGGAAGAGTCCTATGCAGCATGGACTCTTCCCTAGCTTGGTACACGAGTCCTATCCGTGCTAGGCCTCTTCCTAGGACCTAGTCACGTCCCAAGCTAGCCCTCCTCAAGACTTAGTCGAGCCCCTAAGCCCCATGCATCACAACTGAACCCATGAAGACAAACCAACCTCTCGCTATTCTTTCCTTTTCCCAATTTTGGTTCCAGCTTTCTGTTGTGTACGTGTGCAGCCTGTGTGGGTGACTTAGGACCCTTTAAAACATGTATAAACCACCCTTAAACTTTACCTAATCATGGCAGCCACTTAACCAAACAATATACACATTATTGGGTTCGAAAATCATGTTTCTTCATGTATACATGCAATATACCGAAAATTATGAAAGATATTTCATGTTCTTCATGCATACAATAATTCAAACAATAATATGATATGATGGATGAGAAAAGGAGATGTATGGCGTGCCTTTGCGTTTTTAACGCATGAATATCCGTTGACGAAGAGAAGAACGGCGACGAGAAACCTTGGGTGAATTTTCCTTCAATTTCAAAACTTCCCTTTTGCTTGTTTTGGTGTGTGCCGTGGGTTTGTGGGGTTGGGGGAGAGTTTTTCAGAAAATAAATTGAGTGGCCGATTGTTTGAGTAGCAAGTGTAGGGTTTTGTGATCAATTAATACTTTATATACTAATTTATTTACTAAGTAGGCTATAGGCCTATTAAGTCACAAAATTTAAGCCCATTAGCTTTAATTAGGATTTAATAAAATAATAACAAAGTTTTCCTTTAATTAAATATGTGAATTTACTAGCCGGGTTGCCCAAAAGTTCGTATTTTAGTTGAAAAACCAACATCGATAAAATTTACGTCCCGGCGTATAAAATCACTTCAAAACCCTTTATTTTCAAAAATACTAAAAACCATCAACTTTATTTGAAATAATTAAAAATAATTATTTAACAAAAACATTTTACATTTACAGCCCTCGGTCCCCGTTCCTCGATCGTCACTTGAACATTCCTTAAAAATACCATTTTATTGCAACATGTAGAAAAATATATTTTAAACATGTAAATAGGCACAACATAATTAATTCATGCAATTAAAACATTTAATTAAAATACAGGAGAATTTAATAATTCAAATGCATGTGGTTCGCGTGAACCTTTAAATTTTCGGGGCGTTACAATCTCCCCCCCTTAAATTGAATTTCGTTCTCGAAATTCGCTTATCCTAGATAATCCAAAGTTTAGTCTTAGTTCTAGTATCCCAAAAATCCACGCTTCCGTTGCGCTACTTTGATCAAACTTAAGTTCTAGAATGTCTTTACGACTCTTTGATCCCAATTAATTTTGTCTTCTAAATCCTTATTTGCAATTTGCAACTTAAGAAAACCCATAATAACTTAGCGTTATACTATTATAACCCCAAATTTCAACTTTTCTTAAAATTCCCAATATTCGAAATGGATGACCACACTTATCGTATGTTACTTTCCCTATATTATACCCAAAAATGTTCGTCGACTTATCATATTTAAATTATAAAATCCTAAACGCATCTGCCAACGCTTAGATTTTTCAAGCCTAATATCGATTCATCCTTAAAAACCCCTGATTAAAATTTCTTATAACACTATCCCAAGGTTCAAAATATTCTTACAAGCTCAAATCATCGAAAATTCCTACCAATTAAACCATCAAATTATCGCTTATTGCTAAACTAGTCCCCAAATTTCTTAATAATTGCAAAATAGATTCTTAATTTTCCCAAAAAATATCACATTGGTCCCAAAATTTCAAAAATCCTACCATTATACCATAAGTTTTTGGCATTCTTAATTTCCTTCGACAGGTTTCCCATAACATAAATTTCGAAATTTTAAACTTATTTACCCAAAAATCATTTCCTATCACCAATCTTACATTTCATGAAACTTAAAATCCCAATTTATACATTTTCTTACTTCCCAAGATAATCGCAGTCCTTGAATAATTATCACTTATGTCTAATTCCCAAAAATTAATTCGACTAGTAACCATGAATCATAAATATTTTCTTAGAAAATCTACGTGTCCCAAAGCATTCATAATATTCATGATTAACTTATAGCCCAAAAAGTAAAATGTCAATACTAAAACCCAAAAATCATCGTCGTCCAATTCCACCACAAAGCCAACATGCCTTGAAATCAAATAATTTCTTATTTCATATCGTATCATGTATAAAAATCATGAAGCATCTAATCTTTTAGCATAACAAAGTCATGCAACCATGCAGGGTAAAAATCGTTTGCCATGCAACCTTAAACATAACGTCAAACAACTTCAAAATGTGTATGCACATGTAGCTTAAACATTTAGATCATGTAAACATGTAGGTATCATCACATAAATCATATAAAGCATGTAAAACTTACAACTTTGAGGCTTGACGACTGATCTTTCCGGCGCTGATGGTGGCACAACCCTTTACAGGAACCATTGCTCTGATACCAACTGAAACGTCCTGTCCTTTTTATTGCTTTAAAAGTACTAGAAATTTTTTTTTTTATAAACACTCAATTTTCGGCCATACACATAAACCTCATGAAAATATTTTACCCTTTAAAATAAAACATCATCCAACTAGCATTCTAAAAATCAAGTGAAATAGTCATAAAAATGAAATCGTCTACTGTTTTACCAAACCTAAAGAAAGCAACAATTTGAAAAGAATAGCCATACTAAAACTCTCAAAAACCTCTCAAAAGCATAAATAAATAGTCTTAAAAATCTTTATCTAAAATCAGTAATCATAACACATAATGCGGAAATAGTAGAAGCGCTGATCCTCGGGTTGTGTGCGCCAACAGTCTAGTCAAATAATCCGTCAAGACCTCCCTCAACCTCACCTGCATCCATCACACCTAGTGAGTCTAAAGACTCAACACTACGGGAAGAGTCCTATGCAGCGTGGACTCTTCCCTAGCTTGGTACACGAGTCCTAGCCGTGCTAGGCCTCTTCCTAGGACCTAGTCACATCCCAAGCTAGCCCTCCTAAAGACTTGGTCGAGCCCCAAAGCCCCATGCATCACAACTAAACCCATGAAGACAAACCAACCTCTCGCTATTCTTTCCTTTTCCCAATTTCGGTTCCAGCTTTCTGTTGTGTACGTGTGCAGCCTGCGTGGGTGACTTAGGACCCTTTAAAACATGTATAAACCACCCTTAAACTTTACCTAATCATGGCAGCCCCTTAACCAAACAATATACACATTATTGGGTTCGAAAATCATGTTTCTTCATGTATACATGCAATATACCGAAAATTATGAAAGATATTTCATGTTCTTCATGCATACAATAATTCAAACAATAATATGATATGATGGATAAGAAAAGGAGATGTATGGCGTGCCTTTGCGTTTTTAACGCACGAATATCCGTTGACGAAGCGAAGAACGGCGACGAGAGACCTTGGGTGAATTTTCCTTCAATTTCAAAACTTCCCTTTTGCTTGTTTTGGTGTGTGCCGTGGGTTTGTGGGGTTGGGGGAGAGTTTTTCAGAAAATAAATTCAGTGGCCGATTGTTTGAGTAGCAAGTGTAGGGTTTTGTGATCAATTAATACTTTATATACTAATTTATTTACTAAGTAGGCTTTAGGCCTATTAAGCCACAAAATTTAAGCACATTAGCTTTAATTAGGATTTAATAAAATAATAACAAAGTTTTCCTTTAATTAAATATGTGAATTTACTAGCCTGGTTGCCCAAAAGTTCGTATTTTAGTTGAAAAACCAACACCGATAAAATTTACGTCCCGGCGTATAAAATCACTTCAAAACCCTTTATTTTCAAAAATACTAAAAACCATCAACTTTATTTGAAATAATTAAAAATAATTATTTAACAAAAACATTTTACATTTACAGCCCTCGGTCCCCGTTCCTCGATCGTCACTTGAACATTCCTTAAAAATACCATTTTAATGCAACATGTAGAAAAATATATTTTAAACATGTAAATAGGCACAACATAATTAATTAATGCAATTAAAACATTTAATTAAAATACAGGAGAATTTAATAATTCAAATGCATGTGGTTCGCGTGGACCTTTAAATTTTCGGGGCGTTACACTTAACCCTCTGTTTCTTTTCGTCTATTATAATTTCCAGACACAGGAACCCCAGAGTTGGAACAGTAGGAAAATAACTGAAGCTGAAATAAGAGCATTTGAAAGTTGGGATGATCTGTTTATAAATAAATGTTAAACTTCCGCTGTAAAATAATTGTACATATTTGAAATAAGAACGTAAATATTTGTATATAATCTTTTAATGATAGTAGAAAATATTTAAATTTTTATCTACAATATTTTAATAATAATGGTAAAATAAAGATTGTAGAAAATGTGGCACTTAGTAAGGGAATAATTATGAATTCCTAAATCGGGCGTCACAAAATCAGTTTGAAAACAATAGTTAAACAATTAAATACACAAGATACGTTTATGGATGTTCGGAGACTGAACTGCTCCTACGTCACCCTTTCTACCACCTCGGGTAGGTATCACTAGAAGACTTTGATTAATTGCAACAAGTGTAATAACCCACCCAGCTTAGGAGTTACCCAACTACCAGACTGAACTTTTAGTCTAGATTAAGGCAGCACCTTCCAGTCAACACTCGTTTAAGTTCTGTGTGTCAAAGATTACATACATAAATTTATTTTCTTTGTGCAAGACTATGTTTGAGTGGTAGTGGGTGTATGTGTGTGAGAACTCATCTATGAGTTCAACACGAAAGTTTTCTCACACACTGAGAGAATTGTGCTTCTAATCTAAGCTGATAACACGATGAGGTGTTCTCTCTGGACTATTGCTTCTTGTAAGTTAATATGCAATATGCGTGCCCTTTTTCTTTATATCTTCACACACTCTTGTTTTTTTACAACTCTTGTTGTGTATTGGTCATCACTTATCTTCTATTTATAGGCGAGAAACTGATCGTACAGTGAGACTCAATAAATTTATCTGTTGCAGCTTGAATGCGTTCCTTGAGATTCGTGTTTCGAATTTTCCGACATATATTCTGTCACTTTTGTCTTTAAGTGTTGTTGCAATATCCATTATTGTACCTTGATCGTAAAATAGCTTTTGTATCGTTGTTCATAACTGGAATCCACTTAAGTAAGCTTGTCTTTATCTGAGACTGATTGAATCCTAACTGATGCACCTAACTAGTCATCCGAACTGATATTCAGTTGGGCTGGTGAAATCAGTTGACTCGTTAGTTGAACTTATTTCACTCTTTCAGTTAACTGGTAAGCTAGACTCTTCATCAATTGAACACTTTATCAGCTGGCCGGGCTTTTGAAGGTCTTCTGCTGAGCTGCCTATCAGCTAGACAATCGGTTGAACTGTTCTTTGATATATCAGTTGAGCTGATTAGGTTTGATCAATCAGCTGGCACTTTCAGTTTGCATCTGTTAGCTTCATTTTGGGCTCGTTTAGCTGATCAGTTCGAAGCCTGATCAGTTCTTCATAGATGTTGATTTATCGAATGAAGCTGGTACAATAGAGCTGATACGAAATTCACAACTAATGAACTGAATTCAATAAAAGAAAATGTAAACGTGTATGATGATTATGATGAGACATGTTTTGACACGTATGATTTTATATGATATAGTTACATTTACGCTTTTAAGATCATGAAATGTATGTTGATTACAGTACTTTTCATTGTTGCATGTTATGAATATGTACTCGTTATGTAACGCCCCGAATATTTAAAGGTCCACGTAAACCACATGCATGCAATTATTAAATTCTCTTGTATTTTAATTAATTGTTTTAATTGCATAAATTAATTATGTGGTGCATATTTGCATGTTTAAAATATATTTTTCTACATGGTTGCATTAAAATATATTTTTAAAGATTATTCAAGTTGCGATCGAGGAACGGAGACCGAAGGCTGAAAAAAATAGAAAATGTTTTTATTAAATAATTGTTTTTAATTATTTAAAATATGATTGTGGGTTTTTATTATTTTTGAAAATATGGGATTTTGAGGTGATTTTATACGACGGGACGTAATTTTTATCGGTGTTGTATTTTCAACAAAAATACAAACGTTTTGGCAACCCGGCTAATAAATTCACAAATTTATTTAAATAAAACTATTATAATATTTTAATTAATTCCTAATCAAGAACTAATGGGCCTAAACTTTTCTTATTAGGCCTAAGCCTTAATTGGTGAGTTAATTAGTGTATAAATATATGAAACCCTCCCCACACCATCACACGTACACGTCGCTTTTCTGAAATTGCACACACCAAAAACACTCATCAAGATACACGACTCACACACACCACAATTTGAAAGGGGAGTTCGAAGGTTTCAACAGAGTTTCAAGCCAAGGTCGTTTGTCGACAGTTCTTCGCAATCGTCAACGTAAAATCGTGCGTTTAAAACGCAAAGGCACGCCATATTCTCCCTTTACTCATCATCACACCATACTATGTAATTGTTTATGAATTTGAAAGAAAACAAGTCACACAAGTTTTATTTTCTTAACTATGTGCATATATGCTTTAAACTTGTGTTATTTGATTCCAAAATCATGTTTTTATGTGTTTCAAAGGGCTGCCATGATTAGGACATGATTAAGCATGGATTTACACAAGTTTTAGGGTTATAAAAATAAACCAAAACGCTGCACACGTTCTTGACACAAGTTGGAAAACAATCAAGGGTCATAAGGGATTGAGGGGCACGGGTTTGAGGGCTTCATGGATTAGCTTGGGTTCGGCTGGGACCAAGGCTGGGCTGGGGTCATGTGGGGGTCATGGGAAGAGTCCTAGCCACGCTAGGACTCGAGACCATGTGCTCCACCCGAGAGCAAGTAAAGAGTGGCACAGGTTATTGCTGATGCAGGGAAGAAAGAGGGTCGGCCAGGGGCTTTGGGCTGGGCTAGGCTAGGTCCTTAGGGTCCTAGGAGGGTGCACAAGGGTTGGGCTAGGGTCTCGGACGGCTGGGCTGGCTGCTTGGGCGAGAAACGTGAGGTAGGTGCATGGCAGCAAGGGTTGTGCGCAGCTGCTGCCTTGTTCAGTGGCTCGCTGCAGGTGGGCTCTGGGGCTTGGGCTGGTCTGGGTATGGTCTGGGCATGGTACAGGGAAGGATAGGGTCATGGGTGGTCGGTGGTTAAGGGCTGGTAGAGTCCTAGGCGGCTAGGAGTCCCAATGCAACAAGGACACTACAAACACACACACGTGCAGAATTTTAGGTCGACTTCCAGGAAGTTTTGGAGCGGGCCAAAACTGGTTTTTTGGGTTGGGCTTGCTCAGTAGGGTCCCTAGATGGTTTGGCTAGGTTTTGGTTCAAGGTGGCTCGGGCGTGGCTCGAGTAAATTAGGAGATGGCTCGGTGTGTTCGATGAGGTGTCAAAAACGAAAATAATAAAGCTAAAATTGAATCCATGGGTCCACGGGGGTTGCTCATGACTTGGAAGGGTAGATTAAAAATTAAAAATGTTATGTTTAAAATTTGGGATCAAAATAACGAGTTTTGGATTTATCCGGGATTTAATCGCCGCACGAAACGCTAATTAACGAATTAATTGAAACGCCTAGATTTAATCTTAACAAAATTATGGAAAATTAGTTTTAAGCTTAAATAATTATTAAAAGCCTAAGTTTTGAATTTGAGAATTTTATATTAAGTTTTTGTTTAATTCGGGATTAAAACGTAGTAATATGTCTGATTTAAAGATTAAATTAAAAGTCCTTGATTTAAGCTAAATAAAATATGATGAAATTCATGTACACTCAAATAATTATTTGGGACATGTTAGAGCCAATGGAATTAAGAAAATGTCAAAAATGAGAAATTTTACGTCTAGGGGTAAAACGATCTTTTTACACCTAGAAATTAGTAAACGTCATGGCAGTGTCCTGAATGCTGTTTTATATGCTAATATGATTATTTTCAATGGTTATGGATGTTTATGGGATTTTTATATGTTTATATGTCAATTTTAAATGTTTATGGATTTTTAAGATGTTAATATGTTTAAATGTTTTATGATTTAATATGTTAAAACGTTTATTTTAAATGTTTATGATTTAAATATTTATTTTAAACGGTTATGATGTTAAAATGTTTATTTTGAAACGTTTATGGTTTTTTATGATTTTTATACGTTAAAACGTTTATTTTAAATGTTTACGGATTTTTAATCTATTTGAAATGTTTATGGATATTTATGATTTTAATATGTTAAATTATGATTTTAAAATGTTTATGAATTTTATGATTTAAATTGGACATTTAAAAGATATGTTGTATGCTTGGTTTCAAAATAAAATGATATTATATGCATGTTTTTATTAAGTTATGGAAATACGAAATGTTGAAGGACGTGAAGGGATTGTGACTACTATATGTTGGAGATATCGTGAGGGCTATGGTCCCAGTGGGAGCCCGACGATTGTGTTTCCATTGATACGAATACGAATACGAATACGTTGATGAAACGTCATGCCCTTTTTATTGCTTTAAAAGTACTAGAAATTTTTTTTTTTAAAACCTCACGTAGTATTCGGCCGAACCATAAAATATTTTTTGACATCATTTTAAAAATAAACATCCAACTGCCATTTAAAAATCCAAAGGAAAATATTTTAAAGCATAAAATCGTCAAACATTTTACCAAACCTAAAAAGCAATAATTTGAAAAGAATAGCCCATACTAAACCTCTCAAAAATCTCTCAAATGCATAAATAAATAATCTTAAAAATCTTTAATCGTAAAGCATGAGTCAAAAGTCATAATGCGGAAAAGTAGAAGCGCTGGTCCTCGGGTTGTGTGCGCCTTCAGTCCAGTCAAATCACTCATCAAGTCCTCCCTCAACACCACCTGCATCCATCACACCTAGTGAGTCTAAAGACTCAACACCATAATCTTTATAACGAGTAATACGTAATACAGTCAACATATAACGGTGAAAAATATTTGTACTTAAAATATCGTTTTCATGAAGATGCATAAACTTCAACATTTTCGTAAACATTTTCGTGATGCATAAAACTTAAACATAAATATTTTCATGACATGCAAACATGAATTTCCTTTTCCTCAACATGACATGACATAAAACCTTAAACATAATCATGAACATTTCCTTTTTTTTTCCTTTGTTGAATTCAGATCGTTAATTGTGACTTTCCTGACATTACATGACATGACGATGGATCCATCTACGTGAAACCTCAGTACTGGGCGGCGGGGGACACCAGCAACACTCTCACCAGTCAACTGGGCCCTGGCCTATCATGATCGAATAGAAATACGCTCGTCGGGGTTCCCTCGGGGGACTTTTCCCATAAATGGGTTTTCCTCTGGGGTCTTTTCCCCTCACGACATTCCCATTCTTACCGTTACCATATGACAGTTACCACATATTCGCAATGATGGAAACACGATCGTCGGGCTCCCACTGGGACCATAACCCTCACGACGTTGCCAACATTAACGAATTAGTCACAATCACTTCACATCCTTCAACATTTTACATTCACATCACTTAGAAAAATCATGAGTAATATTTACATTTTTCATTTTTGAAACCAAGCATGCAACATGTATTTTAAATGTCTTCTTAAATCATAAAAATCATTTAGACATTCAAAAATCATATTTTAATCATAAACAATTCATAAATATTTAAAATGATATTTTACCCTCAAAGCATGTAAAATAACATTTTTACATATTAAATCATAACCATCTAAAATTCCTTAAGCATTTAAAATATCATTTTACATATAAAATCTCATAAACATTTAAAATATCATTTTAACATAAAAAAAATTCTATAAACATCCATAACTATAGAAAATAATCATATTAGCACATATAACAGCATTCAGGGCACTGCCATGACGTTTACTAATTTCTAGGTGTAAAATGACCGTTTTACCCCTGGACATAAAATTTCCCGTTTTTGAAATTTTCTTAATTTCATTGACTTTAACATGTCATAAATAATTATTTAAGCTTACATGAATTTTTTTATATTTTTATTTAGCTTAATTCGACGACTTTTAAATTAATCTTTAAAAATAACGTATTAATGCGTTTTAATCCCGAATTAAACCAAACCTTAATATAAAATTCCCAAATTGAAAACTTAGACTTCTAATAATTATTTAAGCTTAACCCTACTTTTCATAATTTTATAAGGCATAAAACTAGGTGTTTCAATTAGTTATTTAATTAGCGTTTCATGTGGCGATTAAATCCCGAATAAATCCAAAACTCGTTATTTTGATCCCAAATTTTTAACATAGCCTTTTTCATTATTTATTCTACCATTCCATGTCATGAGCCATCCCCGTGGACCCATGGAATCAATTTTGGCTTAATTAGTCTCGTTTTTGACCCTTCGACGAACACACCGAGCCATCTCCTAATTTACCCGAGCCACGCCCCGAGCCACCTTGAACCAAAACCTAGCCAACCCATCTAGGGACCCTACTGTGCAAGCTCAGCCCGTAAAACAAGCCCTTGCCCGACCAAAACTTGCTTGAAACTCAACCCAATATTCTGCTGTGTTGTGTCTGTGCTTCCTTGTATGTCTAGGACTCCTAACCCAACTAGGACTCTCCCAGCCGAGCCACCACCGAGCCCACACGTCCCTAACCTTCCCTAGACCACGCCTAAACCAAGCCCAGACCAACCCAGCCCCTGTAACTCTCGCGTGAGCCACCTGGATCAGAAGGTAACAGCGCGCGACCCATGCTCCTCTCATGTTTACAGGTTTCGCTCATGTCTTCCCTGACCCAACCATACCAGACCTTGCATCACCCCATCTAGGCTCTCCCTAGGACCCTTATGACTCGACCTAACCCAGCTCAAAGCCCCCATGCCGAGCCATCTCCTCCCTGCATCAGCTGCTACCCTGCGCTGCCTCCTTGTGCTCTCGGGTGGAGTCCTTGTTAGCAAGGACTCCTCCCAGCCCTTGGTTTTCGAGTCCTAGCATGGCTAGGACTCTTCCCTGACTCCTAACATGACCCTAGCCAGCCCTGAAGTCAAGCCAAGGCCAGCCCTCCCCCTAATCCATGAAACCCGATCCTCTAAGCCCCATGACAGCAAACTGTTTCCAGCAAGTTTATAACCTTCGATTCTGTGGTTTAGGCGTGAGTGTGTGGATCTAAAACAGGAGTGGACCTCTCTTGATCTTACTTATATCATGGCAGCCCCTTAACCGAACAATAAACAAATTATTGGATTCAAAAATCAAGTTTCCTCATGTATACATGCAATAATCCGAAAATTATGAGAAATATTTCATGTTATTCATGCATACAATAATTCAAACAATAATATGATATGATGGATGAGAAAAGGAGATGTATGGCGTGCCTTTGCGTTTTAAACGCACGAAAAACCGTTGACGACGAAGAACGACGACGACGAGGGCCTACACTTGATTTCTCTTCAAGCTTTTCGAAAACTTTCTCTTCCAAAAATCTGGTGTGTGCCGTGTAAAACTTTGCAAGGGAGAGTTTGATTTGTTGGGGGAAGTGGGACGTGTGCTTTAGGGATTAGGGGATGGGTTATGGGGTTTAATTGTATAATATATAGTTTAATTAAACACTAATCAAGCCTTGGACCACTAAGAGGTTAATTAGGCCCATTAGTACTTAATTAAAATATTAAAAATAATTTAATTTAACTAAGATTGTGAATTTATTAGCTGGGTTGCAAAAAACCCTCGCATTTTTGTTAAAAATCCAACACCAATAAAAATTACGTCCCGGCGTATAAAATCACCTCAAAATCCCATATTTTCAAAATTAATAAAAAAGCATCACCCATATTTTAAATAATTAAAAACATTTATTTAATAAAATCATTTTCCATTTTTTTTTGCCATCGGTCTTCGTTCCTCGATCGCAACTCGAATAACCTTTTAAAAATAAATTTTAATGCAACCATGTAGAAAAATATATTTTAAACATGTAAAAATGCACCACATAATTAATTAATGCAATTAAATCATTTAATTAAAATACAAGAGAATTTAATAATTGCATGCATGTGGTTTGCGTGGACCTTTAAATTTTCGGGGCGTTACAGTTGATATGTTGGCCATGGACTCAATTGACCGGTGAGAGTATTGCTGATGTCTCCGTCGCCCAGTACTGTGGTTTTATGTAGATGGATCCATCGCCCAATACGATTAAGAATACGAGTCACAATCACGATCTGAATTCAACAAACACGAACATGAATATGAATACGAATATGAATATGGACACGAATATGGATATGGATATGAATATGAATACGAATATGAATATGTTTATGTTTATATGAAAATATTTTATGAAAATGTTTTTATTTAAAAGTTTTATGCATTATGAAAATATTTACGAAAATGTTATGTTTTAAGTTTATGCATCTTCATGAAAACGATATTTTAAGTACAAGTATTTTTCACTGTTATATGTTAACTGTATTACGTATTACTTGTTATCAAGGATATGATGTGTTGAGTCTTTAGACTCACTAGGTGTGATTGATGCAGTTAATTATGATAATAATGTTAATGGAGGTCTTGATGGTTGATTTGACTGGACTGAAGGTGCACATAACCCGAGGACCGACGTTAGTTTTCCGCACTAGTTATGATTTATGATTTTAAGTTATGTTAAAGATATTTTTGCGACGATTTATTTATGTGTGGTTTTTGAGAGGTTATAGTATGGGCAATACTTTTCAAATAATGTTTTTGAGTTGATAAAATAGTTGGTTGTTTTACTTTTAAAATGGTTCCAAAATATTTTATGATTCGGCCGAATGGTATGTGAGGTTTGAAAAAAAAATTTCTAGTACTTTTTTAAAAAACGAATAAGCAGACGTTTTACGTTACAACATTACTTGTGTGTTGAGTCATTAAACTCACTAGGTGTGAATGATGCAGGTGAACAGTTTGAAATTGAGGAGACTGGAGGCGCTGAAGACTGAGTAGGCGGAGTTGGTGGTGCACTGTATAATCCGAGGACCTAGCGTTTTTCCACATAATATGTTTATGAGACATAAGTTTAAGTAATATGGTTAAATATTTTGAAAGGTTTTGAAATCTTGTTTCGTTGTGGGTTCGTCAGACTTTTGGTATCTGTTAGAGTTTCTGTTTTAAATCAGTAGACTAAGAGGTTGCGTTCATATTAAAATTTAATTGACCGCAGTTATTTTTATTCAGAGGTTGAATAACTTGTTAAAATTTATGGTCGACTGTTTTTATTCGCTTGCATGTATATGAGTAGTTTTCGATCATAGCTTTCACAAAAAAATGTCTCAGTAAATTTTTAAAACGAGCAGACGCTACACGGGGAATGATTTCTTTGAAAACTTTGAGAGGATTTCAAAGGAGGAACTGATGAATAAATTCAAAAAGTTGCTGCTGCTGAGGGGAGGGGCGGCCGTGAGTTGTAAGGGAGTGTAGGCAGGCTTAGGGTTTTTAAAATGTAGTGTTTAAGTTGAATAATTATGCACTAATAGGATCTTTATAAAAATTAAAGGGGTTAAAAATATTTTAGGCTCATTAAGCAATAAAATAATCCCATCAAGCCCAGTAACACTCTCGAAAAATATTTCGTTTAGGTACGTTTTTGAAAATATTGCTCGAACCCTCAAAAAGTCCTTTTGACTCGCTAAAATTTGCGCATCGGTTAAAAATATGACCCGACGAGTAAAAATACCCAACCAAGGTCCATTTTCGAAAATCACACTTAATTACACATATATTGAATAAATAAAATAATTATTTAATAAAAACATTTTTCCTTAATTATCTCTGGTCTCCGTTCCTCGTTCGAGCACGAAAACTATTAAAGTCCTTATGCATGAAACTTTATTAAATCATGCAATAAAACACATATTTATGTCACAAACATGCATTAAATGCATTAAAATAATTATTTAAAATACCTAATAAATTTGATAACTTGCATGCATATGGTTCACGTGGACCTTTAAATTTTTGGTACGCTACAATTATAACTCTTGATTTGTTAATATCTGGACAAAATGATTAACATGAAATTGTACATTTCTCTTAGATTTTCATAGAATTAAGAATCACTCAATTTCGTGTTCATACGAGAGAGGTTTGCTCGAAATATCTGCACTGCTCATGTCCAACCGGAAGCTGTATCTGTGTAGCAAACCTGCAAATTCATCACGATTTATCAGCTTCTTAAACTTCGATTTATATTTTGACCTTTGAAGATGATTTGTCGAACATTATCGTACGTATTTTTCCAATGCATGCTAAATCGTTCCATTACAATAATGGACCTGAGAGATATGACCAAAATACCAGAGCTGGTGTATCGGGCCGTGCGGCTCAAAGATTTTTGGTCGGTCTGATATTGCGACCACCATTTCGCGTCAATGATGTTAGAATGCACTGAATCGGCATGAAGTGCGATTCTAGACAATTGCGTCGGCTATCCAACCATCCATTTTATTTTAAATGCTATTTATACTTGCATTCTAAATTTTTAGATCACTATCCAAAAGCAAGCTCCAGTCTGATTGACACTAGACAAAAAAAAAAAAGAAAAAAAAAAAGATAATTGATTTAGATAAATTTTAATAGAATCATGTATAACAATGTATGATAAAAATGAATTTTTCATCCCATATATATCTGGAACTTGCAAAACGTATCCTAATTATTTGAAATTCTTGTCTTAATGTTTTCAAGAATTGAAGTCATCCCAAAATTACAATAAGAAACTAATTAATGTTTGATGATATTAATCCCTATAAGTGACATTAGTGACGATTCAATTCATAGGTTTACATGAGGGTGGGAACATATGGCACCCCCGATCCCTTCACCCACAAATCATCAGTGTACACTTTTCCTCCAGTGAAGCTATTGGCAATCTGTGGAGTGATCTTCTTGATACCCTTCCACTTAACCCTTTGCGAAAGATTGGACCCGCCTCCATGATTCTGGTACTCACCGTAGTACAATGTATCCAGAGCATAAGTTCCGGCCCATGGAGACCAACCTTCGGGTGCGATGAACCCATCGATGTTGGATTGCATGATGATGGTCCTGGAGAACTCCTTCCATGGACGTCCGAGGTAGGCTTCCAAGGCGGGCTTTACGGCAGTGAAAGCTGGATCAGCCACGATATCGCAACCTTGGAGAATGATGGCCCCGACTCCACGGCGGTCCTTGCGTCCTTGTGCGGTGACCATGCATGCTTGGTTGTTCATTGGCTTGCGGACAACGAGGCGGGTTCTCTGGAAGATGGACAAGGCGTCGCCAAAGACAAAGTCGATGGTCCCGGAGATTACGCAGTCGCGGTAGTACTGGCGGTAGGCGTGGGCGTAGAGGGTGTCTTGGTATCCGTCCATGTGGACGTTGTAGAAGATGGCCTTGTCTCCGGAGACACGGACAGCAACAGCTTGATGCTTTTTCGGCACCCGCGGTGTTCTCGATTGCGATGTCCTTTGCGATGAAACCTTCTCCGTTCACGGCTGAAAGAGTACGTAGAAGAAGAAAGATAGGATTACGAGGTATCTCTTGATGACATTGTTACATTCATTATTAATTTTTTTGTCAAACTTTTTCTAGGATACTCACCAAGAGTGGCAGAGTGGAATGTTTGGGTGCCATCGGCAAAGTTCTTGTTGCCGGTGATTCTAGTCTTGGTCGGCCCCTCTCCGATCAACACAACGTTGTTCACCTTCTTTGGGATTATGACAGTTTCCTTGTATAGACCAGCCTTAACAAGAATCACAAAAGTATTGTTATTCTTCTTCGGGATGGCATCAATGGCTGCCTTAATGGTCTTATACGGTGTGCTTCCATCTTGTGCCACAACTGCGTTCGGCTTTAAAGATATGGGAGTGGCGGCAAGGAGCTTTCGTGCCTCAGGGTTCACGAATGAAGGGACCTGGCTGGACCCTAGTAGCCGGCGGCTGCTGCCTAAGTTTTCCAAGTTCAAACTGGACAACATGGAGGAGAAATCAGTCACCATTGCGAGGCCATTGCTCGATAACTCGGACGCGGTTTTCAATAGCTTCTTCATCTTCTCCGCGGTGTCACCGGTGGTGTTCTCGAACCCATCAATGCAAGTCTCCTGGTATGTGATAGAGGCACTAAGCCATGTCTTAACATCCTCAACGTACTCATTCAAATTGCTGACATCGAATTCGCTGAATTTCTCGAACGATCTCTGGAGGTCGTCGATGGAGGTGTGGAGCAAGTCTTGGCAAGTGTCTAAGGCCCCCTTGGTCCTCTCATCGGCGGCGGCATCTTTCAGCAGAGTCGAGTTCTGAATGACTTCTCCGATGTTCTTAACAGCGTAGTTGAATGCCAACTTGATCAACTCCTTTGGGTCGGTGGTGTTGGCACCAGAAAGAGACTGTTCACAGGTTTCCTTGTAATCTGTGGGGTTGCAAATGGCTTGCACCGCTTTAGTGGAGGCGCTGATGGTGGGGGCACCGCTGGCGGCTGGTGCAGTGCCGCTGTTTCCGTCTTTATTGGAGACGCTGACCGTGACAGCAACCACAGCCGCCACCAAGAGGATGGAGGCGAGACCCGCGACGGCCACCTTCTTCTTCTTGCTTCCCAAATCAAATCCCATTTTAGTTTTTCAAATTCTCTCTCTTTTTTTTTTGTTTGTAAAAATTTTCTAATTGTTTTCTAAAAGTAATTTCAGAGCTCCGGAGGGGGTTGTAGACTAGTTCTTGATTCCCCTTGAACTCTGAGGCATGAATATTATGGAAGAAATTTTATGGGTATTTATAGTTAACGAGGCAATGTCGAAGATCGTAATTGATTGTTTCGTTACAGAATTAATTTGAGGTGATCTTTAATCAATTAGAAAGCCTTTGAAAATGAAAGGCTATTCGAACTATAGGGAAAGAAATGCGGCGACCATGCATGCAAATTAATTTATAATTGAAGTGAATACTTTTGACCATTGATTTTGAGTTTAATTAATCTTCGAAGGAGAAAATGCAGCATCAATCACAGTTTCCCGAGATCTTCTCTTTTTCTCTCGAATACTATTTCAAGCTTCTTTATATTTTGGGGAAAATTAATTGATTAATTAATATTCATATGTTTAGTTCTCTCATTCTAATTTATTTACTTTTTATTTACAAAATTATAATTTGATTATACTTGTTTAATTGACCAATTGATATCAAATTTTCCACGATGCAACTCTAATTTTGAGTTTTAAAATCATTCTAGAAATGATAATGAAATAAAATAACTTAGTTTTAAAATAGGTGTCCATCGAGCCAATATGTGGCTTAGTTTTATTTAATCTTATGTAAAAAAAATTTTATTATAATAATATTTAACGATTTTATTCAATTATAAAATTTATTTTATTTGTATACAGATGCATATTTGATTATGCAAAAGGTACCACTGAGGTCTGTTTCTCAACGTAAGATAATGAAACTTATTAGGAAGTGTACTATATATTTTAAACGAGTTTCTAGTCGAATAAGCCGCCTAAAATAAAGACAATGGTCGCTTGAGCTTGAGACTAGTATCTGTGATGTAAACGTCATGTTTCATTGGTAAGGGCATAAAGATTCTCGTTGATACAGATGGGTGGTTATATGATGATGCACTTAACAACCTTCTCTCGGACTGTCCAATTGGTTATCACTTATCGAGTGTAATAGGTTGTACAACATTAATCCTTTGATCCGAGACAACGTAGAAGCTCTAGATACTATCATACACTTTGATATGTTTACCGACTCCTTTGATGGTCATCAAGCGACGAGGTTGGATATAGTTTCTTAATATGTAGGAGCCAATACATTGTAGTCGGGATTCACCGTTTTCTTAGGTGTAAAGCTATCATATGTAATATGATCAGTTAATAACACAAGGAATATCTGGCCAGAGTAAGGCATCTGCATTTTGAAAAGGTGTTTCCTCAGTTTCCAATTTCATGTCACTATTATTACTCAAAGATATATCACATTGTTATCGAATTCATTTGCAACTCTCGATATACCGATGCTTGCAGATTCGATCGAGATATATTGAAAGGACCGTGTTGTATGCTAATCATAACTTAAGGTTGTTGCATGCACTATCTGTGATACCTAGGGGATCATGGAGCGATGCTACTGGACAATCTTACCATGATCCTATGGATGCAATAAAACTTGAGTTCTGACATTCTTGATCAAAGGGTTGATGAAAAGATTGAGGCTAATTAGCGTATGCCCGAATCAGAATAAATGTTATTCTGAATCACATGAAGCTATGAACCCACGACTAGCTGTATCCCTGAACCATTGAGGGTCACACTAGCCTCCGAGAGTGATATATACGTTAGAGACAAGAATATGACCGTTGGAAAAAGTTTGTACTGTTTCTGATATCGCAACAGTCATATTTGAATTTTTTGTAGGTTTCTAATGTGTTTCGGTTGTAGGAGGAAAATGGTTGAAATAATGAACATGTCGAATGAGCAAAACAGTTTCATGCATATAACCGGTTGGATGAGAAAAACGGTCGAATGCATGTGGCCAGGTCCGGTTCGATCATTATAACTCTTGATATTTTGATATCTTGACAAAGTGATTCACATGAGTTGAAAGGACCGTGTTGTATGCTAACCATAACTTAAGGTTGTTGAATGCAATATCGGTGATACCTAGGGGATCATGGGCGATGCTACTTGACAATCTTGCCATGATCCTATGGATGAAATCAGACTTGAGTTCTGACATTCTTGTTTAAGGTGTTGATGAAAATATTGAGGCTAATTAGGGTATGCCCGAATAAGAATAAATGTTATTTTGAATCACATGAAGTTATGAACCCACGACTAGCCGTATTGCTAACCATTGAGGGTCACACAAATATTATATTATGTGTTCCCATTGAGATAGTCAACTTCAAAGAGTTGGTCGATTGTAATCCGATGAAGATCAAAGAGATTGTTTATAAAAGAATTTATAAGTGGATTCCATGTATTGGAAGTTTTGGAAGTTAGCTTAATTGCTATTTAAGTGAGGATAGTGAAACTGCCTATTTTGGTTAAAGAGTTCACAAAACTGGCAACTGGTAAAAATGGATCAATGGAAATTTTAATTTTCGAAATTTTTAATTTCATTATATGAACAATATTTATACTCTCGGTACACTAGCGTCGTCTGATCGTTGAATGGGGTTGTAATAAGTTCAAACTTTATTTATTTATTAAATTTGGAATCTATTAATAAAATAATAATTTTAGTAGTGATGACTACTATATGTACATGATTCTTATGGAATATTCTATAGAAGTCTATAAATGATTAATTAATTAAGAAATTAAATAATGATTATTTAATTTTACATATGAAACGATCATGGGCCATTAGGCTGAACCAACATGGGCCTTGGCCCATACCCATGAACCACTACTGGTCATGGGTCGTTAAGATGATCCAGCATGATCCCTAGCCCATGCCCATGCACCATCTCTCATAGAATATCCCATTCTCGAAAATGGTTTCTTTTCGCCTCCCCCAACACTTGAACACATGATCTCCAGGCTTAAGTACCTAGATTCTTAAAGTGTTGGTACCAGTTAGTCAGGAAGCGAAAGGAACCATTTTTAAGGGGTGAGATATTATCTAAGTGACGGTACATGGGCATGGGCTAGGGCTCATGCTGGACTATCCTAACGACCCACGACCAGTAGTGGTGCAATGGGTATGGGCCGAGGCCCATGTTTGTTCAGTCTAATGGCCCATGATCATTATAAAAAAAGAAATTGGTACCTAACAATTTAAGAATATAGGTACTTAAGCCTGGAAGTCCTGGTTCAAGTGTTGGGAGAGGCGAAAGAATCCACTTTCCAGGGATGAGAATTTCTATTAGTGACGGTGCATGGGCATGTGTATGGACTCTGGTTCATGCTGGACCATTCTAACGACCCATGACCAGTAGTGGTGCATGGGTATGGGGCGAGACCTATGTTGGTTCAGCCTAATGGCCCATGATTGTTACAACATACATGTCTATGCCTGTACATATACGTATATGTATGTATGGATGTATTAATATAAATTTATATATATGTGGACATATATGTGTATATATATAAATATATGTATATATATTTAAACTAATGAAAATTGGAATCCAAATATGCTTAGGATTATGAATCCTATTATGATTGGGATTCTTGATGTGATCATGAATCAAAGCTTATAAATATTTCGTTGAGAGTCAAATGAAATGCCACAAGTCTAACATACAGATTTTGGAAAACAAAATTTTCTCCACAAATTTTTCTCTACTTTTCCTTAAAATTCCGGCCACCTTAGTTACTCACAAGAAAAATTAACGGTCACTTCCACGACCACATCGCTGCTGGATATCCGAAATGCAGGCGATCCAGTCTCGACACAAAATTGTTTAAGATCTCTAGTGTAATCTAAACGAGGAATACGATCTTCGATCGTGGAACTGATTTGATGGTCAAAGAAAGAGGTAGATTAGTTCATAGGGATTTACAAGAAGAACCAACTCCACTAATTCTGGACTGGTTTGTTGTCCATCGTCTTTAAACGCATAGGTAAATAAAAACACCCTACAAATTCGTTTTAAATCATACAATGCCCAAAGAACGTTTCAAACGTCGAAAACAAAATTTTTAAACTTTTGATGCATCTAGGATGCTATAAAACGGTACTCTAACAGTGGTATCAGAGTCAAGGTTTCTCAATCATATGTTTCTATTTAAATAGTGTCGAGTATTTTATTTCTAACCGACTTTGAAATTCCATAAAATTAAATCCCTAAAAATCGTGTTTTAAAACAAAAAAAAAATATTTTGTCGTGGCGGCCTGAGACAGGTAGCGTACTTGATGCCCAGTATGTAAATAAAATTTTTTTTGGAGCGAGCAGGGCTGCACATTTTTGGGTAGCCCTGTCCGATAGGAATGATAGCTGAATAGTTAGAGCAGCGGCAACTGCGCTGCCTGAAAACCCTTCGGGAAGTGCAAAAAAGGGCACAACAAAGTGCCAGAGATTGTCTTGAGAAGCTTTGCTCCACACACTCTTTTTTTTTTGGGCCCGAGGTAATTTTTTATATTTTTTCAAAATTTCAGGTCAAAATCGATATTTTGTGAAAATTAATCATATTAGCCTTTGAAACATAAATTTTGATTAAATCGTGGAATATTCTCACGAAATAAATACTTATCATTGGATTTTAATAATCTATGGTAAAAATATTTTTACAAGAAATTTAATTATTAATGAATCAATTGGAGTTAAATAAAGGTGTTTATGTTGAACTTATTAATTTATTTCTAATTATGATAGTTAATAATAATTTACATGACACGTGATTTATTGATCATATGTGATATTATGGATTAATAAAACTGAAACGTCTGCTCATTTTAAAATTTTACTGAACAATTTTTTTTAAATGCAATGGCCGAAACCATGCCTACGTATATCATTAAAATTTAAAACATGCATTTTGTAAAATCATCAACTGCTGAATACAATAACTACAAGTTAAAATTATTAAAAGAGCAACTAACCTAAACCATTACCATTTTAAAAATATAAAGCGTTCAACATGTGAAAAATTTGTCAAACCCTCAACAAAATAAAATTATCAACCATTTAAAAAAAATTGTTTAAATGTGTCGAGGCCCGAAAATCCTTGCTTGAAAATTTGCGGAAAATTAAAAATTTTTCTTTTATAATAAATGGAGTGCCTCAACCATAAAATCAACTGATGAATCAAGTTCAATGTTTTAAAAAAAATATAGCAGCGAAAGAAAATAAAGTTTGCCGAAAATAACAATTTATAAATATTCAACAACTGATAAAATGTCTGAGCATAAAAAAATGGCAAGTGCTGAAACTGAGGTCCTCGGGTGCCACTACTGCCGACCCTAAGCTGGCTCACTGGTCCCCGCCCTCGGCCCTGGCCTCATCAGTACCTACAACAATCAAGTCTAGTGAGCCTAAAGACTCAGCATGCAAATATCGTAGGTAACGAGTAAATACTGAAGTAAAATGTGCATGGGATAAAATATCATGTCATGAGGCATACTGAAAATAACTTGTACTGAGCAATTATAATACGTGCATAACTGAACTGAAATCATAGTAAAAATGTTAGCTCCTTGGAGCCCTGTACTGAAATAACTGGTAAAATTTTCTGTTGAGATTATGGTCTACGCCTGTGGCCTCTGCACTGAACTGAACTGATCGCTAACTGGCTACCGGGGAGTATAAAACTGAACTGAGCTGGCCGGTCACTGGCGACCGGGTGGTACCAAACTGAACTGATCGGTCACTGGCGACCGTATAAAATAATGCTCCCATAATAGTGAATTGACCACAAGCCATATCGCATAAATCTCAAAAATAAGTATTTTCTATTTTTCATGCACGTAATATAATTAACTGGCATAATGAAAAATCATGTAATTTTACCAACTGGATTGGATTGGATCGTCCCCAGGCTCGCTGCAACCTAACTGTCATGAAAAATATGCAATAGCTTAAACTTGACCAACCATGCAATTTACGTTTGAAAATGCGACAATTACGTCTACCGACTTCGTATTTAATCATGACTGCCGAACCAACCCGAACCAACACTGAACCGACGTATAGTCATGATTAAAATATGCTTAAAATTATGAACTAATGCTCCAAAAATGATGAGGGTCGAAATCTAGGTGAAATGGAGGCCAAAACAAGAAACGCTCTTTCGAGAGTCAATTTGGCACATCGCACCGTAAATTCTCGTACGACCTCAAAAATGATCCGAATCACGAACGGTCAAAAACGAGACCTTCCTAACTCGATGAGGCACTGTCCAGTCCAAGGCCACAGGCTAAAAGCCAACCAAGAACTCAAACGAGCCTCCGAACCAACACAGCAACTTGCTGTAAATTTCCAACAGCTGCAACCTTGCTTGCATCGCGTCGTTTGCGAGACTTTTGGCCATTGGGGCTTGAACCACCGACCAAAGCCTCTCCACAATGTCCCAAGGAATGATTTGAACCATGGCTAAGGGCCCTAGGCCAGCCAGAATTCGCCTCATTCCAGCAACCACCCGAAAGTTCTTACCGAGGGCCCTCATGCGTGCGTGTGTAGTGTTTTGTTTTGATTGCTGTCTCGTGTCGTTCCAGTGGCCATTTGATTGACCATGACACGATCTAGACATCTAGGGCATGGTATGAACCGTGGCTAAGGGCCATAGGCCAACCAAGATCCACACCAAACCAACCAACTCGATGTACATGTGCTGTCAAAACCGAAGGGGCCGAGAGGGGAGGGGGCTGTTCTTGATGTTTTATGTAAAAACCGATGAGCCATGGACAAGGCCACCAAAAGTGCGACTTAGTCACGTCTTAGACATGCTAGGGGAGTGATCCAACCAGGGCTATAGGCCCCTAGGGCAGTCATGATCAGATCCTTACCCTTGGACAACAAAACTGAATTTTCGAACACAACTCTGCACCTATGGGGAGCTTGCTGAGATTTCGGTTTTTCCAGCAAGCATGGGGACTGAATGAATGGACCAAAATGCTCCTAATGCATCCTATTACATGTCTAGGAGCCGCCTTGGGAGCCTGGAGTCGAGCCATCCACCTGAAACGTCAAAACAAGAGAACCCGTGAAGCTTGTCATGGAAATCGAAAATCTGCATGTTATATTTTTCTGAAATTTCTTGGTGTGTTTCGGTTTATGGCCAAAGAAATCATGATCATGCAATGAAAATAATTGATAATAGGACTTGATTGAGGTTTGAAAGAATCTAGACATGCCTTGGTTTTCGTTTGAAATAAAAACGAAAAGAATACGACGACTCGGCGCGGAGGAGGTGGAGCGCTTCTCTCCTTTTCTTTTCTTGCTCTCGACTTTCACTCTTGTTCTAGGCTATGAGGGTCACGATTTTTCTACTCTATAAGCTCTGAATTTCGGTCATGGGGGAGGGAGAATGATGGTTAGGAGAGTGAGGGAAGTGGGTGCAAGATATAGGGGATAACTCAAGACCAAGTCTTCACCTTTTGAATTTTGAATTCTAGTTTGATATCAAATGATTTGTTGGTGCATGTTGGGGTGAGGTGACCGATCAATTACCATCTAGACTAGGTGAGGATAAGGTTGATCATTAATTAAATGGTGCTCCCAAAAATAAAAGAATTATCCTACTAATTAAATACAAATAAAGGGTCAAAGGTGTTGAGTTGGCATATCAATGCTTAATCATCTAAGGGGCTGAAAATTCATCTAATAAATGGAAGGAAAAATGTTTTCTAGCTAGTAAATTTATAACCCTTAAAAGCCTCACTAATCCTTAATTAATTTAGTGAATTAATCCCTTAATTAAGTAACTTAAATGAGCTTATTTCTTAATCACCTCAAGTAATTAAATTAAATCCTCAAAACACCATTTTTAACTTAAATGAACTTACTTGCTAGCTAAATTAACTTCTGGAAATATTTCTCGAATCTTAAATTCTATCTTAAAGCTCCAACTCCAGTCCGGCCTCACTGAAATAACTGAAAAATCAAACTACTGCATGAAATAATAAATTAATTAACTTCAAAGAAATGCCTTTAAAATAATAATGCAATGAAGTCAATTAAATTTTAAACATCTAGAATTATGCATGGCTTATACGTAGACTGATTTACGGGTTCTACAATCCTTCCCCCCTTAAAAGAAATTTCGTCCTCGAAATTAGAACTCACCGAATAACTCGGGGTATCGATCTCTCATCTCCGGCTCAGACTCCCACGTAGCTTCCTCCTCTGAATGGTTGAACCATTTGACTTTAACTCGCTTAACCAACTTGTTCCGAAGTTTCTTCTCCTGCCAGTCTAGGATCTGCACTGGTCTCTCCTCATAAGACAGGTTCGGAGTAAGTTGCAATAGCTCAAAGTTCAGCACATGCGAAGGGTTCGCCATGTACTTCCTCAGCATGGAGACGTGAAAGACATTGTGTACTCCAGCCAGATTCGGCGGAAGAGCCACACGATAAGCTAGCGTCCCAACTCTGTCGAGGATCTCAAACGGTCCAATGAATCTCGAACTGAGCTTCCCTTTCTTCCCAAATCTCATGACACCCTTCATAGGTGCCACTTTCACAAATACATGATCGCCCACTGCAAACTCTAAATCTCTCCTCCGCTGATCGGCATAACTCTTCTGTCGGCTCTGAGTAGTCCTCATCCTATCACGGATCCTGACTACTACATCTGCTGCCTGCTGAACAATCTCTGGACCCAACTCTGCTCTCTCTCCTACTTCATCCCAATGAACAGGAGATCTCCACTTGCGGCCATACAGTGCTTCATACGGAGCCATACCTATAGACGACTGGAAGCTGTTGTTATAGGTGAACTCAACCAATGATAAGTTCGACTCCCAACTCCCTGAGAAATCAATGACGCAAGCGCGAAGAAGATCCTCCAAAATCTGAATAACTCGCTCCGACTGCCCATCTGTCTGCGGATGGAAAGCTGTGCTAAACAGAAACTTCGTACCCAAAGTCGAATGCAAACTCTTCCAAAACGAGGAAGTAAATCTGGGATCTCTGTCAGATACGATCGAAACTGAAATACCATGGAGTCGGACTATCTCTCGGATATACAGCTCTGCATACTGAACCATGGTGAAAGTCGTCTTAACAGTCAAGAAGTTCGTTGATTTGGTAAGACGATCTACAATCACCCAGATAGCATTCGATCCTCTGGCTGACCTCTGCAATCCGGTCACAAAGTCCATGGTAACATTCTCCCACTTCCACTCGGGAATAGGGAGAGGCTTGAGCAAACCTGCTGGTCTCTGATGCTCGGCCTTCACTAACTGGCAGGTCAGACACTCGGACACAAAACGTCTGATGTCCTTCTTCATACCAGGCCACCAATACAATAGCTGCAGATCCTTGTACATCTTCGTACTTCCTGGATGAATAGAGTACGATGACGTATGGGCTTCTGATAAGATATCTGCTCGGATAGAATCACTGCTAGGAACCCATATCCTGTCTCGGTATCTCACAATACCGTCACTGACTGAATACAAGACACTGCCCTTGGCTTCATCTCTCTTCTTCCACTGTGCCAATTGCTCATCTGCTGACCTGACCACTGCGAATACGGTCCATAAGGGAAGACTGAATGGTCAAGGTAGATAGACGAGGAACTCTACCTCGAGGATAAGTCTCGAGATCAAACCTCTGCATCTCAGTCTGAAGAGGTTTCTGAATCGTCAAATGAGCCATCACTGCGACTTTTCAACTCAATGCATCCGCAACTACATTAGCTTTACCCGGGTGGTAGATAATGTCACAATCGTAGTCTTTCACAAGCTCCAACCAACGCCTCTGACGCATGTTCAGCTCCTTCTGCGTAAAGAAATACTTGAGGCTCTTGTGGTCGGTAAAGATCTGGCACTTCTCTCCATACAGATAATGCCTCCAAATCTTCAAGGCAAAAGCTACAGCGGCCAACTCTAGATCATGGATAGGGTAGTTCTTCTCATGAGTCTTCAACTGTCTAGAAGCATAAGCTATCACCTTCCCATGCTGCATCAATACTGCGCCAAGACCAAGCTTCGAAGCATCGGTATACAGAACAAACTCACCGGCCCTGACGGCACGGCCAAAACTGGTGCTGAGGTAAGAGCTTGCTTCAAAGTATCGAAGCTCTTCTGACACTCCTCGCTCCAAATAAATTTCACATTTTTCTTTGGTCAGTGCTGTGAGTGGAACTGCAATCGAAGAGAATCCCTTAATGAACTTCCGATAATATCCTGCTAAGCCAAGAAAACTGCGGATCTCTGATGCATTCTGAGGCACAACCCAATCTCTGACTGCTGCAACTTTCACTGGGTCTACCTCAATGCCACTGCTGGAAACAATGTGGCCTAAGAACGCCACCTTCTCTAACCAGAATTCGCATTTATTGAACTTTGCGAATAATTTGTGCTTCTGCAATGTCAGCAACACTGTGGTCAGATGTCTGCTGTGATCCTCCCGATTCTTGGAGTAGACGAGAATGTCGTCTATGAACATTATCACAAACTGATCGAGGTACGGCTGAAATACGCGATTCATGAGATCCATGAAGATCGCTGGCGCATTCGTCAGTCCGAACGGCATCACAAGGAACTCGTAGTGGCCATAACGAGTCCTAAAAGCAGTCTTGGAAACATCAGCATCTCTCACCCTCAACTGGTGATAACCAGAGCGCAGATCAATCTTGGAGAAAATCGAAGCTCCCTACAACTGGTCAAACAGATCCTCAATCCTCGGAAGTGGGTATATTCTTCACTGTAACCCTGTTCAACTCCCGATAGTCAATACAAAGTCTCATAGAGCCATCCTTCTTCTTAACAAACAAGACTGGCGCGCCCCAAGGTGAGAAGCTAGGGCGAATGAACTCCTTGTCCAGAAGTTCTTGTATCTGCTTCTTAAGCTCTGCCATCTCTGTCGGTGCTAGTCGGTACGGCGCTTTGGATATCGGAGCCGTACCTGGCATAAGCTCAATGGAAAACTCCACCTCTCTCTCGGGTGGCATACCTAGAGACGTCTTCGGGAAAAACGTCTAAAAAATCTCTGACAATCGGAACATCTGAGGCTGACTGGCTGGGTTCCTCTGGGACAGATAAAAAGGTCGCTAGAAATGCCCGACACCCTCTATGCATGAGCTTCCTGGCCTGAACATAAGGAATAATGCGCGGTAAAGGAAAGTACCTGTCCGGCTCAAATAAGAACTGCTCCATTCCAGGCGGTCGGACAAGAACAGATCTCCGCTGGAAGTCTATCAACACTCTGTTCCTCAATAGCCAATCCATCCCTAGGATAATGTCAAATTCCGGCATCGGTAGCACAATCAGATCCGCATAAACAAGATTACCGTGCAGCTCAAGGTCTATATCTCGGATAACATTGGTGGCTGCCATCTCCTCGCCTGACGGCAACACTACTGAAAAGGCTGTATCTAGCCCAATGGTCTGGATCTTGAGAAAGTTTGCAAAGACCTCTGAAATAAACGAGTGAGTGGCTCCTGAATCTATCAAGGCCTTGGTAGCGGAACCAGATATAAAAATTCTCCCTGAAAGAGCGGAGCTCTAAGTTGAATCCAGTAGCTACAAGAACAAAACTTATAGACATGCAATTGTCAAAGTTCTTCTAACTTAAATCTCCAAAATACTACTGAGTAGAGCATGCAATCCTATCACAGTTCTAAGTTCAATCTTAATCCTTATTCCCAAAACACGGAATTTCAAATAACAACTTAAAGTTTAAAGGTACCTGTCAACAACATAGTCTCAGGGTTGGTTTCCGCGGCATGGAGAGCAAAAACTCTGCATTGGGTAGGCAGATTCCTCTGAGGGCACTGCAGCAACATGTGGTCTGGACTGCCACACTTAAAACACTTTCTTGAGCAAGACATACATGCTCCAGGATGGCGGCGTGAGCACTTGGGACAGACTGGGTGCTCATAAGTCCTCGGGGCTGGGCGTCCCCGCTGCTGCTGCTGCTGCTGCTGGCCTCTGTTTCTAGGCGGTCCATGAAAAGGCCTCTTGTTCTGCTGCTGATGCTGATGATGAGGAGGGCGGTGTGGTACCTGGACTGGGCGCTTGCCCTGGCGATCCCTCTCGATATCCCGCAGATCCTGCTCTGCGGCTAGGGCTTTGGAGACAGCA
This sequence comes from Primulina tabacum, assembly GCF_025594145.1. Taxonomy (NCBI): domain Eukaryota; kingdom Viridiplantae; phylum Streptophyta; class Magnoliopsida; order Lamiales; family Gesneriaceae; genus Primulina; species Primulina tabacum. The sequence goes on along the minus strand of NC_134558.1, from coordinate 21,030,493 downwards.
ATCTCATAAGTAGCAGGGTCAGACACCCTAACATCCCGGCGCAAGATCGACCGTAGACCCACCAGGAAATGCATCAACTTGGCTTTGGCATCATTCGCGATCAGGGGAACAAAATGACAGCCCCTCTCGAACTTACTGATGAACTCCGTAACCGTCATGTCTCCCTGTCTCAGGCTCATGAACTCAGTGGTCAACCTGGTGCACACTTCCTCGGCAAAATATTTGGAGTAGAAAACCTCCGTGAAGCGTGTCCATGACAGTGTAGCCAAGGTCAGGGCTACTGAAGCTCCTTCCCACCATAAGCGGGCATCTCCACTGAACAGATAGGTGGCACAACGGACTCGGTCTGCGTCTCCCAGCTCCATGAACTCGAAGATAACCTCGAGGGATTTGATCCATCCCTTGGCAATCATGGGGTCAGACGTCCCAGAAAACTCCTTTGGACGCATCTTCATGAATCGCTCGTAAACAGCCTCTGGCCCTGTCGGCCTAGTCACCACAGCATTGTTCCCCGCAAACTGTGCGAAGAACTGCGTCATCCCAGCTAGCATCTGGGCACTCATGTCAGGTGGGGGCGGTGGTGGAGGTGGAGGAGGAGGAGGTGTCTGCCTCTCTTGTCTCTGATCGTCATCGTCCTCGCGACGGTGCTCGCCACTACCTCTCGGGCATCCTACTTGACGTCTAGGGGGCATACTGTTCCAACATAACTCATACGTAACTAACATGCATAATTCCATAATTTATTTTAAATGAACACTGAAATGCTGAAAATCTAGGCGAAATTATTTCATGGAAGCATGCTGACAAAATAATTCATGCTTTAAATAAAATGCTGAACTGTAAAACTTACAGACCGAAGGCGTGGCTTTGAGAGCTTCTCGTGGTCAGTAGTAGTGTAACCCTATACAGAACCACCGCTCTGATACCAACTGTCGAGGCCCGAAAATCCTTGCTTGAAAATTTGCGGAAAATTAAAAATTTTTCTTTTATAATAAATGGAGTGCCTCAACCATAAAATCAACTGATGAATCAAGTTCAATGTTTTAAAAAAAATATAGCAGCGGAAGAAAATAAAGTTTGCCGAAAATAACAATTTATAAATATTCAACAGCTGATAAAATATCTGAGCATAAAAAAATGGCAAGTGCTGAAACTGAGGTCCTCGGGTGCCACTACTGCCGACCCAAGCTGGCTCACTGGTCCCCGCCCTCGGTCCTGGCCTCATCAGTACCTACAACAATCAATTCTAGTGAGCCTAAAGACTCAACATGCAAATATCGTAGGTAACGAGTAAATACTGAAGTAAAATGTGCATGGGATAAAATATCATGTCATGAGGCATACTGAAAATAACTTATACTGAGCAATTATAATACGTGCATAACTGAACTGAAATCATAGTAAAAATGTTTGCTCCTTGGAGCCCTGTACTGAAATAACTGGTAAAAATTTTCTGTTGAGATTATGGTCTACGCCTGTGGCCTCTGCACTGAACTTAACTAATCGCTAACTGGCTACCGGGGAGTATAAAACTGAACTGAGCTGGCCGGTCACTGGCGACCGGGTGGTACCAAACTGAACTGATCGGTCACTGGCGACCGTATAAAATAATGCTCCCATAATAGTGAATTGACCACAAGCCATATCGCATAAATCTCAAAAATAAGTATTTTCTATTTTTCATGCACGTAATATAATTAACTGGCATAATGAAAAATCCTGTAATTTTACCAACTGGATTGGATTGGATCGTCCCCAGGCTCGCTGCAACCTAACTGTCATGAAAAATATGCAATAGCTTAAACTTGACCAACCATGCAATTTACGTTTGAAAATGCGACAATTACGTCTACCGACTTCGTATTTAATCATGACTCCGAACCAACCTGAACCAACACTGAACCGACGTATAGTCATGATTAAAATAAGCTTAAAATTATGAACTAATGCTCCTAAAATGATGAGGGTCGAAATCTAGGTGAAATGGAGGCCAAAACAAGAAACGCTCTTTCGAAAGTCAATTTGGCACATCGCACCGTAAATTCTCGTACGACCTCAAAAATGATCCGAATCACAAACGGTCAAAAACACGACCTTCCTAACTAGATGAGGCGCTGTCCAGTCCAAGGCCACAGGCTAAAAGCCAACCAAGAACTCAAACGAGCCTCCAAACCGACACAGCAACTTACTGTAAATTTCCAGCAGCTGCAACCTTGCTTGCATCGCGTCGTTTGCGAGACTTTTGGACATTGGGGCTTGAACCACCAACCAAGCCTCTCCACAACGTCCCAGGGAATGATTTGAACCATGGCTAAGGGCCCTAGACCAGCCACAATTTGCCTCATTCCAGCAACCACCCGAAAGTTCTTACCGAGGGCCCTCATGCGTGCGTGTGTAGTGTTTTGTTTTGATTGCTGTCTCGTGTCGTTCCAGTGGCCATTTGATTGACCATGGCACGATCTAGACATCTAAGGGCATGGTATGAACCGTGGCTAAGGGCCATAGGCCAACCAAGATCCACACCAAAGCAACCAACTCGAAGTAAATGTGCTGTCAAAACCGAAGGGGCCGAGAGGGGAGGGGGCTGTTCTTGATGTTTTATGTAAAAACCGATGAGCCATGGACCAAGCCACCATAAGGGCGACTTAGTCACGTCTTAGACATGCTAGGGGAGTGATCCAACCAGGGCTATAGGCCACTAGGGCAGCCATGATCAGATCCTTACCCTTGGACAACAAAACTGAATTTTCGAACACAACTCTGCACCTATGGGGAGCTTGCTGTGATTTCGGTTTTTCCAGCAAGCATGGGGACTGAATGAATGGACCAACATTGTCCTAATGCATACTATTACATGTCTAGGAGCCGCCTTGGGAGCCTGGAGTCGAGCCATCCACCTGAAACGTCAAAACAAGAGAACCCGTGAAGCTTGTCATGGAAACAGAAAATCTGCATGTTATATTTTTCTGAAATTTCTTGGTGTGTTTCGGTTTATGGCCAAAGAAATCATGATCATGCAATGAAAATAATTTATAATAGGAGTTGATTGAGGTTTGAAAGAATCTAGACATGCCTTGGTTTTCGTTTGAAATAAAAACGAAAAGAATACGACGACTCGGCGCGGAGGAGGTGGAGCGCTTCTCTCCTTTTCTTTTCTTGCTCTCGACTTTCACTCTTGTTCTAGGCTATGAGGGTCACGATTTTTCTACTCTATAAGCTCTGAATTTCGGTCATGGGGGAGGGAGAATGATGGTTAGGAGAGTGAGGGAAGTGGGTGCAAGATATAGGGGATAACTCAAGACCAAGTCTTCACCTTTTGAATTTTGAATTCTAGTTTGATATCAAATGATTTGTTGGCGCACGTTGGGGTGAGGTGACCGATCAATTACCATCTAGACTAGGTGAGGATAAGGTTGATCATTAATTAAATGGTGCTCCCAAAAATAAAAGAATTACCCTACTAATTAAATACAAAGAAAGGGTCAAAGGTGTTGAGTTGGCATATCAATGCTTAATCATCTAAGGGGCCGAAAATTCATCTAATAAATGGAAGGAAAAATGTTTTCTAGCTAGTAAATTTATAACCCTTAAAAGCCTCACTAATCCTTAATTAATTTAGTGAATTAATCCCTTAATTAAGTAATATAAATGAGCTTATTTCTTAATCACCTCAAGTAATTAAATTAAATCCTCAAAACACCCTTTTTAACTTAAATGAACTTACTTGCTAGCTAAATTAACTTCTGGAAATATTTTTCGAATCTTAAATTCTATCTTAAAGCTCCAACTCCAGTCCGGCCTCACTGAAATAACTGAAAAATCAAACTATTGCATGAAATAATAAAATAATTAACTTCAAAGAAATGCCTTTAAAATAATCATGCAATGAAGTCAATTAAATTTTAAAAATCTAGAATTATGCATGGCTTATACGTAGACTGATTTACGGGTTCTACAATCCTTCCCCCCTTAAAAGAAATTTCGTCCTCGAAATTAGAACTCACCGAATAACTCGGGGTATCGATCTCTCATCTCCGGCTCAGACTCCCACGTAGCTTCCTCCTCTGAATGGTTGAACCATTTGACTTTAACTCGCTTAACCAACTTGTTCCGAAGTTTCTTCTCCTGCCGGTCTAGGATCTGCACTGGTCTCTCCTCATAAGACAGGTTCGGAGTAAGTTGCAACGGCTCAAAGTTCAGCACATGCGAAGGGTTCGCCATGTACTTCCTCAGCATGGAGACGTGAAAGACATTGTGTACTCCGGCCAGATTCGGCGGAAGAGCCACACGATAAGCTAGCGTCCCAACTCTGTCGAGGATCTCAAACGGTCCAATGAATCTCGGACTGAGCTTCCCTTTCTTCCCAAATCTCATGAAACCCTTCATAGGTGCCACTTTCACAAATACATGATCGCCCACTGCATCATTCACACATAGTGAGTCTAAAGGCTCAACACACCTGTAACATTAATAGCCAGTACATATACATAACATGCAATAGTGCAAAATACTGTAATCAACATACATTTCACGATCTTAAAAGCATAGATGTAAACATGTCATATAATAGCATAACGCGTCAAAACATGTGTCATCATATCATCATATACGTATACATTTTCTTTAATTGAATTCAATTCATTAATTGTGACTTTCGTATCATTGTGTTAGTCGATAGATCTATCTACGTGTCACCGTGGTACCTAGCGGCAAGAACATCAGCGACAGCATTACCCGTCCACTGAGCAATTACCTTACATATCATCGTGTCATCTTATTAGTCACAATCAACTCCCATCATACAAAACATGTCATCATATTCATCACTTAATATAATCATGTATCTACGTAAATTTTTCTTAAAATCAAGCATGCAACGTATTTTCATATTTACATAATAAGTTCATATTCATGATATCATAAGCATTCTAAAACATGTAAATTCATGTTTAGGACGCTGCCAAGACTTCTAATTCGACCCAAGGTGCAAAATAATCATTTTGCCCCTGGAAACCAAAATGACCGTTTTATCCCTGTACCTCAAAATTTTGACCCAAAACCAAGCAAACTCCTTAAAACATCTCAAAACATATTTATAAGCATTTCTTAGACGTAAACTCGAGCTTGATTCAAAACTTACACGATTCGTTTAAAAACTTGGACCGGGGTCCCGGTTTTAACCCGAAACAACCCGAAACTTAACAAAGTCTCTCCAAGCTTAAACCATGCCTCAACCATACCCTACCAGCCCTTAAACCACCTATACTAGCCCACTTAAGACCTTCGAACAGCACCTGAAAGTTGCTGGATTTTTCTGCACCAAAGCTAGCCGAACCCTATTGTACTAAACCCTCGAATTCTCGACCCTAGACCAAACCAACGGGGACCAGACCTGAACCAACTCTTCCTAGCCAACCTCTGGACCCTCCTGGACCACACCATGGCCTGGTTCAGCCATCCTTGACCGAGCCTACCCTCGCATCTTGAGAAAACATGAAAAATATGAACAAATTTTAATAGCTTGAGCTACTTTACGATAAAAATCATATCTCCCACTGTTTCTTATCAAAAAATTACGAATTTTCTATCGAATAAAATATACTACAAAGTGCTATAAATCATTTATATGTTGAAAACATTTCCAGAAAACCAAACAATAAGTCGCAGAATTCGAAATAACAGAGGTGATGGGTTTTGTGACACAGAAATTTCACAGCTTGTGCGATTTTACGATAAAAATCATATCTCCATCGTTTCTTATCAAACAATACGATTTTGCTATCGAGTCGAAGATAACACAGCGTGCCATAAATAATATGTTGAAGAAACCTCCACAAAACCAACCTATAAGTCGCAGAATTCAAAAATAACAGTGGGTGACGGATTTTGTGACACAAAAATTTCACAGCTTGTGCGATTTTACGGTAAAAATCATATCTCCATCAAGAAAACCGATCGGCCCTCCCGAAAACTTAACTAACTCATGACTCCAGCCCCTTGACACCAACTCCCAACGTATATAGTCCCCTAATACCTCAAACCGGCAGCCCTTACACAAGAAGTCAAGAAAACGCGACTTGCATCAAAGTGTAGGTGTATTTCATGTCAAAACTACGCAAAAACGATACCATATAATAGATCAAAAGATTTCTCATACATGAACACACAAACTAGCATATTATGATGTGAATGATGAGAAAAATGAGATTTAGGGCGTGCCTTTGCGTATATACGCGCGAAACTCGAAGATATGCGCGTAGGACGTGAACCAGAGAAGTGGGGGATGATTTCTTTGAAAGTTTCGAGAGGATTTTCGAAGTTTGGGGCTGATGGAATTTCAGAAAGGTGCTGCTGAATGGGGAGGGCCGGCCACCATGTATCAATTAGGTTTTGGGCTTGCCAAGTGTTTAAGTCATAATATAAGGTGCTAATGAGCCCTTAATCAAAAATAAAGAGATTAAAAGGGTTTTGTGCCATTAAGCAATTAAATAATCCCATTAAACCCAATAACACTCCTGAAAAATATTTCTTTAAGGCACGTTTTTGAAAATATTTTTCGAAGCCTCAAAAAGTCCCCTGATTCGCTAAATTTTGCGTACATTCTAAAAATATAACCGGCGGGTAAAAATACCCAACCAAAGCCATTTTTCAAAAATCATACTTAAAAAACCTCATATTAAATAATTAATAATAATTATTCAATAAAAATAATTTTCTAAATATCCCCGGTCTCCGTTCCTCGTTCGAACGCGAAATGCAACTTAAAATCCTAATGCATGAAACTTTAAATAAACCCCGAATTAAAGCACAAATAAACATGCATTTAATTCAGTAAAACAATTTAATAAAATACAAAGAAATTTAATAACTTGAATGAATGTGGTTTACGTGGATTATCAAATTTTCGGGACGTTACAATCTATTCCGTTTAAATTTAATTTCGTCCCTAAAATTCGCCTATCCTCAAGCTAATGTTGTTGCTGACACTTTGAGTAGAAAGACAGCAGTCATTGTGCAATTGAAAGTTCAAATATAATTTCAAGAATAGATTCAGTGATTTGAGATTGCAATATATGCTAGGAGCGATGCTCCTAATCTTTTTACTATGACAATTCAGTCGATTCTGTAGGATAGAATCCGCGAAGGTCAGTCTTCTGACGAGAAATTGCAAAAATGGAGACTGAGAGACTAGTCTAAGGGTTGGAAGCTGTATTCTGAGGAGGATGACATAGTTCGATACCGAGAGCGACTATGGGTTCCTAGTGGCAATTCACTAAGAGAGGTCATTATTATGGAAGCTCACAATACACCGTACTCCATTCATCCTGAAAGTACGAAGATGTATAAGGACCTACATTCATTGTATTGGTGGTCGGGCATGAAGCGAGACATCTTGCGTTTTGTGTCCGATTGTTTGACATGCCGGCAAGTTAAGGCAGAGCATCAGAGGCAAGCAAGGAAGCTTAAGCCTCTTCCTATTCACGAGTGGAAAGGGAAAAATAATACGATGGACTTCGTAGTGGGATTGCCAAGGATTATTAGTGGTTCTAATGCCATCTTAGGTTTTGTGTCCGAGTCTTATGAAATTAGCACATTTTATACCTGTTAAGACGACATTCACTATTGTTTCTAACTGATATCCGAGGTTCACATCGTCTTTCTGGAATAGTCTGCATGCAGCGTTGGGAACGAATTTGTTTTTCGGTACAACATTTCATCATCAAGCCGATGGTTAGTCTGAAAAGGTTATTCAAATTTTGGAAGATCTACTCCGAGCTTGTGTGATCGATTTCAAAGGAATTTGAGAAACAAAGTTACCTCTATTGGAATTCACCTATAACAATAGCAACCAATCGTCTATATGTAAGGCTCCTTACGAGGTACTTTATGGGAGGAAGTGTAGATCACCGATACATTGGGACGAGGTTGGTGAAAGAGGAGAATTTGGTCCAGACTTGATCAAGCAGACATCAGAGTTAGTAGTCTAGATTCGAGATAGGATGAAGACTGCTCAAAGTCTCCAGAAAAGCTACGCTGACAAGCGACGAAGAGAGTTAGATTTTTTTGTGAGTGACCACGTATTTGTGAAAGTAGCACCTATGAAGGGTGTTATAAGATTTGGCGAGAAAGACAAACTCAGACCGAGGTTCATATGACCGTTTGAAATTTAAGAGAATATTGGAACATTAGCTTATAGAGTGGCGTTGCCACCAATGCTAGCTGGAGTGCATAATGTGTTCCACATATTGATACTGCGAAAGTACATGTCGATTCCTTGACATATACTAAATTATGAACCTTTGCAGTTGACTCTGAATATGTCATACGACGAAAGACCTATAAAAATTATGGATAGTCAAGAAAGAATGCTCCGAAAAAAAGTTATACAAATGGTCAAAGTCAAGTGGCTAAATCATTCGGAGAAGGAAGCTACTTGGGAAACCGAGATGGACATGAGGAGTCGTTACCCGAAGTTATTCAGTAAGTTTTAATTTTGATGACGAAATTTCATTTAAGGGAGGAAGGAATTGTAAAGTCCAAAATGCGATAACGTAATTCAACTGTATGCAAATCTAGGACAAATGGAAAATGCTTAATTAAATTGTTTTAATTGTATTTATTGAATGTGGTAGGCATGTTTAAAATAGGGTTTTCTATTAGGATACATAAACTATGTTTTTAAAAGATATTCGAGATACGATCGAGGGACGGAAACCGGGACAAAATAAGGAAAATATTTTTATTAAATTATTAATTTTAATTATTTAATATACAATATATTTTAAATGGTATTTTCGAAATTGTCAACTTTTGAGTTCTTTTACGCGCCGATTCGTATTTTAAATCAATAATCGATTTTCGACAAAAATAGAGACTTTTTGGGAACTCGGCTAATATTTTCGAAAACTTTTCTAAACAAAATAATTTTTCTACTTTATAATGGGCCTAATGGGTTTATTATACTAGGTTTTTGGGTCTAACCTTGTACCATAGTGTTTTATATAAAAAAATCAAGGCTCCCAAGCTCTTTTATTCCCATAAAATTCAAGCACCCTTCACCTAGAAACACTAGGTCTCGTTCTCCATCAGCACACGCACACACACCGAATTGCAAGGGCTCTCACATGAATTTTGAGGGAAAAACGCAGCAAGTTCATGTCCCTCTCCGTCAACGTTCTTCGCATCGCAAGTTGTGCTTCATGCGTGAAATACGCACAGGCACACCTTAATCTTCCTTCAATCATCGTTCATACCATATTATATGTATTGATACATGTTTGCATGAAAAATATGATGCACTATCTTATATTTTCATTTTTATGGCAAAAATGAACAAAAATAGACTTTTCATCTTTTTAACTCATGGTATTGATAGAAGGGATGCATTTCAGAGGGTTTGTGAGCCTAGACAAGGATGCATAATTGTTGGACGTGAGGGAATAGTGGCTGAACAAAAATTGGGTTCACAAGGCTAGGGCTTGTGTTTTTGTTGAAAAAGAAGGAAGGTGCCGCACGGGGTACTTCCAGACAAGGGGCATGGCTCATGAGGGTCTTAGCATCGAGCCATGGTGGTCCAAGCAAGGCTGGAGGGGCTAGGAGCAGCCGACACACGGCTAGAACAAACCTAGACGTGGTCGCGAGTTTGTAGAGAGAACCATGCATGTCCTCGTTCATGGCTCGTTAGGTCTGGTCTAAGTAGGTCTAAGGGGCTCGGTAATGGTTCTAGGAAGGTTGCATAGGGCTTGGTTGGGTCGGCCAAGGGCTAGGAACGAAGAAGTTTAAGGTTTGATCAAGCTAGGGTTTCGAAAAATAAGTGCAGAATTTCTAGCAAGGTTCTAGGCTTGTCCAAGGGTGATTGATTTGTGTTGTATGGGTATGATTAGGTGTTAATAAGCTATGGTTCAAATTTTGTAAAGTTTGGTAAAGTTTCGAGTTGATTCGGGTTAAAATCGAGACGTACGGTTAAGTTTTAAAATGAATTGGAAAATTAGTCGAGGAGCATATTTTTACATATAAAAAGTATTTATAGGTGTATTTTAAGATGTTATGTTAATTTTAGATGGATTTGGGTCGTCGTTTTAAGGTCTACGGATAAGTTTGGAAATTTAGGGTTTCAGAGGCAAAATGGTCACTTTACAGCTGAAAAATGTTAGAAGTCCTGGCAATGCCTTGAATGCTGTAATGAATGTTAAAATATTTATTTTGAAAGTTTAAGGAATTTTATGATGAGAAACGACAATGCTAAAAGACGTGTGCATGCTTGGTTTAAAAAGAAAAGTGATATATCTGTATGAATGTTTATAAGTAAAGGAAATAATGAAAGGTTGAAGGAGGTCACTTGATTGTGACTAAGACGATGATATGATGATTATGATGATATATAAGGCGAAGACTCAGTTGAAGAATGAGAGTGTCGCTGATGTCCCTGCCGTCTGTCACCATGGTTATACGTTGATGCATCCATCAACCTACAGCTGATATGAAAGTCACAATTAATGATCTGAATTCAATAAAAAGGAAAAACGTGTACGTATATGATGAAAAGAAAAATGTTTAAAGATTTGCATGTTCATGAAAAGCTAGTTTATTAAAAATATATTTCAATATTGCTTGTGAATGTATATGTATGCTTTGTTATCATGGTTAAAGTTTGCATTGTCAAAAGACTCACTAGGTGCAATCGATACAAGTGAGAATGATGTTGTTGATGATGGAGGACTTGATGGTTGAACAAGCTGAACTGATGATGCACATAACTCGAGGACCTTTGCTAGTTTTGCGTATTAAGATTTCTTTATAGATTTTATGACTTTATGCTTTTGTGTGGTTTTGTGAGATTTAAGAGTTTATGTTTTATTTTGAAAAATATTAATTTTAGTTTGGTTTGATGATTTATAATTTTATGTTTGGAATTGTGTTTTTGGAGTTTTAAATAATTAGTTTGTGAGTTTATTTTAAATGGTGCAAAATATATTTAAAATATATATATAAAAATTAATACATTTTAAAGAAAAACGAGTAGTCGAGGTTTCAAATTCGATTTAACAGATATAATGATAACCCATATTCGTGACACATCCCTATAACACACGGGACACAATTCCTTTCTCTAATTTTTTTGTTATAATTTTTTTATGTTGATTTGTATATGCTCTATCTTTTGTTGATATTATTTTGTATTTGATTCATGGTTTATTTTGTTATCAAGAAATTTAATTTTTTTAGAATTATTTAATCTTATTATATCTATTGCACAAAAGTATATATTAAATTAACAAGTCGGTAAATGTTTTATAAAATTTTCTGTTACTTTATATATAAAAAATTTGAATTTCTTAACCCGAGTTCATAGAAGCAAGATCAAAAGGTGGAGTGTATCTTTTCATATCCATGTGAAGAAAAAAGAAACAATTGTATATGTCCCTATACGTGAGCTTTTCCATGAGAAGCAGACATTGGAGAATACCCTGTTGATTTCAAAAAACATTTAATGGATCTATAGTTGTCTTTGATATGACCAATCTCTCATAGTTTTTCCAGAAATATATCCCCCCAAATCCTTGCCATCTCCACTGGATCAGCAACTGGTACACTGCTGTTCAAGTAATCCATGACTCCAAGATCAAAGTCCATGTTGTTTATGTAAGCAGCCCTTGAGCCGGATGAGTCAATGGTGTCATTTCATTGTAAAATCCGCTGATCCAATCTATATAATTTTTACTTTCGGAGTCATATTCTTCATTCCATTCGACCAAATACTGAATCCCGTAAAGGTTACCTTTTCTGTGAGGGAAAGCATGGATTCACTACTTATTACTTGCATGGCTCCTCCATCAGGATATAAGATAACATATCCCTTTGGTTCTTTTTCAAGAATCTTGATGGCAGACTTTATTTCAGTTTTTTGATATGGGAACTCTTACGTAGTTTGATTTAGCCTTGAAATATTGTTTATCCAGTAGAAAACGGTTGTTGTTGTTTGTGGTATTCAAAAATGAGAGGAGAAGCAAGAAGAAAAAACAAAATTAATGGCTTGTAGAGGCAAGTGTTGAACACTTTTTTCTTAAGAAGAATTTGCCCCTCACAATGTTCTAGAGGTTGGTGGCAATATTCTCCCAAGATACAACTACAACACTTGAATAATGAGCACTCAAATATTCAAGTTCTTTCACAAAGAAATGAAGAAACTCTCTCTTGAAGAAGGAAGAAGAAGAAGATGCAAAAGATGATATGATATGTTATGTATAATGTTTGATTTTCAAATAATCAATCATTTAATATTTTTCATGTAAAAGACATGATCTTTCATTCATAGGAGGTGTTCCTTGGCCATTGTAACTGATCAAAATCATCAAACAATGCCAAAGAGATGAAAAAACATCAGAAAATTCGAAAAAATCCGAAGGGACGCGTCTGTGCGCGCGCCTGCTCGCGCGCTGCCGAGCAGCGCTCGGAAGCTCTCGGCAGCGTCTGCCGACAGCTCTCGGCAGCGCCGCCGAGAGCACTCGGCAGGCTGCGCGCACCCGCGAGCAGAACCGCGCGCGGGGGCGCGCCTGCCACTGGCAGCCGCGCGCACCTGCGCGCAGATCCGTGCGCGGCTGCTGCTGTTCATCGACCAATTTTTTTTTCCCGTTTTTGTCCCTTGCATATTCCGACTACTCGTTTCAAGTTCTTTCAACATTTGATGAACTCGTTTGGAGTTTAATTCAGAACCACCAAACTTAATATTCGTTCATTAAGTTTCGTTCTTCGTTTCGAATTTTCCCAATCAAACACATTGATTTATTTGCTTAATTTTCATTCATTAAGCACTAAAATTCCAACAATCCCCCACATGAATGAAATTAATGCATGAATGCTCGTGATGCATAAGAGAGAGTATATACGAAAAATTATCACATCAGGAGAGGTAGCTTTTGGCTTTGAATCTGCCCTAGTGGAATATAATTGAATTTACTAGGCCACGAAGTGAACGTGATGTCTTGAACTTCTTGGCGGTTCATGTAAACCCAAACAACTGTACCCACATGATAACCTTTCTTCCATTTCCATTTTGTGTTATCGGTTGTGTCCGTTTTGGCCATGGAACACATCATGGCTTCATACGTTTTTCATCGAGGCGGCCCGTCCTCACACGTACATAGGTGATCTCCTTGTAAAAGGGTATCCTACTTACCCCGCTTTTGTAAGCTACGGAATCATTAAAGGTACAATACTTAACCTCACTACCAATGTAGGCAACTTCACTCATCGTCTTAGGAATGAGGAGTGATTCCTCAAGTTCTCATAATTTAGTTGTCCCTATTGAACCAAGATCTTGGGATCTCCAATCTACAAGGTTGAGTTGCCACTATGAAAACTTTATTTGGTAGGTTTTAAACCCATTCCTCTTGACAGACATTACATTTGATCTCTATTTAATGCTTTTGTAAGCGGATCCGCTAAGTTATCCTTTGATTTAATATAATCAACCGATATAACACCATTAGAGATCAACTGTCGCACAGTATTATGTCTTCGACGAATGTGTCGAGACTTGCCATTGTACATACTGTTTTGTGCCCTTGAAATTGCCGACTGACTGTCGCAATGTATCAAGATTGCTGGCACTGGACTTGTCCAACATGGAATGTCCTCTAGAAAGTTGCGAAGCCATTCAGCTTCTTCTGCAGCTTTATCTAGCGCTATGAACTCCGATTCCATGGTAGATCTAGCAATGCAAGTTTGTTTCGATGACCTCCAAGAAACTGCTCCTCCACCAATGCTAAATACATAGCCGCTGGTGGATTTGGAGTCATGGGTATCAGAAATCCAATTTGCATCACAGTATCCTTCAAGTACTGCAGGATACCTTGTATAATTTAGTCCATATTCTGAGGTGTACTTTAAATATCTAAGCACCCTTGTCAACGCCTTCCAGTGTGCATCACTAGGATTACTTGTAAACTGACTTAACTTGTTAACCGCACAAGCGATATCAGGTCTAGTACAATTAGTGATGTACATAAGGCTTCCAATAATTTTGGAGCATTCCAGTTGGGAAAACTGGTTCTCCACGATTCTTCGCCAAATGGACATTCACGTCCAAAGGCGTTTTTACTGGGTAGAGTCATAAGCGTTAAACTTCTTTAACTCTGTTTCTACATAATGAGATTGAGATAGGACTATTGCTTCTGGAGTTCTAAAGATTTTAATCCCTAGAATTACATCAGCAATACCCATATCTTTCATATCAAAATGTTTTGTCAACATTTTCTTTGTACCCTTAATCAACTCTTGGTTATTCCCCATTATTAGCTTGTCATCCACATATAGACATACTAACACATAAGATTCTCCAGTGCCTTTAATGTAAACACATTTATCACACTCATTAATCTTAAATCCACTTGACAATACTACCTTGTCAAATTTTTCGTGCCACTGCTTGGGCGCTTGTTTAAGTCCATATAGTGACTTAATTAAACGACATAATTTTCTTTCTTGTCCTTTAATTATGAAGTTTTCAGGTTGCTCCATATATATTTCTTCTTCAAGTTCACCATTTAAGAATGCCGTTTTAACATCCATTTGATGTATTTCAAGGTTATGCAAAGCTGCAATAGCAATGAGTACACGAATTGATGTTATTCTTGAAACTGGTGAATACGTGTCGAAGAAGTCTTGACCTTCTCTTTGTCTATAGCCTTTGGCCACAAGTCTGGCTTTGTATTTTTCAATACTTCCATCAACTCTCATTTTCCTTTTCAATATCCATTTGCATCCCAATGGCTTGGTACCTGGTGGAAGATCCACTAGTTCCCAAGTATGGTTTTGCAAAATAGAATCCATTACAGAGTTGATGGCTTCTTTCCAATAAGGATCTTCAGGGCTAGCCAGAGCATCTTGTATGTTCTTTGGTTCATTCTCCAACATAAAATTATGGAAGTCTGGACCAAAGGACTTTGAGATTCTAGCCCTTTTGCTTCTTCTTGCCTCTTGCTCTTTTGAAGAGCCTTCCAATGGTATAGCATTTTCATTTAGAGTTGGATCATGTGTAGGTACTTGACCTTCATGCTCCATCTCAAGTTTTCGCTTGCTAGAACCATTTTCTTTCATCTCTTTACAAGGAAATATATTTTCAAAAAATACTGCATTTCTTGACTCAATTGTCATGCCCGTACTCATTTCTACATTTTCAGATTTGTGCACTATAAACCTATAGGCACTACTATTATGTGCATATCCAATGAATATGCAGTCGACCGTCTTTGGTCAAATTCGCTCTTGTTTAGGCTTTGGTATTTCAACCTTAGCTAGACACCCCCACACTTTGAGGTACTTGTAGGAAGGCTTATGACCTTTCCACAATTCGTAAGGAGACTTGTCATTTTTCTTGTGGGGTATCTTGTTCAGGATGTGATTCGCCGATAGTATTGCTTCCCCCCACAAGTTTTGGGGTAGTCCTGAATTTATTAACATAGCATTCATCATATCTTTTAGAGTTCGATTCTTTCTTTCGGCAATGTCATTCGATTGTGGTGAATAAGGTGCAGTCGTTTCATGAATTATACCCACAGATGTGCAGAATTCATCAAACGGTGCTCCGTATTCGCCCCCTCTATCGCTTCGAACCCTTTTTATTTGTTTGCCTAGTTGATTCTCAACTTCGGTCTTATAACATTTGAATGCTTCAAGAGCTTCATCTTTTCGACCTCAAAAGATATACGTAACAGTACCTTGTATTATCATCAATGAATGTCACGTAGTATCTTCTCCCTCCTCTAGTTTGTACAAACTTTAAATCACCAAGATCGGTGTGTATTAGTTCTAGAGGAGTTGTACATCTTTCAATTGAGTGGTGAGGCGTTTTGGTCATTTTTGCTTCAAAATATATCTCGCATTTTTGTGTTGGATCGACGTTGTGTTTAGGCAATAATTCAAGTTTCATTAAACGTTGCAAGGTATTAAAACTTACGTGTCCTTAACGAACATGCCATAAATGAGAACAGTCAAGCAAGTAAATAGAACTTCTGTTTTTATTACTTTCAACAACATTTTGGCGTATAGCCATTACATTCAACTTGAAAAGGTTCTCATCGAGATATCCTTTTCCAATAAAGTGACCATTCTTGGTCAATACAACCTTGTTAGACTCAAATACTAGTCTAAACCCATGTTTGACCTAACAAAGACCCCGACACGAGGTTCTTTCTTATGTTTGGTACTTGAAGTGCATCAACAAGGGTTACTTCCAAACCCGATGTCATCTTCAGTACTACATTTCCGGTGCCCACCACCTCAGATGTAGCGGAGTTCCCCATGTATAGTTTTCTCCCGGCCGATGGAGTGTATGTGGAGAACATCCCTTTGTTTGAGCATATGTGTCGAGTTGCTCCAGTATCAACCCACCACTCGTTTGGATTTTCCACCAAATTGGCTTCCAAAATAACTGCAGTCAAATCAAGTTGAGAAAAATCAGATGGTACCGACCTTTCTTGAACCACATTGGCTTGAGGATTTCCCTTCTTTGGCCTCCTACAATCCTTAGCCATGTGATTCGGTTTTTCGCAGTTATAACAAGTGCCTTTGAATTTCTTCTTGTTTGGTGGTTGTTGGCCTTGTTGTGGTTGCTTCTCAAACTTCCTCTTCTTTCCTTATAAACTCGATTCAACAATGTTCACCCTTGATGCCTTTTTACTTGCCTTGGCCTCGGTGCTCTTGTTGTCCTCTTCTATCCTCAATCTCACAATGAGATCCTCCAATCCCATCTCCTTCCTTTTGTGCTTCAAGTAGTTCTTGAAATCCTTCCACAATGGAGGGAGTTTCTCGATCATGGCAGCAACTTGGAAGGACTCACTTAGACTCATTCCTTCCGCATGAATCTCGTTCAAGAGAAGTTGTAGTTCTTGCACTTGACTCATTACGGATTTTGAATCCACCATCTTGAAGTTCAAAAATCTCCCAACAATGAACTTCTTCAAGCCCGCATCCTCCGCTCTGTATTTCTTATCAAGCATTTCCCAAAGTTCCTTGGCGGTCTTGACTTGACAATACACATTGTATAATGCATTGTCAAGTCCATTGAGGATGTAGTTCTTGCACAGGAAATCACTTTGGTTCCAAGCATCCAAAGCGGCCCTCATGTTGGTGTCTGTCTCGTTTTCAGCAACGGTGGGAGGATCCTCCTTCAAGAACCTTGACAAACTCAAGGTTGTGAGATAGAAAAGCATCTTTTGTTGCCATCTTTTGAAATCCGCACCAGAAAACTTTTCTGGTTTCTCTCCTTGTGCAATTGTTGCATGTGGTGTTGTAGATGATGATGCCATTGATTTTCTTCTTGCAAATGATCAAATTCAAATTCTTCTTAAGATTTTTGTTTGTGGTATTCAAAAAGAGAGGAGAAGCAAGAAGAAAAAACAAAATTAATGGCTTGTAGAGGCAAGTGTTGAACACTTTTTCCTTAAAAAGAATTTGCCCCTCACAATGTGCTAGAGGTTGGTGGCAATCTTCTCCCAAGATACAACTACAACACTTGAATAATGAGCACTCAAATATTCAAGTTCTTTCACAAAGAAATGAAGAAACTCTCTCCTGAAGAAGGAAGAAGAAGAAGATGCAAAAGATGATATGATATGTTATGTATAATGTTTGATTTTCAAATAATCAATCATTTAATGTTTTTCATGTAAAAGACATGATCTTTCATTTATAGGGGGTGTCCCTTGGCCGTTGTAACTGATCAAAATCATCAAACAATGCCAAGGAGATGAAAAAACATCAGAAAATTAGAAAAAATCTGAAGGGACGCGTCTGTGCGCGCGCCTTCCGAGCGCTCTCGGCGGGCGCTGCCAAGAGCTGTCGAGCGCTGCTCGACCGCACGCAGAATCGCGCGCGGGTGTGCGCCTGCCACTGGCAGCCGCGTGCACCTGTGCGCTGATCCGCGCGCGGGTGCGCGGCTGCTACTGTTCATCGACCAATTTTTATTTTTTTTTTTCCGTTTTCGTCCCTTTCATGTTCCGACTACTCGTTTTAAGTTCTTTCAACATTTGATGAACTCGTTTGGAGTTTAATTCAGAACCACCGAACTTAATATTCGTTCATTAAGCTTCGTTCTTCATTTCGAATTTTCCCAATCAAACACATTGATTTATTTGCTTAATTTTCATTCATTAAGCACTAAAATTCCAACAGTTGTTAAAGTTGGCAGCCGAAATGGTTCCATTCTCCAATTTTGATTGTTATGAATTAGCTATGTGATCAACTCTTGTTATTGACAGAACACAACCAAGAGTGACTATAAAGTGATGAATGAATTTGATTAATGAAAGGATGATGATTTCTGGAATATGGGAGACAAATATATGTAATCAAAAAATGATAAGAACACCATAACTTTAGGTGACTCGACCCCAAAAAGATGGCCTACGTCCTCCGAAGATATCACTATATGATCAAAGAATATTGCGCATCTCAATACAAAGCTTCATCATGAATTCACTTATGTTCCTTTTTCGCTAAATTACAGAGAAAAGAAAATCTCTTGACTTCTTCCAGAAGTGATCAATAAGCTTTCTTGGAAATCTCGTGTATCATGTTCTAGATCTTAACCATGCTATGTTTCATCACCTTCCCTTGTGCCTTTTATACATTGCAGCCTTGTAATAGTTTGAGTGATTGTATCTGTTGTAATCTTGCAGATTAGGTGATTGTGACTTCAACCACTCGAGCCAGATTGCCAACCAACTACCTGTTGCATTGGTTCTTCCAGTCACACCACGCATTGACTATTCTCTGAATTGACAAAACTTTTTGTTCAAAAAATCTCCACCCTGTTGTCAATCCAAATATATCATAGTGATACCACCAAATGCCCTTCCTCGAGGCCCCTCATTCATGCACACCTTTATCTTTTCCAAGCAGTAATCAAACTTGTTTCTTGGAATCACTAAGTGCACATATGTGAGGGATTTTCTTGTGTGCTGATCTTGCATACTTGCACTTGTCATTTCTCAATTACTTCCTTTACAAAGTGTAGTCTTACGTCTATGTGCTTTGATATTTCGTGTAAAACTAGATGTTTAGATAAGTGAATTCACTTTGGTTGTGTGGGGACCCGGACGCTAATTCATTTCTTAATCGTCTTTGGGAATAATTAAAAATAATTAAATAAACAGAGTCTAATTTTTTTAAAAAAAATACAAAAGCGAAACCATATGAAATAAATCTTATTTCATTTACAAGATCAGTATCCAGATCTAAGTACAAGTCCTGTACAAAAGTAAATCATAACGACTACTGTTCATTCACTACATGTCAGGTAATGAAACAGATCTACTTCTGGGTCCGAATCTCCACGCTAAACTAGTCCTCTCTTGTCCTCATCTTGACCCTGGTGCTGTCCCACCTGTTGTCATGCACACATACAAACAAGACAACAGCCGGATAACTTCGGTGAGAATTATATTCCCAGTATAAACCATGTATACATGCATTTCATATGAACAGATATAAAACTATGAAGCAGATACCTATAACATGTATCAAAGTCAGAAACATGAATCAATATCAAACTGTAAATCACACTCTAAACATGTATCAATATCAGAAAATATGAATCAATATCAAGCGGTAAATCACGCTCTGAGACTCTGAGACTCTGACTCGACTCATTCCTAATCTAGGGATCCCGAACTGAATAAGAATGCAACAATCTCCCACCTACTCTCCCGATCGTGGTGGCGGTACGTTCTTATTACGGACTTTGGTCCTGTCCATATTGAATCTCGCTATAGAAGTTGCTCCACTCGTACGCACTATCAATATGATCAAACGTCCGGTGTCTTGGCATATCCTGCAAAAGACTAGGCCTATCCGCCCTGGCATGTTCTGCCACTGACTCATCACAACACATACTAGACTATACATCCATAGCCTAGAAATATCAAACTTATCAATTGCAAATATCAATGCAATAAGATAAAGTATGTGATTTTGGGAAACTCAAGTCAAATCAAACTCGAGTTGTGCAATCCCGAATCAACATTAATTTATACCTTTCTCTTCTCGGTCTGACGAAGTCGAAGTCTCGAATTCAGCTCTGTCCATATTCAATCTGGTAATGACAATATCGAATATACTGTGTCAATGTACAACTCAATTCAGGACCTGTTCTGATCAATACTCAAATCTAGACATAATCTGATCAATGTCAACTATACAACGATACAATCTCAATTAATAGCGAATCTGATTAATATCAATCTACTGATGTTTCGACGGCATAACAATATAATCTCAATAACCCCGTTAATCTCAACATCACAGATATCATAACACGGCTCATGATCAATATCAGTACAACCCATAATCTCAACAATAACAGATCATAATCTCAAATAAGAATAATATCAATATACCCAGCAATATAGTATCAATCAGATATCAATCCCAACATCTAATAATCGATAACAATACAATTCTGATATCAAATCGGTCTAATCACAATCAAATCAACTCTGAATATTCATAACAATTTCATACGGTATCCGTTCTTCGATCCGGTTTCGATTATACGATGTCTACTATGTCAATAACAGCATATATCAATCATATCTGATTCTGGCAATATCATAATTTCAAATCATATCAAAACGTAACAAAGCTTACGTCAAGTTAAAGCCTGTGTTGACAGAAACTTAGTACTGAAGTCGGATTGAAAATCGAACGGACGGATTTCTCGCAAATCACAAATCTATATTATGAACTTAAAGTTTCCTTCGGCTTCCTCGTTTCTTTCCTTATTCTTTATCTGAAGGAATTGTTACACTTATATATATATATATATATATATATACTATGCATGAAAAGGGCAAGTGGCTCATTTTAGGTACAACACGTCTCGCGCATATGCGCGACCTCAACCGGCGCATATGCGCGAGACCTACTGGTCTCGGCAGCTTCCTTCTCGGCAGCTCGCGCATATGCGCGCCCCATTTCCGCGTATATGCGCGAGGTTCTCTGGACTTCACAATTTTCCTTGCACAGGCTCGCGCATATGCGCGCACACTCTCCGCGCATATGCGCGAGACCTTCTGTCCTCGCACATACATATTTTCATGTTGAATCCAATCGTGTCCCGATTAATCCCCTCAGTTTATCCACAAATCATTTCAGATTATGATAATCAAATTCTCGAGCCTTACATTTCTTCCCCCCATTAGATCTGATTTCTTCCCCGAAATCACAAGCAATTCAATCAGATATCAAATCAAATATCCTCCAGATACAATAAGGAATGGAGAATAGAAACAAAATAAGAATACTCACATCAATAAAAGAATTCTATGAATCTTTGTCTCATGTCTGACTCATTCTCCCAGATAACTTCTTCGATGCGATAACAATTCCCCTGAATTTTCACAAACAGAATAATTTTCGTTCAGAGTTGCTTTTCTTTACGATCGAAAGTCTGAATCGATTTTTCAAAATAGATCAGAGTTTCATCCCGTTTGGCCTCAGTCTGGTTGAATAACATGTGAAGCATTAAACAGATATTTTCTCAATAACAATACATGAAAATATCAGGTATCTCTGATAAAGAAGGTGGTAATACGAGTCGATAGATACGATCTCCTATCTTCTCGAAAATCTCGTACGGGCTAATATGTCGTGGAAACAACTTCTCCTTTCTTGCCAAATCTGAAAACTCCTCCGAAAGGTGAAATCTTCAAGAATATTCAGTCTCCTACCTCAAATACTAACGGTTTACGTCAAACATTGGTATATTTGTCTGTCTGTCTTGAGTTGCCTTCATTTTCGTCTGAATCAGCTTCACTTTTTCTGTCATACCTCTTATCATATCAGGTCCAATCTCAGGAATCTCAGAGATATCATCCCAATATAGAGAGAATCTGCATTTCTTACCGTACAACTTTTCGACAGATGTCATCTTAATACTCCTTTGATAGATATTGTTGTACGAAACTCACGGGGTGACACTGAATCCTGTCAACTAGTGCTAAATCAAACATTACCGCTCTAAGCCTATCTTTCAGTGTTTGAATAGTCCGCTCCGCATATTTATCAGTTTGTGGATGATATATGGTACTCAGATATAACTTCGTACCCAACTCTTGCTGTACACTCTGCCAAACGTGCAAAGTCAACCGAAATCACGGTCTGATATAATTAACTTTCGGCACTTCATGTAATCTGATCATTTCTTTGGCCGAAATCTAAGTAATCTAGTCATATCTGTACGTCTTCATGTACGAACTAGAAACTGCAGACTTGGTCAGTCTGGCACTCCTAACTCAATCAATGCTCCACTTCAGGAGGAATGCGGTAGCTTCATCACGATATCCCTGGAAATGTAATCTCATTTTCCATTCAGGAATCGATAAGCTATATAACCAATTTCCTGGTTTCTTTCTTTCTGTCTTTATCTGTCGGCAATTCAGACATTTCAGTACAAATTCTGCTATATCTGATCTCATCTGTTTCACCCAAAATCTGTCTTTTCAATCATCATACATCTTTCTATCATCAGAATAAATGTTGAATCAATTATTGTGCACTTCTGACAATACCTGTCGTTTCAAACCCGAAACATCTGGCACAACAAATTGGTTATTCACATACAATACAGTATCACATACCTGTTACTCTGATCAATTGCCCTGCTCTACTATCGATATCGAATTCTGAACTTTCTGAACTGCTTTAATTCTCAAAATAAGCTCTGGTTCGGACTGTACAATATAAATTATCCACTGTTTACTATCTGTTTCAAACACGAATTCAGAACAACAGCAATATTCAATCAGATTCGAAACATCATTCATTCGATACTGATCTGCCAAACTCATAAAACTGTAATTTCTGACAATGTTATCGGTCTCAGCCCACTGATCACGACTTTAACTGTGCTAAGATAAACCGATATACTATCTTCGGATCTAACATGCCCCGAATACAATCTGTCTCGGCCAAGAGTCACATCTTAACAGTTTCTGTATACAACATTTCAATTCTCAGAATATTCAATACAATTTTCAAATGTTCGATCTGATTAGTCATATGCTTCAAATATTTCAGGATATCATAGATAAAACAAGCATAAAATCATCAGAATACTTTCTGAATACATGATTCATCAACTCACAAACATAGCTGAAACCTCCCAAAGAGAAACACTCAATCAGATGTAACTCTCGGCCAGAAATCTTCTAACTGATCTTTCAATTCTTTCAATTCAATCAGTGTCATTCTGTACGAAGTTAAAAAAATAAGAACTGTACCTGGCATTCATTCAATGCTGAAGTCAATCTCCCTGACTGAAGGCAAATCCGAAATCTCAGCTGGGAAATAGTAGCAACTCTCATATCACGGGCAAATCAGCCGATGCTAAGCTCGATTTCAGTAAATCAACTGAATGCATAAAGAATCCCTTTTTTTTTCCCTTTCAATAGTCATCAAGTCATAAATGACACGGATATAAAAGGAATTCTAAATCTAGAATCCTTACCGTACAATGTTAATTCTTCGGCCAATTCAGATCCGAATCTTCCCATCTTCTGGAAACAGTCTACGGTAGCTCTATACTTTGTTCAGCATATCAATATCACTAATGCGGTAAGAATCAGACAAACAAGTACAATACAAGTTACCTCAATTTCATTCTCATCTTACTGCAGTATAAAATGTTTCACAGAATTCACTGATATCAGAACTCTCCCCAACAGAAAAGAGATCAATACTACAGCAGTTAATAACTCAATAGACAACGCATATATCAATGCAATTCATTCAAAGATAATCGTATGGAATGCATTAGTATCTATCAATACATATGCAAAATAACCATACAGGAACAATTACCTGCCACTACCTCGTCAGGTGTGTCCTGGCCTCGGTTGTGATTGAGGAGTCGTCGGTGGTTGGAAGGAGTGAACAACAGATACTCGTCTATCTGTCTGAGCCCCTGATCCAGATGACTCTGCTCCCTGAGATCTTTGGGAACCTCTCTGTGGACATAC
Source organism: Primulina tabacum (assembly GCF_025594145.1). Classification (NCBI taxonomy): domain Eukaryota; kingdom Viridiplantae; phylum Streptophyta; class Magnoliopsida; order Lamiales; family Gesneriaceae; genus Primulina; species Primulina tabacum. The sequence goes on along the minus strand of NC_134558.1, from coordinate 21,006,473 downwards.
TCTAGCAAAATGTTCTGGCTGACGACAGACGTGGCAACTACCAAATAATCCTTGGCATTGCTCTGTGGGATGTCTCCCTCCGCAAGTTCTGCAATAGACCCATGTATAACTCGGGCTAGAACTGCTGGAGCTAGATGAACCACTCCCTAACTTCTTAAACTGTTTCTTGTGAACTTTCAAGAAATCTTTCTTTTCCCCACTACTACTGCCACTATCAAATCTAGACAGTGATTGCAGGAATTGAGCTGAAGGTTGTTGGTTATGTGGGTGAACAACATACGACATTCCTCGCTGTTGAATCAAACTTGCCTCAGCTCGCTTTGCCCTGTTCAAGGCGTCAGCAAAATAATGGGGTCGTTCAACATTTACCAAGGCAGATACTTTAGGATTCAATCCGCTGATGAACTGATCAACTACAGCTTTATCATTCCCAGCCACTTGAGGAGCAAAACGTAGTAGGGTAGATAATTTTGCCACATATTCTTCAATATTCAGTTGGCCCTGTTTCAAGTTGACAAACTCTGTACTCTTATCTTGTCGGTACGATACTGGGAGAAATCTTGTATGAAACTCAGCTTTAAAGATTTTCCACGTAATCAAGGTACCATTCTGTTCTAATGCTTCTTTGGTTGCAATCCACCAACTCTTTGCAATCTCGTGTAACTGGTGCCCAATCAATCTAACTCGCCGTTCATCTGGGTAATCAGGTGAATCAAACAGCACTTCATTATCATTCATCCAACTCTCACAGTCATCAAACATCTCAATACCCTTCAGAATCGGCGGTTGAAATGACTGAAACCTGTTCAACATTGTTTCCATCGGAGTTTCTGACACATCCATCTGATAAATCGAAGTACTACCTGGTTCTGGAATTCTTCGAGGAGGTATATCTGATTACCAAAAGAATTAGTAACCAAATACAACAAACCTGTTTCAGTCCTCCTCTGATCATCTTACTGCTGATCAAGAATCGGTTCTGATTCATTCTCAAATAATACATGTGATTAATCAAATCAGATAAACAAGTAAATATGTAGTTTTAACGCAATAAATCATGCTAACAATCAAAAGCAAGGAAAGAAAACTCATTCTACCACGCTCACTAGCATCTCTATCTTAGCCTAAGGTACCTACTGCTCTGGAACCTACCTGCTCTGATACCACCTGCTGTGGGGACCCGGACGCTAATTCATTTCTTAATCGTTTTTGGGAATTATTAAACAATTAAATAAACAGGGTCTAATTTTTTTTTTAAAATATAAAAGCGGAAACATATGAAATAAATCTTATTTCATTTACAAGATCAGTATCCAGATCTAAGTACAAGTCCTGTACAAAAGTAAATCATGACGACTACTGTTCATTCACTACAGTGTGAGGTAATGAAACAGATCTAATTCTGGGTCCGAATCTCCACGCTAAACTAGTCCTCTCTCGTCCTCATCTTGACCCTGGTGCTGTCCCACCTGTTGTCATGCACACATACAAACAAGACAACAGCCGGATAACTTCGGTGAGAATTATATTCCTAGTATAAACCATGTATACATGCATTTCATATGAACAGATATAAAACTATGAAGAAGATATCTATAACATGTATCACAGTCAGAAACATGAATCAATACCAAACTGTAAATCACACTCTAAACATGTATCAAGATCAGAAAATATGAATCAATATCAAGCGGTAAATCACGCTCTGAGACTCTGAGACTCTGACTCGACTCATTCCTAATCTAGAGATCCCGAACTGAATAAGAATGCAACAATCTCCCACCTACTCTCCCGATCGTGGTGGCGGTACGTTCTTATTACGGACTTTGGTCCTGTCCATATTGAATCTCGCTATAGAAGTTGCTCCACTCCTACGCACTATCAATATGATCAAACGTCCGGTGTCTTGGCATATCCTGCAAAAGACTAGGCCTATCCGCCCTGGCATGTTCTGCCACTGACTCATCACAACACATACTAGACTATACATCCATAGCCTAGAAATATCAAACTTATCAATTGCAAATATCAATGCAATAAGATAAAGTATGTGATTTTGGAAAACTCAAGTCAAATCAAACTCGAGTTGTGCAATCCCGAATCAACATTAATTTATACCTTTCTCTTCTCGGTCTGACGAAGTCGAAGTCTCGAATTCAGCTCTGTCCATATTCAATCTAGTAATGACAATATCGAATATACTGTGTCAATGTACAACTCAATTCAGGACCTGTTCTGATCAATACTCAAATCTAGACATAATCTGATCAATGTCAACTATATAACGATACAATCTCAATTAATAGCGAATCTGATTAATATCAATCTACTGATGTTTCGACGGTATAACAATATAATCTCAATAACTCCGTTAATCTCAACATCACAGATATCATAACACGGCTCATGATCAATATCAGTACAACCCATAATCTCAACAATAACAGATCATAATCTCAAATATGAATAATATCAATATACCCAGCAATATAGTATCAATCAGATATCAATCCCAACAATCTCATAATCGATAACAATACAATTCTGATATCAAATCGGTCTAATCACAATCAAATCAACTCTGAATATTCATAACAATTTCATACGGTATCCGTTCTTCGATCCGGTTTCGATTATACGATGTCTACTATGTCAATAACAGCATATATCAATCATATCTGATTCTGGCAATATCATAATTTCAAATCATATCAAAACGTAACAAAGCTTACGTCCAGTTAAAGTCTGTGTTGACAGAAACTTAGTACTGAAGTCGGATTGAAAATCGAACGGACGGATTTCTCGCAAATCACAAATCTATATTATGAACTTAAAGTTTCCTTCGGCTTCCTCGTTTCTTTCCTTATTCTTTATCTGAAGGAATTGTTACACTTATATATATATATATATATACTATGCATGAAAAGGGCAAGTGGCTCATTTTAGGTACAACACGTCTCGCGCATATGCGCGACCTCAACAGGCGCATATGCGCGAGACCTACTGGACTCGGCAGCTTCCTTCTCGGCAACTCGTGCATATGCGCGCCCCATTTCCGCGTATATGCGCGAGGTTCTCTGGACTTCACAACTTTCCTTGCACAGGCTCGCGCATATGCGCGCACATTTTCCTCGTATATGCGCGAGGCCCCCTGCCCATCTCGCGCATATGCGCGCATAGCGTCGCGCATATGCGCGAGACCTTCTGTCATCGCACATACATCTTTTCATGTTGAATCCAATCGTGTCCCGATTAATCCCCTCAGTTTATCCACAAATCATTTCAGATTATGATAATCAAATTCTCGGGCCTTACAGGTTGTCACAATATACATTCACAGTAGCTTGTTCATAGCCAAGTTCCTCCAAAATCCTTTCATCCACTTGGCTTCTTTCACTACTTCTATAATGACATATTATTTTGCCTCTGTAGTGGATGGAGCAACTAGTAGTTGTAACATGGCTTTTTAACTCGCAGTTGTTCCATAAACAATGAAGATATAACATGTGAAGGACTTTATTATATCAATGTTCCCTGCATAGTCTCGGTCTAGAAAACCTGAAACCATTTCAAGTTCATCATTTGCAGCTTTGAACCTTAATCCAACATTTAATGTTCCCTTGATATATCTCAGAATCCACATGACAGCTAGCCAATGGTCCTTCCTAGGATTAGCCATTAACCTGCTCACCAAACTTACTCCATAGGCTAAATTTGCCTCAAGCATACCATGTCATACATTAAGCTCCCCACTGCGCTTTCATATGGCACACCATTCATGCAAGTTTTATCCTCTTCTCTTTGTGGTGATTGAAGATTAGAAACTTTGCAAGTGTTGTGCAATAGCAGTTAGCATTTGCTTACAATTGAACATATCAAATCTTTTCAACACCTTCTAAATATATCCTGATTGAGTCAAAAAAAATTCCTTCTTAATTTTGTACTTGACTATTTTCATAGCTAGGATCTTCTTGGCTTCACCAATATCCTTCGTTTCAAATCCCTGCTCAGTTCAACCTTGAGTTTCCCAATTTCTGCTTTTTCATGACATGATAATAACATATCATCGGCATACAATAGAAAATATTTCCTCATTCAATTTGACAATGGTTTTATATATACACACTAGTCATAATCACTTCGTTTGAAATCGTTATTTTTCAATAACCAAATCTCTCCTATTCAATTGCCTTAGAACTTGCTTTAAGCTCTATAGAGATTTTTTTAAAAGACAAACCACGGGTTTAAATTTATTAGCTTCAAATCTTTCTGGTTGTATCGTAAAAATGACTGCATCCAAGTCTCCATGTAGAAATGTTTTCTTCGCATCAATTTTCTCATGTTCCAAATCTTCTATAGCAATTTTAGACAATACTGATCTAATAGATCGATGCTTTACAATGGTGAGAATATTTCGTGATAATCAATTCCATCAACTTGAGCAAATCCTTTTGCAACTAACCTAGATTTATGTTCAACCCTAGGATTCCATCCTCTCCTTAAGGATCCATTTTGATCCCACAAATTTTGCCCCTTTGGTTTAGGAAATAGTTCCCAAGTTTCGTTCTTAATTCGAGAGTTTACTTCATCTTGCATTGCTTGAAGCTAGTGTTCTTTTTCTTTGGAACTCAATGATTCATCCACTAAAATAGGATCATCTCCATCAATCTTTGAGGCTAATGTATGAGCATAAGAGATCAAATCCGCATGTCCAAAACTCTGAGGTTGTTTGATTATTTTCAGGACTTTCTAGAATGTTTCATGATAATTTTGCACTTAATAATCATCATTAATAATATTATTATCTAATTAGTAGATTCTAAATTTACTAAATAAATCATTGTGAATTCATTATTACTCTTGTCGACAATCAGATAGTGCCGATGTGTCGAGGGTATATATCTTGTTCATATAGTGAAAAATCAAAATTTTCCACTAATCCATTTTGGCAGCTGGTAGTTTTATGAATTTCTTCATTAAAAAAATAGTTCCACTCTCCTCAATTAATTAGCAATAAAGCTAACTTCCACATCTTTTGTTGGAATTTATAAGTTTCAGAGTTTGAAAAACTGACCAGTAACCGATCAGAAGACGTGAACTGAACTGAAAGAATGCAACTGAACTGAAAGGGACTTATCAAACTTAATGGACCAAGTAGAACTGAAGTAAACAAACTAAAGTTCTCAAAGGAATTAATAAAGTTTCAAACTGATGAATTGAATATAGACAAACTGACTGATACCAGACCTGAAGAACTTAATGTGTTATTCGCAGAACTTGTATAGCATAACTGAAAACTGAAATGGAACGTTCAAACTGAAAGGTAGTCCAGCTGAACTGATCAGTCGACCAGTTTGACTCCTGATAAGTTAGCCACGTCATCAGTTGTAATTTAAATCTCAAAGACAAACTGACATTCTGTACCAAAGCAAAACAGTCTGATACATCGTAGCTCTGTCAGAAAAAGTCATCTACATGGACTAAAAGACGATTCAACGGATATTAATCATTAAATGCATTCAATGTGACCGTTTGAATCGAAGAATATATATAGCTGATGAGTTCAGTTGAGTAAGAGGTGAACGAGGGTTAACGATTACAAACAACAATAACAACGAGAACAATCAATCAGTTCCGATTCACTTTTGATTCTATTCAGTTTGCAAGTCACAAATCCTAGCTCATATTTCACTAATATATTTGTAGCATTCAGGCTGCTCTTTCGAGCTATTCAGTTACTAACCGAAAATTAAAAGAAAGGCTAAGAGTTTCAGTTTGACATTGTTTAAGTCAATTGAAGTGGTTTATCACATTCCATTGTAATCAATCAAAGTATTTTAATGTATTCTTATCCTTAAGTTAGAAGGGGTTACATAGGAGCATTTGAAGTCTCTAAACATTCATAAAAATCTTTGTGTTCATCATTTTAATTATCCAGATATCACAATATCCTAGCCATAATATTCAATCTATCCTTCAGTTTGTTTCTGCACTACTATTATTAGTTAACTGATCGATATAGACAAACAAGATTTCAGGATCAGTTCCTTAAAGGACTAATTCATATTTGAAAAGGATTTCAAAAAGCCGAAGTGTTTTTTCAACCCCTTTTCTAAATACATCACACATATAAACTGATCCTAACAAGCGGTATCAGAGTAGTTAAATCTTGTCTTTATTATTTCCAAACGCTTACATCTCATAACCATGTATTTGTTTAATAAAATTCCTATGTTTTCCAGAGAAGAATTTGATGACTAGAAAATTATAATCAAGGCTCATATAACAGCACAAGATGATGATATATGGTACATCATAATTGACAGACCAATGAAAATATTGAAGGCAAAACCTGCTGTTGCTCTAACTGATGGAACATCTCATCGCATTGAAAAGTCACGCGATGAGTGGACAACTGAAGAGAAGAGGAAGCCAAATATGGATAATGTTGCCAAGGATATTCTCTACATGAATCTGGACTAGAACACCTTCAAAAATATCAAAATGTGCAAATCTGTCAAAGAAATTTGGGAGAAACTGATTTATCTATGTGAAGGGAACGAGCAAACCAAGGAGAATAAACTTTCAGTTGTAGTGCAAAAATTTGATAACATCAAAATGAAAGCTGACGAGTCAATGAACGAGTGATCAACATCATACATGAACTGAATGTACTAGGAAAAGTGTATTCAAACAATGTACTAGGAAATTGCTCTGAAATTGGAGCCAATATTTTAAGTTGAGAAAACACCTGACCAGCTGAGCAATGACGTGATGTCATTGTTTGTCAAAAAGTTCTGAAGTTTCATGAGAAAGAATCAAGTATCATTCCAAAGGAATTACCACAAGAATGAATCAAAGGAAGAACCGAACGTGTGCTAAAACTGTTGCAAAATTTGTCGTTTCATAGCTGACTGTCCCAAGCCAAAGAAGGACAGCAGGCGATCAGTTGAGAAGGGAAAGAATCCCTTTTAGAACATGAAAAGATCAAAGGATGACAAAAAATCATCCAGGAAGAAGCACGAAGTCCTAGTAGCTGAAGAAAGCAAATCAAAATGGGTAGAAACTTATAGCGATAAGATCTCAAGCAGCTCTAGTGATGAAGAAGATGATACTGAATCGAATCTAGCAGCGAGCAGGTACTTCATTTCAATTATACAGATTTTACATGTTATTAACTTATTTCTACACTGCACAACATGGTAAATGAGTATCATAAGCTTGCTCTGTGTTTTGACGAAGCTAAAGAAAAGCAAACTTATCCTACCAAAGACAAAACTTAAAATGATTGTTCACAATCAGGTGAAATGTCTAATGTAAAAAAGGAGATTTCTAAGCTAATAGCGAAAAAGGATGAGAAGCAATCCTTAATTCACCAGTTGAAGTCTGAAAACTCGAGACTAACTAATATGATTCAATTTTGGAATAAATCATCTGTCACGTTGACTAAAATGCAATGTTTACATAAATCAGTTGGGGCCAAAACTGGCTTAAGCTTTAACAACCAACATGAACACTCAACAAGTGTTGTTAAGCAAAAACTGAATATGTGCAAAGGAAAATACATTCACTTTGTTAAATCAATCATGATACATAAACAACCGGAGCCCAGTAAGCCGATTCAACAGCCGATTGAGAACATGAACAAGGCTAAAAGGCACGAGATTCGATATTGTCCTAATAGTTCAACTGATTCAGAGAGCTGGCCTCTTAAGCGGTCCAGTTATAACAAAAAGAACTCGGTAAAAGGCTATTACAATCACTATTACCCAGAGGGAGCCCAACGATTGTATTTTCATTTACGTCGGTGCCTAGTGCCCATCCCCATGCGCAATGATGAGCTAAGACTGATCAGTCGATCAAATTATACGACTAGTCACTTTCAAAGATCAAACTTCACCTAAAACGATAAATGATGGAAAGCTTTATGATTTGACGATTTATGATGCTTTCAAATTTATGCTAGCTTATTTTGAATAAAAATATGATTTTTAATGCATGTGCTTGTTTATGTATCATTTGCTCACTACAAGAAAATACTGAATGCACAACACTTAAAAGACAACAGTTTTTTTTTACTTTTTAACAACGATTTTAGTTAAAATCGTTGTTATTGAGCAATTTTTTTAAGCAAAGACAACGGTTTTCTAAAAACTATTGTCTTTGACCCCTAAAAAAGCTAAAAGACAACGGTTGTCTTTTAGGCTTTTTTTTGGGTCAAAGACAACGTTTTATAAACCGTTGTCTATTAGCGTGTTTTTTTAAACAAACGACAACAGTTTTAGAAAAATGTTGTGGATAAGCGTGTTTTTTGAACAAACAACAACGATTTTGTTTAAATTGTAGCTATATTTAGCGACATTTTTGCTTAAACTATCGCTATATTTAGTGACGGTTTTATTAAAACCGTCGCAATTTTTAAAATAGCGACGGCATAAACAAAAACCTTCGCTAATAGAGACGGTTATTAGCGACGGTTTATTAAAACCGTAGCAATTTTTTAAATAACGATGGTTTTGCTTAATCGTCGCTAATAGCGACGGTTTTATCAAAAATCGTCGCAAGCTGTCTATAAATATTCGCGTTTTTCGGTCCATTTTCCTCCACAACGCTTCACATCTACGATAAAATGTTTCTCTCTTAGATGATTTTAGTTTCGATTCTTGGTAATTTTTTTCGCTTCAATTCTTGGAAAATTTTTAAGTGTTAGTTAAGATCATAAATATTATTAGCTTAGTCAGATTGTAAGGTTTTTTTGGTAGATTTATTAAATTATAAAAGTAATATTTTTATTTTACTTAAAAAATTAGCAACAATATATGTCTAAACCGTCGTTAGTTAGCGACGATGTTTCTCTAAACCGTCTCTAATTGGCAACGACTTAAACCGTTGCTAATGAGCGATGGCTTACTCAAAACTCGTCGCTAATTGCAACGCTATATCATAAACCGTCGCAAATTAGCGATAGTTAATTAACGATGATTTTTGAATAACGGTCGCAATATGAAAGCTACGAAAACGGTCTAAAATCGTTGTCATTGAACGCATTTTCAACAAAACTATCAGTTACTACAGTTTTAAATGACCAACGACAACGGATAATCGTTGAGTGTTTTTGTTGTAGTGGCTACTCATGCTTAGAACCTACTGAGTAATTAGACTCACTAGGTTAAATGTTGCAGGTGAATATGAGATTGAGGGCGGCGCTGACGCTTGAGTGGATCGAGTCCGGCAGTACACTCCCGATGAACATTATTTTCCGTATTAGCTTGATAGTCAAAGTTTTAACGATTTTTCTAATGATTTAATTAGTGATTTGTATGGGTTTATTTAGAAGTTAGAGTTGATAATGTTAATGGTTGACGTAGGATTTTGTTAATTGACGAGTTACAGATTTTATGCACATGAGATTTCAAATGTTAAATAAATTTTATGCATTTATGATTTTTGAAAATTTGTGTGGCTTTTAATTAAAGGTTTCAAATTTTATAAAGGAATTTTTTTTAGGAATTTAAGATTTAAAAGTAGTGGACGTTTCAAAAAGTTTTTCTAAGAATTCAACTAACTACCAAGCCAAATTGATAGTGTCAGAGAGATATTGATAGACAAACTGATATAAGGATAACTGATAGAGCCTAATTGGTATTTTATTTCGTTCGATCAGTCAGCTCAAATCCAAACATTTTATATCACTCTACTCAGTGATTAAGAATCAGAGTCCAGGTGAAATATCAAACATACTAACAATCACTGATTCTCAAAAGAATATCAGAATTCAAGCGCACTAACTAAATATGTCAGAAAGAACGATGACATGACAAACAACGACATCTCTATTTGGAAACAGAAATATAATCTAAAAATATTATCATTGTAGATGAGATCTATAAGTAAATCAGTTTGACAAGCTTTCAAAGGTTATCAATCTCTGAATTTCTAAAATAACTGATATATTGTAACTTCTTAAAAAAAAATCTGCGAGCCCAACTGATAAAGGTAAATTCACGCCTATAAGTTTTTATCTGATCATTTTAAGATCAAGTCTTGTTTAGAATTTATTGTGAAATAAGTTTAATTGAGAGTAAAAAGTCTTACTCTCATTTTGATTAAGATTTGAGTTTACTAAGAGTTTCAATTAGTTAATGTTAAGTCTTATTGAAGTGGTTGGTTTCAAATTGGTTGTAATTACCAAAGTCTTTTAGTGCAATACTTCTATGACTAAGAAAGGGTGACGTTGAGGTATTGAAGTCTCTGAACATCCAGAAACAAACTCGTGCCAATTTACTTTTCATTTTACTTTCTTTACCTCTCATTTGATAATCCAACTTAGTTTTGATAAGTAATTTTGTTCAAATGGTTTCAGTCAGTCTATTTCTCCACAGTTCTCATTACTTACTGAAAACCTAACTGACAAGAATTTTATTCCAGTGTTACTAGCCCAACCAAGATATTTATAACATTGTTGAGAAAAATTTATTCATCCCTCTCCAAATTTATTTTTGATCCTAATAATTTTTATTTATTGTAGTTTCCACCAATATTATATTTTAATTAATTAATCAGCCGTTATTTTTAAAAAATATAAGTGACAAATTTAGTGAACTTTTAACAAATTTAGTGAACTTTTAAGTTTCTTTTGTACTTTTAAAAAAAAAAAGGTGTTACTGATAAAATAAGATATTATCAACTTCCGATCCTTGTCAGATTCGGAATCTGCAGAAAATTGAAAAGCTAATTTTTAACATTTGTTTTGATCCGTTTACAGTTGATATAGGATATATGCAAATTTAGTAACTGATATAGGCCAAAATATTGGCTTGTGAGCTATTGTTTTGTATGCAGAAAAACAACAAAATTAAACCTTTAAAGTATCTTACTTGGAAGTTGGAACCCTCACTGAATCGGAAAACAAACCACAATGTACGTAGTTATATAGAATATAACTGTGATATCTTGGTTTTTTTGAAGGTTAACGATAAATCACGGTAACTCAAGATTATGCTTCATCGGTAATTCAAGATAATGCTTGAGCAATGTAAACCACTTAAATAGTTTAGAACTATTGTTGTTCAATGAATTCATTTCGTACTACAAATATTCATGTGGACATGGACTATGAAGCATTTTGACTCTCCTCTATTTCAGATTCGTACCTGTAATCCATTGGGGAAAACAAAAAAAAATTTTAAATGGGAACCTCCTTTTAAAAATTGTTTAAAATGGGAACCTCTATTTCAGATTCGTACTTGTGGTCCATCTACATTATTCTTACTTATGTAGCCTTAAATTATTACAAAATTATGGGTTTTCTACGAACGGATATTGACCATGTCCACATTTTTTGAACCATTTCAAGAAGTGTGTATATATATAATATATATATATACATATATATATTTCACAGCCTGAAATTAAATATGTAATGCCCGAGACTTTACCACTGTAATCAAACATTGATTAATTAACAGAATTGAGATTTTAGGAGAGAAAGGAAGACATGAAAGGAGAAGCCGGGCGTTGGTGCATAATCAGTCAAGATGTTGGACAGAACATCTGGCGCCCGAGCGGCACATTATAACCGTCCCGAGCGCCAATGCACCATAAGTCTACCCTTCGGACAGAACATCTGGCTCCCGAGCGGTAGTTTTTGACCGTCCGAGCGCCAGGGGATGATAATACGAGGGCTTGGACAGAAAGTCTGGCACCCGAGCGGTAGTTTTTGAACGCCCGAGCGCCAGTGTTTAACAAGCAGAGTAACCGGACAGAGTGTTCGACGCCCGAGCGGTGAATTGTAACCGCCCGAGCGCCAATTGAAATGTGTGAAAAGCAGCCACATATCTTATTCATGCAACTTGATATATATACATAGCCATTGCCTTCAGAATTGGACAGAAAGGAAATCGAGGAAGCTCCCGGGAGGAAAGTCAAGTTTTGCTATTAGAATTTAATTTACGCAATATCCGCTTATCAGAATTTTAATCCGACTTCAGTACCGTGTTTCTATCGACGTGAGCTTCAACTGGACGTAAGTTTTACTACGTTTTGTTATGTTTTGAAAATATGATGTTGAAGAAATCAGATATGATTCATATATGATGTTATTGCGATATTAGACATCGTATAATCGAAACCGGATCGAAGAACGGATACCGTATGAAATTGTTATGAATTTTCAGAGTTGATTTGATTGTGATTAGACCGATTTGATATAAGAATTGTATTGTTATCGATTATGAGATGTTGGGATTGATATCTGATTGATACTGTATTGTGGGGTATATTGATATTATTCAAATTTGGATCAGATGAGTTGCTGATTTGTATATACTGATATTGTATTGTCGGTATTTCGAGATTGTACAGTTATGCCGTTGAAACAGAATTTGATTAAGTTCTGATTATATCCAGTATTGATTTGATTGGTGTATTGATATCATACTCCTCGACCTTTGTCATTACCAGATTGATATGGACAGATTTGAATTCGAGACTTCGACTTCGTCAGACCGAGAAGAGAAATGTATAAATCAATGTTGATATGGGATTGCACAACTCGAGTTTGATTTAACTGGAGTTTCCCAAAATCACATACTGAATTGTCATTGTCCTCGATATGTTGCAATGCTCGAGATTGATACGCTTATTCTATTGATTTATAGTTAAGCATTTGTTATGTGAGAAGTCACGGGCTGATGTGCCTAGTCTTTGGCTGATGTGCCTAGTCTTTGGCTGATGTGCCTGATAGTTTGGCAGGATATGCCAAGTCTTTTGCAGGATATGCCAAGACACCAGACGTTTGGTCATATCGATGTTACTTAGAAGAAGAGGGACTCCTATCGCCGAGATTCGATATAGACGGGACCAAAGTCCCGTAATAAGAACGTACCGTCACCACGATCGGGAGAGTAGGTGAGAGATTGTTACGTTCTTATTCAGATCGGGATCCCTAGATTAGGACTGAGTCGAGTTAGAGAAAATGAGTCAGAGTTTGACTTATAGATTGGAGATGAGTCGAGTCTGAGATGACGAGTCCAGAGTTTATTTACAGCTTTATAACGATTCATGTTTTTCAGATTTGATACATGCTATTGATATCTGTTTCATGCTTTTATATCTGTTTATATGATTGCATGTATACATGATTTATACTGGGAATGTATTTCTCACCGGGGTTATCTGGCTGTTGTTGTGTTTGTATGTGTGCATGACAACAGGTGGGACAGGTTCAGGGTCAAGATGAGGATGAGAGATTATACGTTAGCGTGGAGATTCGGACCAGGAAGTAGATCTGTTTCATTACCAGACATGTAGTACAAGACTTGTATTTTATATTGACATGTATATAAGACTGATTACGTTATGTTTCCGCATTTGTATTTTAAAAAAAAAAATTTAGACCCCTGTTTATTCAATTGATCTAATTATTCTCAAACATGATTAAGAAATGAATTAGCGTCTGGGTCCCCACAGCAGGTGGTATCAGAGCAGTAGGTTCCAGAACGGTAGGTCCCTTAGACTGAGATCGGAGCTAGTGAGAGGGGTAGAATGAGTTTTCTTTCCTTGCTTTTGAATGCTAGCATGATTTACTTCTTTGAAATACATATTTACCTGTATATATGATGTTATTGGAAATATGTATTATTTGAGAATGAATCAGAACCGATTCTTGATCAGCAATAAGATGATCAGAGGAGGACTGAGGCAGGTTTGTTGTATTTTGTTACTAATTATTTTGGTAATCAGATATACCTCCTCGAAGAATCCCAGAGCAAGGTATTAATTTGACTAATCAGATGGATATGGCAGAAACTCCAATGGAAACAATGTTGAAGAGATTTCAGTCATTTCAACCGCCGATTCTGAAAGGGACTGAGACGTCTGATGCTTGTGAGAGTTGGCTGAATGATATTGAAATGCTGTTTGATTCACTTGACTACCCAGATGAACGTAGAGTTAAACTGATTGGGCACCAGTTACACGAGGTCGCGAAGAGTTGGTGGATCGCAACCAAGGAAGCCATAGAACAGCGTAGTACAGTGATTACGTGGAAAATCTTCAAAGCTGAGTTTTATAAAAGATTTTTCCCAGGATCGTACCGACAGAACCAGAGTACAGAATTTGCCAACTTGAAACAGGGCCAATTGAATATTGAAGAATATGTAGCAAAATTCTTTACTTTACTACATTTTGCGCCTCACGTGGTTGGGAATGATGAAGCTGTAACTGGTCAGTTCATCAATGGACTAAATACTGAGATATCTGCATTGGTAAATGTGGAGAGACCCCATAGTTTTGTTGATGCTTTGAACAGGGCAAAAGGAGCTGAGACAAGTTTGATCCAACAGCGTGGACAGTCGTATGTTGCTCAATCATAGAAACAACCCCAACCTCCAGCTCAATTCTTGCAATCTCTATCTAGATTCGCTAGTGGCAGTAGTAGTGGGGGAAAGAAAGATTTTCTGAAAGCTCGAAAGAAACAGTTTATGAAGTTAGGGAGTAGTTCATCTAGCTCCAGTGGTTCTAGCCAGAGTTATACAGGGGTTTATTGTAGCACTTGTGGAGGAAGACATTCCACAGAGCAATGCCGAGGTGTGTTGGGTAGTTGCCACGTTTGTCGACAGCCGGGACACTTTGGTAAAGTTTGTCCACAGCGAAGCTCCCAACGACCCCTGAGAACAGAATCATCTGGATCAGTGGCACCGCCTGATAGACAATCATCGGATGTTCACTCTTTCCAGTCACCACCGACGACTCCTCAGTCACAGCCAAGGCCAGGACACACCTGACGATGTAGTTACAGGTAATTGTTTCGTGTATGATTATTTTGCATATGTATTGATAGATACTAATGCATTCCCTACGATTATCTTTGAACGAATTGCTTTGATATATGCTTTGTCTATTGAGTTATTATCTGCTGTAGTATTGATCTCTTCACCGTTGGGGAGAAGTTGTTTATCAGTGACATCTGTTAGATATTGTATGCTACAGTATGACAGATATGAGATTGAGTTAGATGATATAGTATTTGGGTTATCTGATTGTGATTACATTAGCGGTACGGATATGTTGATCAAGTACAGAGTTACCGTTGATTTTTCCTGAAGATGATGAGATTCAGATCAAATATGACTGATAAATGGGAAATTTTACGGTAAGGATTCTAGATATAGGATTCCTTTAATATCTACGATGTTTATGACTCGATTGTTATAGAAAGGAGCGAAGAGATTCCTTATCTATTCAGTTGATTTACTGAAATCGAGCTTATCATTGGCTGATTTGCCAGTAGTATATGAAATTGCTGATGTTTTCTCAGATGGGAATTCAGGATTGCTTCCAGTCAGAGAGATAGATTGCAGCATTGAATATGTATCAGGTACAGTTTCTATTTTTAAAATACTGGATAGATGGTACTGATTGAATGGAAAGAGCTGAAAGAACAATCTGAATATTTACTGGCCAAGAGTTACATTAGATCAAATGTTTTCCTTGGGATATTCCAGTTATGCTAGAAGTTAATGAATCCCGTATTCAGAAGTATTTTGATATTTTGTGATTATATTATCGATGACATTGTGATATATTCGAAGAATATGATTGATTATATCGAACATCTGAGAATTGCGCTGAATACGTCGAGAACAGAGAAATTGCATGAAAAATGTCAATTTAGCTGAGACAGATTGTATGTTTGGGGCACAGTATATCCGAAAATGGTATAGCGGTGGATCTGAACAACGTTGAAAACGTGATCAGTTAGCCAAGACCGACACTAGCGTCAGAAATTCGCAGTTTTATGAGTTTAATAGATCCTTATTGATGATTGATGTTTCGAATCTGACTGAATATTACTGTTGTTCTGAATTAGTGTTTGAAGCAGATAGTAGACCGTGGAAAATGTATATTGTGCAGGCCGAACCAGAGCTGATTTTGAGAATTAAAGCAGTTCAGAAAGTTGATCAGAATATTCAGAACTCGATATCGTTGGTCAGAACAGGGCATCGATCAGAATATCAGGTTTGTGACAACGTGTTATATGTGAGTAATCGTCTTATTGTGCCGAATATTTCATATTTGAAACGACAGATATTGTCAGAAGTGTACAGTAGTCGATTCCGTATTTATCCTGGTTGCAGAAAAATGTACAGTGATTTGAAAATATAGTTTTTGAGAAAAAACAGATGAAATTAGATATTACCGAATGGTATTGAAATGTCTGAATTTCCAGCAGGTAAAGACAGAAAGACAGAAACCAGGGGGATTATTACAGAGCTTATTTATTCCTGAATGGAAATAGGATCATATTTCCATGGATATTGTAACGAAGCTACCGAGATCCTCCCGAGATTGTGATGCGATTTGGGTTGTGATTGACAGATTGACCAAATCAGCATGCTTTATTCCATATAAGATGACATAGAGACATGACCAGATGTCAGAGATTTATGTCAGAGAGGTGGTCAGATTGCATGGAGTGCCGAAGTCGATTGTATCAGAACGTGATCCTTGGTTTACTTCGCACTTCTGGCAGAGTTTGCAGCAGACTCTAGGTACGAAGTTACATCCGAGTACCGCATATCATCCACAGACCGACGGGCAGTCAGAGCGGACTATCCAGACACTAGAGGATATGCTGAGAGCTATAGTGCTTGATTTTAGCACTAGTTGGCAGGATTCATTGCCACTTTGTGAGTTTCCGTACAACAGCAGCTATCAGACGAGTATTGAGATGGCACCATTTGAAGCGTTGTAATGAAAGAAATGTAGATCCCATCTTTATCGTGATGATATCTCTGAAGTTCCTGAGATTGGACCTGACATGATCAGAGATATGACTGAGAAAGTGAAGCTGATTCAGAAGAGATGAAGGCAGCTCAAGACAGACGGGCCAAATATGCCAATGTTCGATGTAGACCATTGGTATTTGAGACAGGAGACCGAGTAGTCTGGAGGATTGTACCTTTCAAAGAATTGTCAGATTTGACAAGGAACGGGAAGTTGTCTCCACATTATAGTGAGCCGTATGAGATTCTCGAGAAGATAGGAGATCGTGCCTATCGACTCGTATTACCGCCTTCTTTATCCGAGATACCTGATATTTCATGTATCGTTATTGAGAAGATATCTGTTTGATGCTTCACATATTATTCAGCCAGACGAGGCAGAACTTGACGAGGCACTGAGTTACTTTGAGAAGCCGATTTAGATTTTCGATCGTAAAGAAAAGCAACTCAGAACGAAGACAATTCCGCTTGTGAAAGTTCAGTGGAGTTGTCATGACATCGAAGAATCTACCTGGGAGACTGAATCAGATATGAGGCAGAGATTCCCAGAGTTATTGTGTTGATGTGAGTTCTATTTAGCTTCTGTTATACCTTCTTATTGATATGATTTGATTGCCTGTGATTTCGGGGACGAAATCGTATCTTAGGGGGCAGAAATGTAATGCCTGAGACTTTACCACTGCAATCAGACATTGATTAATTAACAGAATTAAAATTTTAGGAGAGAAAGGAAGACATGAAAGGAGAAGCTGGGCGTTGGTGCATAATCAGTCAAGATGTTGGACAGAACATCTGGCGCCCGAGCGGCACATTATAACCGCCCGAGCGCCAATGCGCCATAAGTCTACCCTTCGGACAGAACATCTGGCGCCCGAGCGGTAGTTTTTGACCGTCCGAGAGCCAGGGGATGATAATACGAGGGCTTGGACAGAAAGTCTGGCACCCGAGCGGTAGTTTTTGACCGCCCGAGCGCCAGTGTTTAACAAGCAGAGTAACCGGACAGAGTGTTCGACGCCCGAGCGGTGAATTGTAACCGCCTGAGCGCCAATTGAAATGTGTGAAAAGCAGCCACGTATCTTATTCATGCAACTTGATATATATACATAGCCATTTCCTTCAGAATTGGACAGAAAGGAAATCGAGGAAGCTCCCGGGAGGAAAGTCAAGTTTTGCTATTAGAATTTAATTTACGCAAAATCCGCCTATCAGAATTTTAATCCAACTTCAGTACCGTGTTTCTATCGACGAGAGCTTCAACTGGACGTAAGTTTTACTACGTTTTGTTATGTTTTGAAAATATGATTTTGAAGAAATCAGATATGATTCATATATGATGTTCTTGCGATATTAGACATCGTATAATCGAAACCGGATTGAAGAACGGATACCGTATGAAATTGTTATAAATTTTCAGAGTTGATTTGATTGTGATTAGACCGATTTGATATCAGAATTGTATTGTTATCGATTATGAGATGTTGGGATTGATATCTGATTGATACTGTATTGCGGGGTATATTGATATTATTCAGATTTGGATCAGATGAGTTGCTGATTTGTATATAATGATATTGTATTGCCGGTATTTCGAGATTGTACAGTTATGCCATGGAAACAGAATTGGATTAAGTTCTGATTTTATCCAGTATTGATTTAATTGGTGTATTGATATCATACTCCTCGACCTTTGTCATTACCAGATTGATATGGACATATTTGAATTCGAGACTTCGACTTCGTCAGATCGAGAAGAGAAATGTATAAATCAATGTTGATCTGTGATTGCACAACTCGAGTTTGATTTAACTGGATTTTCCCAAAATCACATACTGAATTGTCATTACCTCGATATGTTGCAATGCTCGAGATTGATACGCTTATTCTATTATTTTATAGTTAAGAATTTGTTATGTGAGAAGTCACGGGCTGATGTGCCTAGTCTTTGGCTGATGTGCCTGATAGTTTGGCAGGATATGCCAAGTCTTTGGCAGGATATGAGTCAGAGTTTGACTTACAGATAGGAGATGAGTCGAGTCTGAGATGACGAGTCCAGAGTTTATTTACAGCTTTATATCGATTCATGTTTTTCAGATTTGATACATGCTATTGATATCTGTTTCATGCTTTTATATATGTTTATATGATTGCATGAATACATGATTTATACTGGGAATGTATTTCTCACCGGGGTTATCCGGCTGTTGTTGTCTTTGTATGTGTGCATGACAACAGGTGGGACAGGTTCAAGATCAAGACGAGAATGAGAGATTACACGTTAGCGTGGAGATTCGAACCAGGAAGTAGATCTGTTTCATTACCAGACATATAGTACAAGAATTGTACTTTTATATTGACATGTATATTAGACTGATTACGTTATGTTTCCGCTTTTGTATTTAAAAAAAAATTTAGACCCTGTTTATTCAATTGATCTAATTATTCCCAAAGATGATTAAGAAATGAATTAGAGTTCGGGTCCCCACAAAATAAAAACTAGTATTATATTTTATGTTATCTTACATCATACAAGGTTTAATTTTGTTTTAGGAGATAAAAAAATTTAATTAATTTGTAATATATTATAAAATTTAATGAGAAATCATCAGCCAATTCACGCATTTTTTGTGCTTTATCTTTAGATGCATGGCAAACGAATCTTTTTTCTTATCTTGGTGATATTGTGTGGTTGTGGATGAGAGGCAGTGGAATAGGTTAGGGGGACTAGCACAAGCTACACGAATTTTCCTATTAAAATTTTTCAAATTTAAGAATGCATAAATGGTATGAATGTTAGAGTAGATGCCCTGCAAGCCAACGGTTGGCTAGGAAATTTATTGACTCAAGTGAAATAAACAATCTTTACTTTAATATAATTTAACTTTTAATGGTTTCGTTATACTTTATCTGTATACCTATGCAATCATCATAGATAAAGTTCTTGATTATGCTTTAATACAAATAAATCGTAATTCGATGTTGAAACTCATTTGTAAACACTGCATATTCTAAATTCGTTCCTAGTCGATTCAGCCGCCTAAAACAGGGATAAAGGTCGCTTGAGCTCGAGACTAGCATCTGTGATGTTGTCTACTGCGTTTCTTGGTAAGGGCATGGAGATGTCTAAACATGCATATGGGTAGTCATATGATGATTATAACCAACAACCCTCCCTCGGACTTTCCAAGTGGTTATCATTCATCAAGAGGATAAGTCCGTGGTTATGATTGTACACCATTAGTCCTTACGACCCGGGACAACACTGAGGCTCTATATGCTAGGACTGTGCTTTGACTCGTTTACCGGCTCCAGGAGAGTCATCAGGTGGCGAGGTTGGGTACAGTTGCGACACATATAGGAGCCAGTGCATTGTAGTCGGGGATTCACCGCCCATCTACGGGTGTGGATATCCTATGTGATCTGATGAAATAATAGTGCACGGAATCTCTCGCCAGAGTATGAGATATACGTTAGAGAAGGAGTTCTCAAATAGTACACGCGATGCCAATATTATAGTCATCACATAGTTATCGAATTAATATGCAACCCTCGATGAACCAATGGTTGCAGATTCGATCGGGATATATGAGATGAAGGGACCGTACTGTACGTTAATCATAATCGACTGGTTCTTGCAGGCACTATCAGTGATACCTAGGAGATCATGGGGCGATGCTACTAGACGCTCTTACCATGATCCGATGGGTGCGATCAGAAATGAGTTCTGACATTCTTGATCAAGGTGTTGATGAAAAGAATGGGGCTAACTAGGGTAAGCCCGAATAAAGGATTATGTCCTGAATCACAAAGAGTTGTGAACCCACGGCTAGCTGTATCCCGGAACCATTGAGGGTCACACAAGCACTGGATCGTTTGTTCCCGTTGAGAGAATAAATTCAAAAAGTTGAATTTATATTATGATATAGTAAATTCAAGGAGTTGAATTTATGATAATTAAATTTTGAGAAAATAAATTCAAGGAGTTAAATTTATAAGATAGTAAATTCAAGAAGTTGAATTTATGAAATTTGGAGAGAATAAATTCAAGGAGTTGAATTCATAAAATTTGAGGATTTAATTTATTAAGCTCAAAATTTGAGTTTATTAAATATTAAATATTGGAGGTGATAAATTCAAGGAGTTGAATTTATAATTTAAATATTAAATTCAAATGTTGAATTTATAAGGGAATTAAATTAAATGTAATGGGTATATGTATAATGGGCTTGTAGGAGTACAAGATCAACATACATATTATTAAGGTTCTTGATTGGAATTTAAAAGATTGATTAAATAATTAAACTAGTTGGACTAGAATAATTAATTGATTAAGCCCATTAAGTATTTAATGTAATTAATGAGCCCTAAGCTTATATATATGTGTATTAGGCTTAGAGTTTAAAATAATTCATTCACAATTTTCGAAAAAACCCTAGCCTATACTAGACTCCAATTTTCGAAAATCTCTTCCCTTCTCCTCTCAAAATTTCGGCCTCCATCAAAAGGGTTTTGGTTGAGCCGTATCTTGTTCTTAATCTCCAACGTAAAAACTTCTTCTAATTTTCTAGTGCGAATTAGAAGATGATCAAATCATCTAGTCGTGGACCTGATTAGAAGAAATGAGTCTCTTGAAGAAAGTTCGTAGGAATTCATCAAGAGCTAGATCCGTCATACCGGATCAGTTGGTGCCACGTGATTAATTCACAAACGTATAATTTTTCTAACATCCTATGAATGTTTTTGTTAAAAATCATACGAGCGCCCAAAGCAAAACATACTTTGATTTTCAAAATAAATAAAAATTTTTAAAACTTCCGCTGCGTTTGGGCGTGTAGAAAACCCAGATCTAACAGAGGTATCAGATCCAGGCTTTCTAAATCGTATGAATATTTGATTATAAAATCATACGAGTGTCCAAAAACATATTTTGATTGTCAAAATATTTTAAAACTTCCGCTGCGTTTGGGCACGAGAAAACCGGGATCCAACAGTGGTATCAGAGCCAAAGTTTTTCTAGATGGTATGGTTTTAATATTGAATAATTTATTTCTAACCACATAAGAAAATTTTTCAGAAAATTGATGCACCATAAAAGTTTTATTTTTCCAGAAAACAAAAAAAAAAATTCGTTTTTGCCCAGAACTATTCCGGAGAGCCCGTGCGCGCAGGGTCGCTGCGCGCGGCCGGCAGTGCGCGCACGGCTGTGAGCTCAAACGCGCACAGCAGGCTTGCGACTACCTGAAATGTTCGGTCAGTGCGCGGGCAGCGAGGGCGGCTGTCCGAGATCGTCTCGGGAAGCATGCTGAATGG
The DNA here is from genome assembly GCF_025594145.1 of Primulina tabacum. Classification (NCBI taxonomy): domain Eukaryota; kingdom Viridiplantae; phylum Streptophyta; class Magnoliopsida; order Lamiales; family Gesneriaceae; genus Primulina; species Primulina tabacum. The sequence goes on along the minus strand of NC_134558.1, from coordinate 20,984,379 downwards.
TAGGCTTGAATTGTTTGGGCCCAGGGTGCAATTTTCTGATTTTTCAATTTTTTGGGCAAAATTGATATTTTTGAAAATTGGTTCATTTTTTATTTTGAAAAATTAATTTTTAGAAAATTAATACTTTTTTTGTAAAATAAATAATTAGAATAATATTTTAATTATTTATGGTAAAATTAGTTTTACAAGAAATCAATTATTATTGATTTAATTGGAAATTAAATAAAAGAGTTTATTTAATTTATTAAATTCTTTAATAATTATGGTGGTTAGTGATAAAATTATTATATATATGATTTATCAATTAATTAAATTGTTTAATTAAATTGATGTTAATATTTGATATTAAATGCATGAAGGATGATCGAGAGCCTTGACCAATGTGTTAGGTGTATCTTAGGATATTTTACTGTTTTATTCGGTTTTAATATTTGATATTATTAAAGTGGGCCGGTTTTATGGCCCATTCCCACCCCATGAGATGTATCTCTTATGTGCCATGACTATTTAAATGTAATTATTAGAAATAGTGGGAGATCAAGACTGGAAGATGGTGGGCCTGATGAACGAGATGAAGACATGTAAAATATTGGAAGCTCTTGTAATAGTTGCATTTGCATCCCTGCATTCACCTAGTTTTTGGACCTGGATTCATGTTTGTCTCACATGGATCTAATAGTGTTGGCGATCGATAATCCTTATTTATTGTTGAATGTCATATTATGATAAATGTGATATATAGTAGTATGCATGTATGTATATTATTAGATAATATAGTTACATGGATCCGACAAACATACAAACTCATGGCACGCGATTTTTAAAATAAAATGATGAGACAATTTTAAAATTAAAATCCCTCATTTTGAATATGATTCTGTAATGCCCGAGATTTGTATTCTATTAATCTGAGATTATTGATTTTGAATTGATATGATTATAGACGGATCACTCCGAGACCAGATTGGGTAAAACATGTAAATTGTGTAAACTTTGGACAGAAAGTGTGGCGCCCGAGCGGTAGAAAATGACCGCCCGAGCGCCAGTGTTTTGCAAGGAGTGTGCTCAGACATAAGGTCTGGCGCCCGAGCGGTAGAAAATAACCGCCCGAGCGCCATTGTTCAACAAGAAAAGTACTCGGACAGAATGTTCCGCGCCCGAGCGGTAGTTTGTGACCGCTCGAGCGCCGTTTGATGTGTATGAAAAATCAGCCACGTATGTTATCCATGCAAGTGGATATATATATTACTCATGCCTTCAGAATTAATCAGAACGGAGCACGGAAGAAACGGCTGGAAATCCTTACGCCTTTACATATTTTAGATTTGTGATTTACGCATGATCCGTCCGTTAGAATTTCAATCCTACTTCAATACTGTGTTCCTATCAACAAGAGCTACAACTGGACGTAAGTTTTCTTATGTTCTGATATGTCTTGAAATTATGATATGGAAGAAATCTTAATATGACTGATATATGGTGTTCTTGAGATATTAGGCATCGTATAATCGAAATCGGACTGAAGAACAGATACCGTATGAAATTGTTGTGATTTTTGGAATGGATTTGATTGAGATTTGATATCAGATTTGTATTGTTATCGATTATGAGTTGTGGGAATTGATATCTGTTGATTTGTATTGCTTGGTATATTGAGATTTGTTCAGTTATTCCGTTGAAACAGAATTTGATTGAGTTATGATTATATCCAGTATTTATTTGAGTGATGTATTGATATTATACTCCTCGATATTATCATTGCCAGATTGAGTAATTGGAAGATTCGAATTCAAGACTTCGACAGAACCAGAAACCGACAAAAAAAAGTATAAATCAATGTTGAACCGGGATGATACGACTAGAGTTTGATTTGACTTGAGTTTCTCAAAAACCACCTACTTTACTTTATTGCATTGATATTTGCAATTCATGAGATTGATATGCTTAGTCTATTGATTTATAGCAAAGCATGTGTCGAGTCATGGGCTGATGTGCCTAGTCTTTGGATGATGTGCCAAATCTTCGGCTGAGTCGCCAAGACACTTGATGTGTGATTTATATCGATGTTTCTTAGGAGTTGATTCATTCCTATCTCTGAGATTCGATATATGTGCCAATGTTCAGGAACCAGGATCCCTAGATTAGAGATGAGTCGAGTCTGACATGACGAGTCCAGTGTTTATTTATAGCTTTATATCGATTCATGTCTTTCAGACTTCATACATGTTATTAATATAAGTTTCATGCTTTTATATCTGTTTATATGATTGCATGTATACGTTGTTTATACTGGGATTATATTCTCACCGGAGTTATCCGGCTGTTGTTGTGTTGGTATGTGTGCATGACAACAGGTGGGACAGGATCAGGGGTCACTAAGAAGATGAGAGATTCAAGATTAGCGTGGAGATTCGGACTTAGAGTAGATTGATTTTCAGTACTTGATGTAGTGACTGAACTCTAGTTTGAGATAAAATTATGTTGTACAAGACTTGTACTTTATTGTTGATATTTATATCAGACTGATTTCATTAAGTTCCGCACTTATGTATTTTTTTTAAAAAAATTTAGACCCAGATTAATTAAATGATCTTAATAATGATTAAAAATATGAATTAGGTTCGGGTCCCCACAGCAGGTGGTATCAGATCAGTAGGTTACCTTAGACTGCGATAGAAGATAGTGAGCGGGGTAGAATGAGTTTTCTTCCTTGCTTTTGATTGCTTTCATGTTTTACTGCTTTGAAATACATGTTTACATGATTATCTGATTTGATTGTAAACGTGTACTATTGAGAATGAATCAGAACCGATTCTTGATCAGCAGTAAGATGATCAGAGGAGGACTGAAACAGGTTTGTTGTATTTGGTTACTAATCCTTTTGATAATCAGATATGCCTCCTCGAAGAGTATCAGAACAGGGTAGTACTTCTGCTAATCCGATGGATGTGACAGCAACACCAATGGAAACGTTACTAAAGAGGTTTCAGACGTTCAAACCGCCAACCCTGAAAGAAACAGAGAATTCTGTTGAGTGTGAGAGTTGGTTTGATGACATAGAAATGATGTTTGATTCATTGGATCACTGATGAGCGTAGATTCCGATTGATTGGACATCAGTTGCATGATGTTGCAAAGAACTGGTGGATCACGACCAAGAGAGCGTTGGAGCATCGAGGTACGACTATTACTTGGAACGTCTTTAAGAATGAATTTTATCAAAGATTTTTCCCAGTGTCTTACAGAAAGGACAAAGCTGCAGAGTTTGCAAATTTGAGACAAAGGCAGTTGAACATTGAAGAATATGTGGCCAAATTCTCTACTTTGCTTCGATTTTCTCCACATGTGGCCGAGAATGACGAGGCTATTGCTGATCAGTTCATTAATGGGCTGAATCCTGAGATCTTTACATTGGTGAACACCGGGCGACCGAATAACTTTGCGGATGCCTTGAATAGAGCCAAAGGCGCAAAAGCGAGTTTGATGAGACAGAAAGGAGCTTCGTATGTTCCTCCAGCACCGAGACCACAGCAACAAACTTTGACTCCATCCCAAAAACCCCCTCCCAGATTTGAGAGTGGCAGTAGCAGTAGTGGGAAGAAAGATTTCTTGAAAGCGAGAGGAAAGCAATTCAAGAAGTCAGGGAGCAATTCATCTAGCTCCGGTGGTTCTCGACAGAGCCAGATTAGTACATGGATCTTTTGCAGGACTTGTGGAGGTAGACACCCCACAGAGCAATGCCAAGGAGTACTTGGTAGTTGCCACATCTGCTGACAGCAGGGACTATTTTGCGAGAGTATGTCCACAGGGAAGTTCTCAAAGATCCCAGGGAGCAGAATCATCTGGATCAGTGGCTCATACTGATAGACGACCTTCCGCTGTTCATTCATTCAAGCCAACACCAGCATAGTCACAGCCAAGGCCAGGAGGAAGCCAGATTGTTAGCCAGCCTCCTAGACAGCAGGCCAGAGTATTTGCCTTGACTGAAGAACAGGCTCAGGAAGCACCAAATGATGTTGTGACAGGTAACTGTTCTTTATGTGGTTATCCTGCTTACGTATTGATTGATACGGGTGCATCACATACATTTATTTCTGAAAGATTTTCATTGATTCATGCATTGCCTGTTGAGTCTTTATCTGCTGTAGTATCTGTCTCTTTTCCTTTGGGGAGAGGTCTTGTATCAGTGACGTCTGTTAGACATTGTGTACTACAGTATGACGGTCACGAGATTGAGTTAGATTGTATCGTACTTGGGTTATCTAATTTTGATTGTATTATCGGTATTGATATGCTGACCAAGTACAGAGCTACCGTTGATTGTTTCCATAAGATTGTGAGATTCAGACCTGAGATGGCTGAAAAATGGAAATTTTACGGTAAGGGTTCTAGATCGAGAATTCCTTTGATATCTACTATGTCTATGACTCGATTATTATAGAAAGGAGCAGAGGGTTTCCTTGTGTATTAAGTTGACTTACTGAAATCGAGCCCATCATTGGCGGATTTGCCAGTGGTATGTGAGTTTGCTGACGTCTTCCCAGATGAGATTCCGGGTTTGCCTCCGATTCGATAGATAGACTTCAGTATTGAATTGGTACCAGGTACAATTCCGATTTCTAGAGCTCCGTACAGAATTGCACCAATCGAATTGAAAGAGTTGAAAGATCAATTGGAAGATTTACCGGCCAAGGGTTACATCAGACCGAGTGTTTCTCCTTGGGGTGCTCCAGTACTGTTTTTGAGAAAGAAGTACGGTTCAATGAGACTTTGCATTGACTACTGGCAACTGAACAAGGCTACAGTAAAGAACAAATACCCTTTGCCTCGTATAGATGATTTATTTGATCAGTTGCATGGTTTTTCCGTTTATTCCAAGATCGATCTGAGATCTGGCTATCATCAGCTGAAATTCAGAGATTCTGATATCTCGAAGACAGCGTTCAGAACCAGGTATGGCCATTATGAGTTTATAGTCATGCCGTTCGGTTTGAAAGAAAATGCTCCAGCTGTATTTATGGGTCTGATGAACCGTGTATTTCAGAAATATCTCGATGATTTCGTGATTATTTTTATTGATGATATTTTGATATATTCGAAGAATATGATTGATCATGCTGAACATCTGAGAATTGTGTTGAGAACTCCGAGGGCTGAGAAATTGTATGCTAAACTGTCAAAATGTGAATTTTGGCTGAGCCATGTTGTATTTCTGGGTCATATTATATCTGGAAACGGTATTTCTGTTGATCCCAGTAAGGTTGAGGCAGTGATCAGTAGGCCTAGACCGACATCTGTGCCAAAGATACGCAGATTTATGGGTTTAGCAGGCTATTACCGTAGATTCATTAAAGATTTTTCGAGTATTGCTAAGCCTATTACGCAGCTGACTCAGAAGAATGCACCATTTGTATGGTCTGAAGAGTGTGAATCCATTTTCCTTGAATTGAAGAAGAGATTGACCAGTGCTCCAGTGTTGACTATCCCGTTAAGTACTGGTGATTTTGTTGTTTATTGCGATGCTTCTCACAGAGGATTGGGTTGTGTTTTAATGCAGCGGGGACATGTTATTGCTTATGCCTTGAGACAGCTGAAGCCACATGAATCTCGCTACCCAATCCATGATCTTGAATTGGCAGCCATCGTCTTTGCATTGAAGATATGGCGACATTATCTATATGGTGAGAAGTTTGAGATTTATTCTGATCATAAGAGTGTGAAATATCTGTTTTCACAGTCTGAATTGAATATGAGACAACGAAGATGTCTTGATTTGCTTAAAGATTTTGATTGTGAAATCAAATACTATCCAGGAAAATCGAATGCAGCAGCTGATGCACTGAGTCGAAAGGTATGTTCTTTATCCTTATCGACGATTGGTGTTTCGAATTTGATTGAAGATTGTTGTTTTTCTGGATTAGCATTTGAAACAGATTGTAAACCGTTGAGACTCTACGCTATTCAAGTCGAACCAGAGCTGATTTTGAGAATTAAAGCGGCTCAGAAAGTTGATCAGAACGTTCAGAATTCGATTTTGATGGTCAGAGCAGGGCATCGATCAGAATATCAGGTTCGTGACATTGTGTTATATGTGAATAATCGTCTTGTTGTGCCAGATGTTTCAGAGTTGAAACGACGGATTTTGTCAGAAGCACACAGTCGTCGATTCAGTATTCATCCTGATGGCAGAAAGATGTACAATGATTTGAAAAGACAGTTTTGGTTGAAACAAATGAAAGCTGATATTGCTGAATTTGTATCCAAGTGTCTAAATTGCCAACAAGTAAAAGCGGAAAGAAAGAAACCAGGAGGTCTATTACAGAGTTTGTCCAATCCTGAATGGAAATGGGATCACATTTCTATGGACTTTGTGACGAAGCTACCACGTTCCTTCCGAGGTTGTGATGCGATTTGGCTGGTGATTGACAAATTGACCAAATTAGCATGTTTTATTCCAGTACAAGATGACGTACAGACATGACCAGATGGCAGAGATTTATGTCAGAGAAGTGGTCAGATTGCACGGAGTGCCAAAGTCGATTGTATCAGACCTGTGATCCTCGGTTTACTTCGCACTTTTGGCAGAGTTTACAGCAGGCTCTAGGTACAAAGTTACATCTGAGTACCGCATATCATCCTCAGACCGACGGATAGTCCGAGAGGACTATCCAGACACTGGAGGATATGCTTAGAGCTATAGTGCTAGATTTTGGCACTAGTTGGCAAGAATCTTTGCCACTTTGAGATTTTTCGTACAACAGCAGCTATCAGACGAGTATTGAGATGGCACCGTTTGAAGCGTTGTACGGAAAGAAATGCAGATCTCCTCTGTATTGGGATGATATTTCTGAGGTTCCTGAGATTGGACCTGATATGATTCGAGACATGACAGAAAAAGTGAAGTTGATTCAGAAGAGAATTAAAACAGCGCAAGACAGACAGGCCAAATATGCCAATGTTCGTCGTCGACCGTTGGTATTTGAGGCAGGAGACCGAGTATTTCTGAAGATTTCTCCTTTCAGAGGTGTTGTCAGATTTGGCTAGAAAGGGAAGTTGTCTCCACGATACATTGGTCCATATGAGATTCTCGAGAAGAGAGGAGATCGTGCCTATCGACTCGCATTACCGCCTTCTCTATCTGGAATACATGATGTCTTTCATGTATCGTTATTGCAGAAATATATTCCCGATGCTTCACATATTATTCAGCAAGACGAGGCCTTACTTGACGAGACACTTAGTTACTTCGAGAAGCCGATCCAGATTCTCGATCATAAAGAAAAGCAGCTCAGAACGAAGACTATTCCGCTTGTGAAAGTTCAGTGGAGTCGTCATGGCATCGAAGAAGCTACGTGGGAAACTGAATCAAATTTGAGACAGAGATTTCCAAAGTTATTTCATTGATGTGAGTTTTCTGATTAGCCTCTGTTATACATTTCTTTCTGATATGATTTGATTGCATGTGATTTCGGGGAAAAAATCGTATCTTAGGGGGGGAGAAATGTAATGCCCGAGATTTGTATTCTATTAATCTGAGATTATTTATTTTGAATTGATATGATTATAGACGGATCACTCCGAGACCAGATTGGGTAAAATATGTAAATTGTGTAAACTTTGGACAGAAAGTGTGGCGCTCGAGCGGTAGAAAATGACCGTCCGAGCGCCAGTGTTTTGCAAGGAGTGTGCTCGGACAGAAGTTCTGGCGCCCGAGCCGTAGAAAATAACCGTCCGAGCGCAAGTGTTCAACAAGAAAAGTACTCGGACAGAACGTACCACGCCCGAGCGGTAGTTTGTGACCACCCGAGCGCCGCTTGATGTGTTTGAAAAATCAGCCACGTATCTTATCCATGCAAGTGGATATATATATTAGTCATGCCTTCAGAATTAATCAGAAAGGAGCACGGAAGAAATGGCTGGAAATCCTTATGCCTTTACATATTTTAGATTTGTGATTTATGCAAGATCCGTCCGTTAGAATTTCAATCCGACTTCAGTACTGTGTTCCTATCGACAAAAGCTACAACTAGACGTAAGTTTTCTTATGTTCTGATATGTCTTGAAATTATGATATGGAAGAAATCTTAATATGACTGATATATGGTGTTCTTGAGATATTAGACATCGTATAATCGAAATCGGATTGAAGAACAGATACCGTATGAAATTGTTATGATTTTTGGAATGGATTTGATTGAGATTTGATATCAGATTTGTATTGTTATCGATTATGAGTTGTGAGAATTGATATCTGTTGATTTGTATTGCTGGGTATATTGAGATTGTGCAGTTATGCCGTTGAAACAGAATTTGATTGAGTTCTGATTATAACCAGTATTGATTTGAGTGGTGTATTGATATTATACTACTCGATATTATCATTTCCAGATTGAGTAATTGACAGATTCGAATTCAAGACTTCGACAGAACCAAAAACCGACAAAAGAAAGGTATAAATCAATGTTGAATCGGGATGATACGACTCGAGTTTGATTTGACTTGAGTTTCCCAAAAATCACATACTTTACTTTATTGCATTGATATTTGCAATTCATGAGATTGATATGTTTAGTCTATTGATTTATAGCAAAGCATGTGTCGAGTCATGGGCTGATGTGCCTAGTCTTTGGCTGATGTGCCAAATCTTCGGCTGAGTCGCCAAGACACTGGATGTGTGATTTATATCGATGTTGCTTAGGCTGAGATTCGATATATGTGCCAATGTACAGGAACTGAGATCCCTAGATTAGAGATGAGTCGAGTCTGACATGACGAGTCCAGAGTTTATTTACATCTTTATATCGATTCTTGTCTTTCAGATTTGATACATGTTATTGATATCAGTTTCATGCTTTTAGATCTGTTTATATGATTGCATGCATACGTTGTTTATACTGAGATTATATTCTCACCGGAGTTATCCGGCTGTTGTTGTGTTGGTATATGTGCATGACAACAGGTGGGACAGGATCAGGGTCACTAAGAGGATGAGAGATTCAAGATTAGCGTGGAGATCCGGACTTAGAGTAGATTGATTTTCAGTACTTGATGTAGTGACTGAACTTTAGTTTGAGATAAACTTATGTTGTACAAGACTTGTACTTTATTGTTAATATTTATATCAGACTGATTTCATTATGTTCCGCACTTATGTATTTTTTTAAAAAAAATTTAGACCCAGATTAATTAAATGATCCTAATAATGATTAAGAAGATGAATTAGGTTTGGGTCCCCACAGATTCAAAATTTATATCAAACCGAAAAAGTAAAAATTAAAAGAGTTTAATTTTTCCTTGCCTTCCATCAACCATGGTTGCATGTTGATCGCTACCCGCGGACAATGTCTGGCTCATATTATTGGGGAGGCCTGGACGCCGGAAAGCTGTGACTTCCACCGGACATATGATGTGAATTGAGTGGAACTCCTGTGACTTCGGCTCATATTATTGGGGGAACTCATGACGACCGTCTACGACAATTCAATATTGATGGGTCGGTTTGACACGCGAAAATAAACAGCGTCATATTTTTGGGTCCTTATTAAACGTGAGGCAAAACACGCGGAGGTTGCATAGGGATGAATTGGATTCTAACTTTTAGAAATTATAATTGGCTGATATTATTCGGGATTATAATTGGCTTAATTGGACTCTACGTACCCACTATGGAAATACGATTTCCCTTTTTCATCAGTGGGTGGTGAAAATTTCAAAATAGTGGGAGGGAGATTTATAAAATAAAATCCATATTTTATATCTTAAAATTATTTAAAAATAATCAGCAACCATTATTATGTTTCCGTATCAGTATATTTTCGATTTCGTCACGTAATAAATTTCTGTTATTAACAAACTAACCGAATCTAATTTTCAATACTGGTTGGGAAATTGTTTTGAATTCGGAGAAAATGACATACACAATAATGTTAGTCCTGCTAAACTGACAAAGCATGCAAGATGATAGGACCATAGTATGCAAGCTAAAGTGTAACATGCTCGCTTCTATGTCAAATAACTGTAGGGACGGTTTGAGGAAATGTTGAATGCTGCTGACATTCGAATACACATGCAAGAGTTGCATGGTACATGAAACCCGTACATTGATGCACACCATTTTTAAAAGCTCATGACTACATGCATGCAAGATGGGGCTATGTCCCATGAGAATGGTGTACGTATGACTGGGCTTCTTGAGAATGTGGTGGGCCTGTAATATGTGATTCCTAACTAGTTACTAGATAACATCAATTTGTTGTCTTTCTCTTCCTCATTTGATGGGGTTATGGTGAACTTCAATTTGAATAAGACAGATGATAGCCTTGAAGAGCTAGTCAATACGCTTATAACTTATGAGAACACCATAAATCAGGGAATTCTTGTTTTTCTAATGGGCCTCTCGTCAGACGAAAAATGAACCACCAGGTAAGGGAAAGAAATGTTCTGCCCCTCACAAAAAAAACAAACCCAATAAGAGTCAAACTTTGAAAGACACTTAAAAGGCCTGCAAAGCCCGGTAAGTTAGAACATATTTATTTCACTGTAAGAAGTCCGGACATAAGAAATTATATGTGCCAGAAATGTTCTGGAAATGATAAGTGAATGTCCAAGTAAACATAATTTCAACAACAAACAAAAGAAAAATAGAAAACCTGAATCCCGCACAAATATGGCACGCTAGACTAGGTCATATTTCCCAAAAAAGGATGCATAAGTTAGTGGGAGAAGGCATGTTTGACTTGTCACACATAAATTCTCTACCAACTTGTGAGTCCTGTCTAAAAGGAAAAATGACTAAAATTCCATTCAATGGAAACGTGGAACGTGCGCATGGTCTACTAGATTTGGTCCACACGGACGTTTGTGGCCCGCTAAGTGTTAGCACAAAATTTGGACATTCCTACTTCATTACCTTTACTGATGACCATTCGAGGTATGGGTACATTTATTTGATGAAACACAAATCTGAAGCATTTGAAAAGTTCAAAAATTCAGATCTGAAGTAGAAAACCAGCTAGAAAAAAGTATTAAGGCACTTCGATCTGATCGAGGTGAAGAATACTTAAGTGCTGAATTTTTGGGTTATCTAAAAGAGAATGGGATTCTCTCACAGTGGACTCCACCAGCAACACCACACTTGAATGGTGTTTCTGAATGTCGAAATCGAACCTTGATGGACATGGTTCGATCCATGATGGGATTCACTGAACCTACATCGTTTTGGGGCTTTGCGCTTGAAAGTGTGGCAATGTTGTTGAATAATGTCCATACTAAACAGTGGATAAAATGCCATATGAGATATGGATGGGAAAAACTCTCAAATATTCTTACATGAGAATATGGGGATGTCCAGCTTACGTGAAGTAGACAGTGGGAGACAAATTGGATAGTAGATCCACTTTGTGCTACTTTATAGGATATCCACAGAATTCTGTTGGATATTATTTCTATTATCCCAATGAAGCAAAAGTGTTTGTTTCAAGAAATGCTATCTTTTTAGAAAAGAAAATTCTATTAGATAGAAAAGGCAAGGTGATAGAACTTGAAGAAATTCAAGATACTCCCTCAACTATAGAAGTGGAACCCATTTCCCAAGAACCAGTAGTTGAAGTACAAGCTTCTAGAAGGTCTGATAGGGTTATTAGACCACCTGCAAGATATACGCTTCTTCATGAACAAGGCCATGATGAGTCTTGTGTTGGATGTGATCCAATGAATTTCAAAGAAGCAATATCTGATACTGATTCTACCAAATGGCTTGAAGCCATGCAGTCAGAAATGGACTCTATGTATTCAAACCAAGTCTGGACATTAGTGGATCTACCTGAGGGAATCGTTCCCATAGGATGCAAATGGATCTACAAAAGAAAGCTTGGGGCGGATGGGAAGGTAGTGACCTTCAAAGTAAGACTGCTTGGAAAAGGTTATACTCAAAGGCAAGGAGTTGTCTATGAGAAAATTTTTCACCAGTTGCTATGTTTAAGTCCATTAGAATACTACTAGCCATAGCACCATGGTATGACTATGAGATATGACAAATAGATGTAAAGACTGCATTCCTCAATGGAGACATCAAAGAAGAAATTTATATGTCTCAACCTGAGGGATATACATCAGTAGGAAGTGAGCATAAGGTATGCAAACTTCAGAGATCAATATATGATCTCAAGCAGGCATCAAGGAGTTGGAACCTCAGATTTGATAGCACTATCAAAGAGTTTGGTTTTGCTAAGAATCCTGAGGAACCATGCGTGTACAAGAAAGTTAGTGGGAGTGCAGTGACATTCTTGGTACTTTATGTTGATGATATCCTGCTCATTGGGAATGATGTAGGATTACTGCAATCAACTAAAGTATGGTTAGCCAGTAAATTCTCCATGAAAGACATGGCTGAAGCATCCTACGTATTGGGAATACAAATCTATAGAGAGAGATCAAAGAGGATGATCGGACTCACCCAAGCCACCTACATTGATACCATTATAAAACGATTCTCTATGGAAGAGTCCAAGAGAGGATACTTACCAATGTGTCATGGTATTACTCTATCTAAAGCTATGTGTCCCAAAACTGATGAAGAGATAGAGATGATGACACGTATTCCATATGCGTCAGCTATTGATAGTATCATGTATGGTATGATATCGACACGTCCCGATGTTGCTTACGCTTTGAGTGTTACAAGCAGATATCAGGCGAACCCTGGTCCAATGCATTGGAAGGCCGTGAAAGATATTCTTAAGTACTTGTGAAGTACTAAGAACTTGTTCATGGTCTATGGAGGTGGATAATTAAAATTGGAAGGCTACACTGATTCTAGCTTCCAATGTGACTTAGATGATTCAAAATCGACCTCTTGCTTTGTATTCATGGTGCGACTGTCTCTTGGAAAAGTTCCAAGAAATACACCGTTGCGGATTCCACCACTGAAGTTGAATACATTGTTGCATCTGCTGCAGCAAAAGAGGTAGTTTGAATGAGGAATTTTGTCCAAGAGTTGGGAGTTATTCCTAATGGAGTTGATCCAGTCCCATTGTACTGGGACAACACTGGAGCCATTGCACAAGCAAAGGAACCAAGGTCTCATCAGCGATCAAAACCTGTACTGAGGAAGTTCCACATCATACGGGAGATTGTGGGAAAAGGAGACATATCGGTCGAAAGAGTCCCCTCTGCAGATAATGTTGCTGATCCACTTACATAGCCCTTGCCAGGACCATTGTTTGAGAAGCATCGCGAAGCAATGAGATTAAAGTTATGGGTAGTTGGCTCTAGGGCAAGTGGGAGATTGTTAGAGTAGATGCCCTACAAGCCAACAGTTAGCTAGGGAATTTATTGACTCAAGTGAAATAAAAGATCTTTATTTTAATATAATTTAACTTTTAATGGTTTCGTTATACTTTATCTGTATACCCATGCAATCAGCATAGATAAAGTCCTTGATTATGCTTTAATACAAATGAATCGTAATTCGATGTTGAAACTCATTTGTAAACACTGCATATTCTAAATTCGTTCCTAGTGGATTCAGCCGCCTAAAATAGGGATAAAGGTCGCTTGAGCTCGAGACTAGCATCTGTGATGTTGTCTACTGCGTTTCTTGGTAAGGGCATGGAGATGTCTAAACATGCAGATGGGTAGTCATATGGTGATTATACCAAACAACCCTCCCTCAGGACTTTCCAAGTGGTTATCATTCATCGAGAGGATAAGTCCGTGGTTATGATTGTACACTATTAGTCCTTACGACCCGGGACAACACTGAGGCTCTATATGCTAGGGCTGTGCTTTGACTCAATTACCGGCTCCAGGAGAATCATCAGGTGGCGAGGTTGGGTACAGTTGCGAAACATATATGAGCCAGTGCATTGTAGTCGGGGATTCACCGCTCATCTACGTGTGTGGATTTCCTATGTGATCTGATGAAATAATAGTGCACAGAATCTCTCGCCAGAGTATGAGATGTACGTTAGAGAAGGAGTTCTCAAATAGTACACGCGATGCCACTATTATAGTTATCACATAGTTATCGAATTAATATGAAACCCTCGATGAACCAATGGTTGCAGATTCGATCGGGATATATGAGATGAAGAGACCGTACTATACGTTAATCATAATCGACTGGTTCTTGCAGGCACTATCAGTGATACCTAAAAGATCATGGGGCGATGCTACTAGACGCTCTTACCATGATCCGATGGGTGCGATCAGAAATGAGTTCTGACATTCTTGATCAAGGTGTTGATGAAAAGAATGGGGCTAACTAGGGTAAGCCCGAATAAAGGATTATGTCCTGAATCACAAAGAGTTGTGAACCCACGACTAGCTATATCCCGGAACCATTGATGGTCACACAAGCACTGATTCGTTTGTTCCCGTTGAGAGAATAAATTCAAAGAGTTGAATTTATATTATGATATAGTAAATTCAAGAAGTTGAATTTATGATAATTAAATTTTGAGAAAATAAATTCAAGGAATTAAATTTAGAAGATAGTAAATTCACGAAGTTGAATTTATGAAATTTGGAGAGAATAAATTCAAGGAGTTGAATTTATAAAATTTGAGGATTTAATTTATTAAGCTCAAAAGTTGAGTTTATTAAATATTAAATATTGGAGGTGATAAATTCAAGGAGTTGAATTTATAATTTAAATATTAAATTCAAATGTTGAATTTATAAAGGAATTAAATTAAATGTAATGGGTATATGTATAATGGGCTTGTAGGAGTACAAGACAACATACATATTATTAAGGTTCTTAATTGGATTTTAAAATATTAATTAATTAATTAAACTAGTTGGACTAGAATAATTAATTGATTAAGCTCATTAAGTATTTAATTTAATTAATGGGTCCTAAGCTTATCTATATGTGTATTAGGCTTAGAGTTTAAAATAATTCATTCACAATTTTCGAAAAAAAACCCTAGCCTCCACTAGACTCCAATTTTCGAAAATCTCCTCCCTTCTCCTCTCAAAATTTCGGCCTCCATCAAAAGGGTTTTGGTTGAGCCGTATCTCGTTCTTAATCTCCAACGTAGAAACTTATTCCTAATTATCTAGTGCGAATTAGAAGAGAAACAAATCATCTAGTCATACGCGTGGACTTGATTAGAAGAAAGGAGTCTCTTGAAGAAAGTTCGTAGGGATTCATTAAGAGCTAGATCCGTCATATCGGATCAGTTGGTGCCACGTGATTAATTCACAAAGGTATAATTTTTCTAACATCCTATGAATGTTTTTGTTAAAAATCATACGAGCGCCTAAAACAAAACATATTTTGATTGTCAAAATAAATAAAAAAATTTAAAACTTCCGCTGCGTTTGGACGTGTAGAAAACTCAGATCCAACAATGAAAATTGTTAGAAAATTTTACCAAAAAAAGCGAGGAAAAGGAGAGCCCATACAAGAAAAAAAAATTAAAATGGGAACCTCCTTTTAAAAAATATTAAAATTTAAAATCGTTGCTATGAATAATGATAAAATTCACTTAACAAATAATGAATTCAATAAACATTATACAAATACATCAGAAACACTATATTAAATAAAATAAACAAGTCATTAAAATTAGTCTTCTTTTTTATTTAATATTAGGTCAAATTTTTATTTCAATAGACTACCAGCTCAACATATATATGAAATATAAAAAATTTGGGCCCTCTTCAGAGCAGGAATTGGAGGGGGTTGCCTCCTTGGCCTCGTAGAAGGTCATCACATGCTCTAATTAAGCATGTTCTTTTGATTAGAGATGAAATTTTGGTGAAAGCTTGTTCTAACTCTCATGCGGCAACGACTCCAGATTCTTTATTCTTGAACGTCTCTCCTGGTGCTAATCGTGCTTGTCCATGCATGTTTAAGGCCTATCAAAGCTCAAGTACCATAGGCCTCTGTCGCTTGGCGCCCCTATATTTTGCACAAGGATGCCTTCATGCTATGGTTATGTGCGAAGTAACGTTTTGACACTCGGTATCACCTTCCCTTTGTCTTAGAAAAGGGTTATACTCTTTGCGATTCTAGAATTGATAGCGTGGATCGTCTCTTCTCTGAGTGTGCTTTAGTAAATACTTATGGGGGAGAGTTCGTGCTTGAATAAAGGAATTATTCTATGACCACTGTTAGGAATGCGTTGACGTGGTTCAAGAAGACTTTCTGGGGTACTTCCAAAATTACAAAGGCGAGATCACTTGATTTCTCGGATACTGTTTATTTCATTTGGTCCACCAGGAACGCCAAGGTCTTTGACGGGGTGATTGCAGATTTATAACGTTTTTTCGCATTAAAATTCATGTTTTCCGATATGTGTTAAATCTATATCCCCTGGATGTACATTTGGGTGACGTGTTGTTGTGTATTGTTTTCTCGCACTAAAAGTGGAGAATTTTAAATTTTTGTTTCGGCGTTCAAAGCTGTCATTTGTCGTCGTATGCTAAAACCATCCATAGGGTGCTTAGTTTTTATACTTAACACGTTTATAACACTAGATATCAAACCAATATGTGGTTAGTAGAGATGACCCTTAGGATTCTTTAATTCTATTTTTTCCATTAGGATTCTTTAATTCTATTAATAAAATTGTCTTATTATTATTATTATTATTATTATTATTATTATTAATATATCATGTATTTATCAACTTTTGATAATGCACGATATATTAAATGTGTATGACATTCACATAATCCTTGTCTACATGACATAGTAGGTTAGATTTACAAGATTCAGATTCTTGACTTTTCCAAAGATTGTATGCACCAAAATCATTCAATTCCTATCCTCAAGGAATCGTCACAAGTTGAGATGCTAGGTGTGACAGTTATCTTTGTCCTCCACTCATTATAGAGCTTTTATATAAAGGGAGTTCATCTTTCACAGTTTAATCAATCAATCAAGAAATAAATCTAAAATCATATTTCTTCCATTCACACACAATCATTGCAGGCATCATGGGTCTTTTTTCCTCAGCGGATGAAAAAATGGGAAAAAAGGGGAGGCCTTCCACTAGAAAAAATTCAGTAAATGGTAAATCATGCACCGGACCTGACTGTGTGTACCAGTATCAGGCACAAAAGACTCATCTTTGTCTGGTAGAACCCATGCTTGCAGCTGAAGAGACTATGAAACAATACGAAGCGTCTGAATATTCTAGTGATGGAGTGTTGAACACGAACGATTCTATGAGGAAATCTACTGCTTTGGCTTATTAGAATCTCGGGTTTTTCATGTATCAGGATTTGTACATGTAGTTAATTATCAGTTTTAAGTGTGTAGGCTTAGTCTACAAGTTATTTTTACCTCGCAAAGTGCTTTTGGCTTTAAGTAAATTACTAATGCATAAATGGAAATTAACATCATCTAAGACTATATGTAGTAACGCAAGTAACCACAGCACCATTATGGAACATCAAATATCAGGAAAGAAGATAAAGGATATGCTACGTCTTTTACTCAAACCAAGCATGAGAAACCTTCCATTTCTTTCACTATAAATTCCATAACACATCCTCTCTTACTCTCTTTCCGACTTAAAAAATTCTAAGTCAATAAACTAGGCATGTAAAGAGTGTTGAAGTACCGCTTTCTTGGGGAAGTTTAAAAATTTTAGTTTTAACTTTTGAAACGTTCATTGGGCGTCATATGATTTATAACATTCATAAGGTGTTTTAGTTTATTTACCTATACGTTTAAGAACGTTGGACACCAAAAAGTATGATATTAGCATACACTACAACAATAAATGGCTATTGTGACACTTTTTTGTAGACACTTTTAATTAAATGTTGTTACAAATACTTAATAATGACACTTGTAAAAAATTAATAATGTGTAAAATAAAAAAAAATTTTAGATTAGTTATCATGATATTTTTAATTGATGTCATCTTTTATATGGAGGGAAACAATTGCTTTTCCCACATCGTAAAAAATCGTTAAAAAACTAAAAAATTTCACTATAAATAAGTGTGAGAATATTTGAGTTATATAAATATTGGAGGAGGGAAAATAATTGTCTCCCTCCATATAAAAAATGACATCAATTAAAAATGTCAGGATAACTAATATAATATGTTTTTTTATTCTCACATTTATTTTATCTAATTTTCCCTATTGTCACTATAAATAACATACACGACACTTTTAGTTGTCATTATAAATGATTTTAACTGACATATAAATTTGTCATTATTACTATAATAACAAGGCATCTATAAATGTATTTAAACATGAGTTTTCCTGACATTTAAAATTGTCATTATATGAATAATTAGTAACACGTATGAAGTTGTCATTAACATCTTATAATGAAATTAAAATGTCAGTAAGTTTAAGACGACATTGGAATAGATGACATTTGTTGGAGGTGTCACTAAAACTTAAATGTCACTAAATATTGAATATGATGACATTTATGAATGTCACCATAAGCATTTATTCTTGTAGTGATATTTGGTCCTTCTTGTTGTTATAGTAGGTGCCAAGCGAGTCAACTTGTGGCTTGAGCTTTATTAACATTTATTTAAAAATAATATTTATTTTAATAATATTTTAAAATTTTATTTGATAATTACATTTACTTTATCTGTATACCAATGCAAGCTGCATAAATAAAGTTATTGAATATGAAAATGGAAACATAAGGTTTGCCTCTCAACGTAAGATAATGAAACTCATTGGGAAGTGTACTGTGTATTCTAAACAAGTTATTAGTCGAATTAGCCGCTTAAACTAAGGATAAAGATCGCTTGAGCTTGAGATTAACATATGTGATGTAAACGCTATGCTTTATTGGTATGGGCATTGAAGATATCTATTCGTATATATGAGTGATCTTTTGATGAGCACTGAACAACCCTTCCATCGGACTGTCCAAGTGGTTAGCACTTATCAAGTGGAATAGTCTGCGGATACATTTGTATGCTATTAGTCCTTTGACTCAAAATAACGTAGATGTTCTACGTACTAGTATGCACTTTGTTCCATTTACTGATTTCATTCAGGGTCATCGGGTGACGAGGTTGGTGTAGTTTCGAAATACATAGGAGCCAATATGTTGTAGTCATGGATGCATTGTTTTTCTATGGGTGAAGATATCCTATGTGGTCTGATGAGTTAATAGTGCAAAGAGTCACTGGCCAAAGCAAGAAATGTGTTTTAGGAAAATGTTTTTTTATTTGCATATACGATGTCACTATTATTACTCAAAGATACATCATATCATTATCGAATTCAAATGCAACTCTCGGTATATCAATGGTTGCAGATTCATTCGGGATATATGAGTTGAAGGGATTGTATTGTACGCTAACCATAACTTAAGGTTCTTGCAGGCGGTGATACCTAAGGGATCATGGGTAAGGCAACTAGATGCTCTTACCATTATCCAATGGATGAAATCAGACTTGAGTTCTGATATTCTTGAACAAAGAAATAATCAAAAGAATGAAGATAATTAGGGTAAACTTGAAATGTCTACTACTAAAATGCGCTTCGAACAGCGCCGCACCAGTCGCCATTCCACGCACCGCCGCCGCCGTTCCACCACCGAGAGAGAAGAAGGCGGGACGAACAACACCACCACTACCACCACCGTTCCAAGCACCGAGAGGGAAGCTGCTGACTGGAGATACACAACGTTCACTTCGAACCAACAACACCACCGCCGTTCCACTCACCGAGAGGGAAGCAAAACACCACCACCACCACCACCACCGTTCAAAGCACTGAGACGGAAGAAGCGACTGAGATACACAACCGCCGTCCCCTGCGCCTTTGTTTCTTCTCCATTTTGACTGGAACGATATTGCTTTACCTGTGTTAGTTCGTTACCAGTTTCCCGAGGTATGGTATTGATTGTAACGATAATTGGTTAATTTCTTGTTGTCGCCTTGGTTGTCCGTCTCTGGGTTCCTAATTTTCGGCACATGTGAGAGTACTTCAAATCAAAATTAATTAGGAACAATGTTGCTTTATTTTCATCAATAGGTAGTCTTCTTTCGTTTTTTTTACGTTCACGAAATTAAATTGAAAATGACATTATTAAATGTAATATTTTCAGGTTTAGATCAAATTTATTGTTATATATTTCTGGTATTTTGCTGTATTGAAATGGATAAGTCTTGGATTCACTCGGATAGAAGGTCAAAACAGTACGAGGAAGGTGTTGAACTTTTTATCAGAGGTTGTTTAGAGAATCCCCATATTGACCCCAATTTAATTCATTGTCCTTGTTGCAAATGTAAAAAGCTTAAAAAAAGACCAGCTAAGTCCATTCGAGAGCATCTTTATTTCCATGGTTTTAGTCAAAGTTATGTGAATTGGATTTAGCACGGTGAGTCTGCTGAAAGTGACAAAGTAAATTGGAGCACCAACAAGGAGCCAATTGGTAACTATCACGGAGACTTTGAAACCACTAATATGTGTGAGGCAGCATATGATAATTATACAGAAAATCCAGAAGCGTTCATGGAATTTTTGGAGCAAGCAGAGAAACCTTTGTATAATGGATGTAAGCGTTACACAAAGTTGAGTGCAATTGTGAAACTATACAACACCAAAGCAAAGCATGGGATGAGTGACGCTCTATTTTCCGATCTACTAATGGATTTTGGGGATATGCTACCAGATAATCACAGCCTGCCAACCAAAATGTATGATGTAAAAAAGACATTAAGTTGTTTGGCGTTGAGTCATGAAAAGATTCATGCTTGTTCCAATGATTGCATCCTTTATAGGAAGCAATATAAAGACTGCGTAAACTGCACTAAATGTGGCTTGTCACGGTGGAAGCTAACCAAGAAGAACGTTGAGAAGAAAGGTGTTCCTGCAAAGGTGTTGTGGTATTTCCCTCCCATACCAAGATTTAAGCGCATGTTTAAATCTCTACATACATCCAAAAATTTAACATGGCATGCAGAAACCACAGGAGTTCCCGATCAGTTAATTCATCCAGCTGATTCACCATCATGAAAGTTGGTGGATCATATGTGGTCCGACTTTGAAAGTGAACCAAGAAATCTTCGCCTGGCACTTGCAGCTGATGGCATTAATCCTTATAGCAACCTTAGTAGTCGGTACAGTTGCTGGCCAATTATGTTGGTCACCTATAATCTGCCTCCAAACATATGTGTGAAGAGAAAATTCATCATGCTAACTCTGCTCATTTCAGGGCCTAAACAACCAGGAAACGATATAGATGTCTATCTTGATGTGTTAGTTGAAGATTTGCAACGATTGTGGGATGGAGTTGATGGTGTCTATGATGCTTATCGAAGACAATTTTTCACTATTAAAGCAGTCTTATTATGGACCATCAATGACTTTTCAGCCTATGATAACCTTAGTGGATGTACTACACATGTTTATTATGAATGCCAAGTATGCAAAGAAGATACTTGTGCAAAGAATTTGGAAAATGGGAAGAAAATGTCATTTGTTGGTCATAGACGATTCCTACCACGGTTTCATCCATATCGGAGGCAAATGAAAGAGTTCGATGGTATGGAAGAACATGGAGAATAATCTACACAATTATCTTGGGTTGCTTTGTTTGACAAGCTTTCTGACATAAGGTGTGTTTTCGGAAAGAAGATTAGTGTGAAAGGTAAAAAGAGAAAGAATGCAAAGGACAATAATTTGTAAGATAGTAAAGAAGAAAAAGATTTTGGATCAACAGATTTCAGAAAATGTTGGAAGAAGAAATCAATTTTTTTCAATATTCCTTATTGGAAACACCTGCATGTTAGGCATTGTCTTGATGTGATGCACATAAAGAAAAATGTCTTCGAATCTATCATTAATATTTTGATGAATGTTAAAGGAAAAACCAAGGACAATGTGGCAGCTAGGTTGGGCATGGTTCAAATGGGAGTTAGGCCTGAATTGGCACCTAAATTTTTTGAAAAAAGAACATATCTTCCTCCTGCTGCATGCTCATTCACAAAAAAAAGAAAGTTACAAGTTTGTCAGTCGATAATGGATATAAAAGTTCCAGAAGGTTTCTCATCGAACCTGAAAAATCTTGTGTCCTTTTCTGAGTTGAAATTGATTGGCTTGAAATCTCATGATTGTCAAGTTCTAATGCAGCATTTCCTGTCAATACTCATACGTGATGCGTTACCAAAACTTGTTAGATATGCCATCATAAGATTATGCTTCTTCTTCAAAGGTATTTGTTGCAAGGTGATAGATGTAGCCAAGTTAGATAAGCTGCAATCTGACTTGGTTGTTACACTCTGTTTATTGGAGTAGTATTTCCCCCATTCTTTCTTCGATGTCATGCTTCACTTAACAGTTCATCTTGTTCGAGAAGTTCGATTATGTGGACCAGTGTACTTTCGGTGGATGTACCCGTTCGAAAGATCCATGAAGGTGCTTAAAAGTTATGTAGGCAGTCGAAAACATCCTGAAGGTTGCATTGTTCAGAGATATTCAGCCGAAGAAGCAATTGAGTTTTGTTCGGAATACCTAAATGACCTTGATCCTATTGTAGGTCCCTCAATCAAATCGCGATCCCAAATCAAACATTCCTGGCTCCTTAGCATGCAAAACACCAATTATAGTGCCACAAGTTGACCTTCAACAAGCACATTTGACTGTGCTGGAAAATACAGAAGAAGTATCTCCCTACATTAAGTAAGTGTATTGCATTAATCTATAATTCTGCATCCATGTGATTGTCAATATTTAATATCCAACACAAATTGCTATATAAATATTTCTATAGTGAACATAAATATTTCCTGAAGTCAATGTTTCCGAAAAAAGAGAAAGATGAAAGGTGGATACAAGATGCTCACAATAAGAAGTTCGTTGACTGGTTTAGTGCAAAGGTTAGGTGGATAAATCTGCTTTATGCATTTTGCGGTGAACAGTTTGTAGCTAGTATTTTAATTACCCTATTCTAATTGTATAAATGTCAGGTGGATGCTGAAATAGATAGCTGCAATGGTGGAACGACATCAACATTGACATGGCTGGCTCATGGTCCACGTGAGCAAGTCATTAAGTATAGTAGTTACGTGATAAATGGCAATTTATACCCAACAAAGGCACGAGATGATGAGGGAGTTTGCTAAAACAGTGGGGTTTCTCTAGTTGCTAGCACCATGCTTGTCTGTAGTGCCAAAGATAAGAATCCCTTGATGACTGATGCGACTTTCTATGGAGTGATTGAAGAAATATGAGAGTTGAATTATCATCCATTTCAAGTTCCTCTTTTCAAGTGTGCGTGGGTTGCAAATGACAAAAGAGTAATCAACAATGATGAATGTGGATTCACCTTGGTCAATATGAACAAAATAGGGCACAACAATGACTCATTTGTCCTTGCAAGTCAAGT
This sequence comes from Primulina tabacum, assembly GCF_025594145.1. Classification (NCBI taxonomy): domain Eukaryota; kingdom Viridiplantae; phylum Streptophyta; class Magnoliopsida; order Lamiales; family Gesneriaceae; genus Primulina; species Primulina tabacum. The sequence goes on along the minus strand of NC_134558.1, from coordinate 20,961,038 downwards.
CAATCAAGTCTTTTATATTAATGACCCATTACAAAAAGGGTGGTCAATTGTACTCCCTGTGCCAAATCGATGTTACGAGGAAGATGATGATGGTTGGACTAGTATTCCTGATTCTCGATCAATTGATGATGTTGATACACATTGTATTCCGGCTCATGAAAGTTACTTTAGATCAGAAACTGAGGGTGGCTGGGAAACGAACAAGAAAAAATGATGTTTTTCATTTTTATGTCATGTTTTTTGTTATGCTATAAACATAACCTCATTACTATTATTTATGTCATGTTTATTATTTATGTCAGGTTTCTACAAGTCATGTTTATTATTTATGTTATTATTGTTTCTGTTATTATTTATGTCATGTTTATACATGTCTTATTAGAATTATTGTTTATGTTATTTTAATGGTTAATGTTATTATATAGGTTTTAACATTGGTTTCATTCATGTAAATATGTAGAAAAAAGCTCAATGGGTCGTAAAAAAAAAAGGAATCAAATGCTACAGTTGAGATGATACAAGGAGTACATGATGATAAGCTAAATGAAGTTACTAATGCAGAGCACCCTGTACTTACTGATAGAGAAGAACATCCTGTAGATGTGTAGAGGAACAAGCGAGGCCCTACGTTGATGGGTAAAGTAATTGCTACTGCGAGATGGGGGAAAAAAGCAAAGATTGATTATGATGACATGAGGCGGCCATCATACAATGCAAATGGAAGGGCTTTACAATCATACATTGGTTCTATTGCTAGAGCCATGGTGCCAATCTGTATAAAGTCATGGCCTTGAAGTTCCAAAAAACATAAAACAAAAACTGTGGGAAGAGATCTCGGTAAGTACAAGCTTCAATTTGAATTTACAGTCATACTTGCACCTCTAAATAATCTGTTTTTGTTGCAGAATGTCTTTGAATTAGCGCCACAAAGTGAGTATGCTGTGATGAATTCAACATCTCAGAAGTGGCGAGATTTCAAAAACAAATTGACTAGTAGATTTGTTTGGCCGAACAAAGATAATCCTGAAAAGTTGATTTCTCCACCAAGTCAGTATCAACTCCCAATAGCAGATTGGAAAGCATTTGTGGATGCGAGACTGGATCAATCATGGGAGGTACTTTAATAATTGATATGTTTCCTCACGAATTTATTAAATTCAATACTTAACTGAGCCTAACATAATGATGTAGGTTACTCATGAAAAACAAAAACAACAGACCATGAATTGTAAATATCACCACAGAATGTCTCGCAAGGGTTACATCGGCTTGGTAAGAAACAGAGCAATATATTTGTAATTTTTAGCATGTTCTTCATGTTATTAAACATATGAATTTTGAAATTGTAGCGGAACAAAAACTTGGTTGCTGAAGATGAGGAAGTTGATAGATCTGTGCTTTGGCGTAAGGCTCGAGAAGACAAATCTGGCAGCATAACATGTTCGGAGACATCAGAAGTAGCTGAAAAAATTGTAAATGTTTAGTTTTATTCAATCGCCATATTGCTTAGATAAATAACACTGTAGTTTGTGAATTGATTTGTCATGTCTCCAATTGTAGGATGAATTGTTGGAAAAGAAAGGCAAAGGAGAGTTCAAATCTTCTGGAATGAATGACGTGTTAACTGCTACCTTAGGAAGCCAAGAACACTATGGAAGGGTTCGAGGTGTGGGAGGTTTCGTAAAACCACAAGTATACTTTAAAACTCCAAGAAAGAAAAGAGAAACAATCTCAAAAGCTGTGATTGAAAATGTAAAAGCACAATCGGAGGAGACTAAAAGTTTGAAAGCTGAATTGGAGATGCTGAGGTCTCAACTTGCTGCTGTGATTCCATTAATCAATGATCGATCTTCTGAGACTGTAGCATCAAACAAGTTCTCAGGAGTGAAAGACTCAAAATTGTCAGATGATGTGGAAGAAGTTTATGATTGCGGCACTTCAAATACGAAGGTTTTATGTCTCTGAATTTAATGTCAATTAAATTCTATTCACCTCCATATAAAAATATATCATGTCTTTTTGTTCTTGAAAGAGGAAAAAATGTCACCTAGCTGTAAAAGAACGCAAAAACGTGGTGGCTTATGGCACAATAATATCAGAAGGAGGTCCAAATGTTATGATTCACCATATTCCACTTGGGGAAGAGAACTTCAAGGTATCTATTGATGTTGTCTTAGATGAAAAAGCACAGCTTCCGATCCCAATTAAGTTTGGACCAACAATCATCAATGATGCTATTGGAGTCATTGTTGGTTGGCCTAAAGAGTTGGTTTATTTTCCAACGACAAAGGTACTTTAGGTTTTCATTTGCCTTTGTGTTTGCAATTGTCAGATATGTTGCTCGAACAATGTTTTATTTTAAAATACTTGTATGAATAATATTTTAAATTGTAGAGGAAGGGGAAACCTCAATCATTTGCGCTTGCGGATGTTCCTGGTCAGCGCGACAAGTTCAAAGAAATTGAAAAAACATTACCCATGTCGTGCAAGTATATCTACTCTCATGTTGTTAGATTGCTGAATGAATCGGATACCATATACATTGAGTTTGAGGACGCTATGTTTGGACATCCTAAAAGCATACGGTTGCTAAGAGAAGATATCTTATGCTTTATGGAGATGAGGGAGATAGGTGCCAGACAAATTTTAGTTTACATGGGGTATATATAATGTCTAACTTACAATATTTGTGCATTTATATAATATTTTTTGTGGTATTTTTCATATTTTGAAAATTTTCTAAACGATATATTTGTGCATCTATATCTTGCAGTCACCTCTACAAATATTTGAAGGAAAAAGACAAAGCTGATTATTTTTCGTTTGTGGATCCCGGTAATATACCTACATGCCCGATTGGCACAGATGGCCGTGACTTATCACAACATATTGCTGACCAATTGGAAGCAGTGTCTAGAGATAGCATCTGCCTGATCCCATACAACACTGGGTAAGATTTTAGTTATTTATAGATTTCTACTTCTTGATAGTCAATGCTGTAATTTCATTTTTTCAGGTACCATTGGATCTTGACTATCGTCAACGACGATAAGAATATGATATATTTATTGGATTCTACGTCTAACAGGAACCGAGATGATACATGGAAAACTATTATGACAAAATAGGTAGTAGCATATGTTGATTTTGAATACATTAACTTATAAATATGCAAAAAAATAACTTCTTATTTTTTAAAATGTAGTGGGGTGAAGATGTACAATGCCTCGAAGGGTATTTCTAAAGGGCCAGGTTTTAAAATATTGACGGTATGTATCGTACTTATTTATGAATACATGAATTGATAGTGGTTATTAATTAGATTGTGATTGTTGCATTAACTTTTCAATTCCATTATAGAGTAATCTAAAACAAAGTGGTTCTGTTGAATTTGGATATTGTGTGATGAGGCACATGAAAGAGATAGTCGATCTCGATGATCCACAGTTGGAGAAAATGGTGAGTTTCTTCTTGGGATAAATTTCTTGATTGATTGAGATGAATTGTTGCCTTTTACATATATTTTATTGTTGAGATAATGTGTTGCCATTGGGATATATTTTATTGTTGATATAATTGCTTGAGATGAATTGTTGTCATTGTGATATATTCTTTATTAGTGATATTTTAGCTGAACTCAGTAACTTGTTTGCCTTTGGATTCTACATATTTTATATTAGTGAAATATGGATTTTGTATTCAGATTTTGTTGGAAACTAAATTCCGGCGTTTGATAAAATATGAATCAACTGAAAATACGAACCAACTGATCGAGTAAACTGAACTCAGCAACTGGACTTAATAACTGAAATCAACTGACTTATCTGTTGGAAACTGATCAACTGACTGATCAGTTGGAAACTGATCAGTTGATATATTCAGCCGTATGCTAAGAACCCTTCAACTGAACATATCTCGGGAAAGAACAATCAATCGTCAAGAGACATAGAAGATTGCAACGCCGCACTTCAATCAATACAGCTTAGAAAAACGCATTTCGGCGAAAGCAATTAAGACGCCGCATCACAATAAATGAAGCAAACAATGTCCAAGGAATAATCATGTAGAAATCAACGGATACAAAAATTCAAATTCATCTCAAGTTACCGTTGGAGAAAATAAGCTTATAAATATGATAGAAGAACAAATGAAGAAAAAGAGAGTCAACACTATTCAAAAGCTTGCTGTCACTCTGTCAAAATCTCAGCTCAATCTTACTTGATATATTCGTAGCAGTTAAGGCTACAATTTGAGCTCATTAGCAAGTTGTAATAATCGTTGAAATTCGATAGTGCTAAGATCAGTTACGCACTGAGAATATTATTTAATACTAAGAGTTTCAGTTTTTGGCAGTGTTAAGTCCAAACCGAAGTGGGTCAGTACAATTCTTGTATTTGATCAAAGTCTTTTAGTGGATATGCTATCCTTGAGATAGAAAGGGTGACGTAGGAGTAATTAAATTCTCCGAACATCCAGAAACAACCCTTGCCTATTTTATTTCAGTTTCGTATTCTATCTTTCAGTCAGTTATTTTCCGCATCTACTTTAGTTTAACTGATTGTCATTGACCAACAAGATTCCGAGAATCAGTTTGTCACCAAACTGAACTCAAAATTCGAAAAGATCAAATTTAATTGTGAGTGTTTATTCAACCCCTTTCTAAACACTCTTGATACGTTAATCGATCCTATCAAGTGGTATCAGAGCGGTTGAATCTTGTTCTTGAATACTTTTGATCTAAAAACTTGCCAGCATGACTTCATTCAACAAAATTCCCATGTTCTCCAGAGAAGAATTTGATGATTGGAAAATCAGAATGCAGGCTCATTTGGCTGCACAAGATGATGACATGTGGTATGTCATAACTGATGGACCCATGAAGATTCTAAAAGCAAATACAGCAGTTGCCATAACAGAAGGGGTACCACAAAGAATAGAAAAGCCCAGAGATGAATGGACAACTGAAGACAAAAGAAAAGCAAATCTTGACAATGTGGCTAAAGACATTCTGTATAAAACGCTGGACAAAGTAACTTTCAGCAAAATAAAGATGTGTAAAACAGCCAAAGAAATTTGGGAAAATCTGATCCAGCTGTGTGAAGGAAATGATCAAACCAAAGAAAATAAACTTTCTGTTGCTGTTCAAAAGTTTGATAACATCAAAATGAAAGCAGGAGAATCAATGCACGAGTATGATGAAAGAGTGAGCAGTATCATCAATGAGTTAAATGCACTTGGAAAAGTGTATACCAATAAAGAAATTGCACTAAAAGTAATGAGAGGTCTTCCCAAAGAATGGGATGTCAAGACCATGGCAATGAGGGAGTCCAAAGATCTAAATCAGATTGAACTTCATGATTTGTTTGCTGATTTAAAGGCTTATGAGTTTGAACTGCAGACTAGAGAAGGAGAACCATCTACCTTTGCAGCCACAACTGCTCTAGTTGCTGTCAGAACTGAACAAATCAGTTCAGTCGAAAAATCTGCTGATCAGTTGAGTAATGATGCTATGTCATTATTCATGAAAAAATTCGGAAGGTTCATGAGAAAGAATCAAGGGAACTTCCAGAAGCCATACCAAAGGAACAATTCCAAAGATGAACCAAATGCCTGCTATAACTGTGGCAAATCAGGTCACTTCATTGCTGATTGTCCTAAACCCAAGAAGGACAGTCAAGGCTCAAATGACAAAAGAAAGAAATCATATGAACGCAAAAGAAGATCCAAGGAAAATAAGAAGGTCTTCAGAAAGAAACATGAGGTACTCTTAGCTGAAGAAAACAAATCTAAATGGGCAGAAACTGACAGTAAAGAGTCGGAACCAGAAAGCTCATGCAGTTCTAGTGATGATGAGGAAGTAAAGTGCTTGATGGCTAATGATGTAGCAGAAGAATCATCTAGCCAACAGGTATTTGATTTCAGCTCAACTGATTTCACACGAGAAGAACTCATTCTAACACTACATGACATGGTAAATGAGTATCAAAAGCTTGCATCATCATTTGAAGAAATCAAAGCAAAGCAAACTGATCCCACAGACAATAAAACCAAAACTGATGAATCAGTCGATGGGTTGAGTCTAAAAAGGGAAATTGCTGAGTTAAAAGCAGAAAGAAACAAAAATCAGTTATTAATACAGAATTTGATGCTTAAAAACTCAAAACAGACTGAGCTTATTCAGTCTTGGAACAAATCATCTACTGCACTAAATGAAATGCAGATTTCACAAAAATCAGTTTCTGATAAAACTGGTTTAGGGTTCAACACTCAAGGAGAAATGTATCCAAATGATACTCAACCAAAGCTAACAATAGACAAAGGGAAATACATTCACTTTGTCAAATCAGCAGTGGTATAAGAACAAATTGAGTCCAGTAAACTGATTGAGCAACCTACTAAGAATATGAACAAGGCTAGAAGATATGAGATTGGTTATTGTCAAAAATTCTCAACTGATTCACAAAGTCAGTCATCAAAGAGATTTTACAAAAACTATTCGAATGGCTATTCCAATTACTATAACTGCAAGCTAGTTCAGAAGAGATATAGACTGAACAATCAGTTTAATAAAGCTAAAACACATATTGTATCATTCGTACACCATACAAGCACACAAAAGCCGAGAAAAACCATTTGGAATACAGCTACTGGAAAGCCTGTTAGACTAATCCAAGTATGGGTTCCTAAAGGACTAATCAGTTCAGGACCCAAATAGATATGGGTACCAAATTATATTATGTGTGTGACTGCAGGTAACAAGTACAAACAAGAACTCAATATGGTATTTGGACAGTGGATGTTCACGACATATGACAGGAGATGCAAGTGTGCTATCTCAACTGATCAAATACAGTGGTCCAAATATCAGTTTTGGGGACAATTCCAAAGGTAGAACTGTGGGTAAGGGTAAGCTTATCCATGGTAACTTTACTTTTAAAGATGTTCTATTAGTAGAAAACCTGAAGTATAACTTGATCAGCATCAGTCAGTTATGCGACAGTGGATTCTCAGTATATTTTGACAAAAACTCATGTTAAGTCAAAAATTCAACTGATGAAATCATACTAACTGGCAAACGTTATGGAAACACATATAAAATCAGTTGGAATGATCAAACTTATGCACCAGTTTGTTTTATTGCTTCCAAATCATCTAAAAACTGGTTGTGGCATAAGAGACTAAACCATTTAAACTTTAAAACCATTGCCTATTCTGAGTAAACATGATCTTGTAATTGGTTTGCCCAAAATAGACTTTTCAAAAGAAAAACTTTGCTCAGCATGTCAGTATGGTAAACAAGTACGATCTTCTTTTAAAAACAAGGGTTATAAATCTTCATCCCGATGCTTAGAACTGTTGCACATGGATCTCTTTGGTCCTATACCAGTCATGAGCTTAGGGGGAATGAAATACACCTTGGTAGTCGTGGATGATTTTTCAATATTTACTTGGGTTATTTTTCTCAAATCTAAAGACCATACTGCTTCACAACTGATAAAGCTCTTCAAAAGACTTTTAAATGAAAAATCAGTTGGAATTGATCGAATCAGATCAGATCGAGGAACTGAATTCATCAATCAAACTCTTTCAAATTTTCTAGAGAATGCTGGAATTAAGCATGAGCTCTCAGCAGCCAGAACTCCTCAGCAAAATGGTGTAGCTGAGAGAAGAAATCGGACCCTTAAAGAAGCTGTTAGAACAATGCTTGCTGATTCTGGTATTTCTCAAAGGTTTTGGACAGAGGCAGTAAACACTACGTGTTATACTCAGAACAGATCAATGATTAATAAGAATCATTTGAAAACACCATATGAGATCTGGCATGGAAGAAAAAGTATAATTACTTATTTCAAAATATTCGGCTGCAGATGTTTTATTCTTGATAATGGTAAAAATTATTTAAAAGCGTTTGATGCTAAATCTGCAGAGGGAATATTTCTTGGATACTCATCAGTTAGTATAGCTTATAGAGTCTTCAACAAGAAAACCCTAAATGTTGAAGAATCAGCTCATGTTGATTTCGATGAAAATGAACTAACTAATAAGCCAACTGATCAAGTTGAGCTAGTTGATCGATTTACAGATATCAGTTTGGAGGATGATGATGAAAAAGACAATCATATTAATCAAAACAATCTCCAAACACCCGAACCAGAAGTGTCAGATCAATCAGCTGAACCTGAAGCCATTCCTAATGATCAGTTGATAGAGCATAATGATAACATTCAAATACCAGTTGACGAAGCACCAACTGAGACTGAAAACTGTGTTCAGTTACCAACTGAAGTAATTGCTGATACAACAAATACTGAGTACAGATGGAGAAAATCACATCCACCTGAGCTGGTAATAGGAAATCCATCTGATCCAGTAAGAACTCGCAATCAAATGCTAAATTTATTTATCCATTCAGCTTTTATATCACAAATAGAACCAAAGAAAACTGATGAGGCTCTTGCTGATCCCAACTAGGTAAATGTAATGCAAGAAGAGCCAAATCAGTTCAGTCATAACAATGTCTGGAACATAGTTCCAAGACCAGTTTCAAAAATTGTTATAAGTACAAAATGGGTTTTCAGTAACAAACTGAACGAAGATGGTTCAGTTGGACGCAACAAAGCAAGATTAGTAGCAGAAGCATACAGACAAGAAGAAGGAATTGACTATGATGAGACATATGCTCCAGTTGCAAGACTTAAAGCAATCAGAATGTTTCTTGCTTATGCATTATACAAGAACTTCAAAGTCTATCAAATTGATGTCAAAAGTGCATTCCTAAATGGCCAGCTACAAGAGGAAGTATATGTTGAACAACCCCCAGGTTTTGTAAATCACAAATTTCCTGATCATGTATATCATTTGAACAAAGCTTTATATGGTCTTAAACAAGCTCCCAGAGCTTGGTACGAAACTCTTTCAAAATTCCTAACTGATCATGATTTTTCTGTTGGATCAGTTGATAAGACCTTGTTCAAATGTACTAAGAATGATCACATTTTATTAGTTCAAATTTATGTTGATGATATCATATTCGGGTCAATTAACCCCAAATTATGCGAGAAATTTGCTAAGCTAATGCATGATAAGTTTGAAATGAGCATGATGGGTGAACTGACATTCTTTCTTGGACTACAAGTGAAGCAACTGGAAACTGGTACATTCATCAGTCAGACTAAATATACAAAGGAGCTGCTGAAGAAATTTGGCATGGAATCATGTTCAGCTGCGAATACTCCCATGAGCTCATCAGTAAAATTGGACACTGATCAAGGGGGAATATCAGTTGAGGCGACATTATATCGAGGTTTAATAGGGTCATTATTATACCTAACTGCCAGTCGCCCTGATATTGTATTTGCTGTGTGTATGTGTGCTAGATTTCAAGCAAATCCTATGCAATCACATTTCTCAGCTGCTAAAAGAATTTTGAAATACCTTAAGGGTACACAAAATATTGGGTTATGGTACTCTAAAGACTCTACTTTCAATTTAGTTGGATATTCAGATGCAGATTATACAGGATGTAAGCTTGATCGTAAAAGTACAAGTGGATCTTGTCAGTTTGTAGAAGACAGGCTGATCTCTTGGTTCAGCAAGAAGCAGACATCTATAGCTACCTCAACAACTGAAGCAGAATACCTTGCTGCTTGTAGTTGCTGTGCACAACTGATCTGGATCCAGCAACAATTGAGAGATTATGGAGTAATTACAAATAATTCGCCCATATTTTGTGACAATACGAGTACAATTGCCATCACCTATAATCCAGTTCTTCACTCAAGGGCAAAGCATATAGATGTCAGACACCACTTCATTAGAGATCATGCTTTGAAGAAGAACATCAGACTGAAGTATATATCAACTGAGCAACAAGCAGCTGACATCTTCACCAAACCATTACCCGAGACTAAGTTTTCTTACTTTCGTAATATTCTTGGTTTAATTGATCTGTCTTAAAATTATTACTAATGTTGCTTTACTAATAGAATTATCTGCAGAAAATAAGAACACAACAAATTGAAAATAATACTTTATTAAGAATACCATCGATCCCAGTTTACAGAAGATATCATAGAACCAACTGAATCCTGCCATTCTCTAATCCAATCATTCAACTCATAAATTTGGATTCTAGAAAATGATCTAGTTGTAGAAATCTTCTCAACAACATGCCATTCCTTCCATAACATTGCTTCTAACAGACATTTGTCATCAATCAGATCTGTAACATGCCTAACTACAAAACGATCAATGTATTTTCTTGTTGTTGCTGCTTGAGCACGAGTAGGAACAGCACCACTACTACTTACCCTCTGCAAATCATGAATCTTGAACAATGTTGACATCACTTTCATCAAGACATATTCTTCCATTGTCTTCTTCAATTCTTCTAAATAAGGACTTAATTGCTCATTAACTTGAATATGCGAACTACTGCATGCATCAGAGTTACTTGAATCCGATATATTGAACTGTTATTGTCTCACATTCTATCATCTTATTCATAGACAGATGAAATTTAAATGTTGAAGAAACTGAAGAGACTCAAATCAACCGAAGCGTCTTTCTCATTTACCGAGGCTTCTTAACTATCAGTTGTTCATTATCAACTGATATCAGTTTGACATTTATTACTTAACGCTTAACCAATCATCAGTTCATCTGTTTATGATCGTAATTCATATATAATAACTAATGAAACTTATTATTTGCAGGAAAAAGAAAAAACAAAGTTAAGCCAAAATAAATGTTTCATTCAACCATAAATATTTGCTTGGATTACATCTTCATATTTTTCTTCCACATCAATTATCCACATTTTCAACCAAACGGATAGAGGTGAGGTAGATGTCTTGAGAAAGCTATGGGAAGAAGCTATGCGAGTAAGGATCTCCAGCTCCTTTCGAAGCATCAGCTGATAGATATGACCATCCTTGAAGATGTCCACCAACACAGCTATATTCAAGTGCTCCCGCATTTCTCTCAACTCTGCCATCAGTTCGGGAGTGGTAGCCTCTCCAGAATTATACAGGAACGCAAGCTCCTGTAACTTTTCCCAGTAGGGAAGACTCTTGTAGAAGACTTCGTCTTCTATAACAGCCTTCCTAGCTTCCAGAGAAAATGGCGAAGCACTCGAGCTACTCGCATCTGCCATTCTTTCGTTTTGAATATTTTCACCAATATGACTGAAACTAACCGTGTTACTTCTATTTATAGCAGAATATCAAAGAAGCTGAAGGGTCGTCAACGTTTCAGCAAACGAAAATTTTTCTGACCTTTAAATTTATTCGCTTTAATTATTTTATGCACTATATAAGGGGGAATAATGGCTTTAAAAGGTTAACTGAGAAGACAAATGTTAGTAAACTCTCAACTGAAAGGACACAGTTTTACAACTGATCGTTCAGTTGGGTATTTCACTAATCTTCTCATATAAGTTAACTAATTAAAACATATTATATTCCAAATCAAGTGACGTGACTGTCTATTATCTAATGATGAATCTCATTTTGAAAACGTGGAAGCATTTGAACCGTTTAAATTGTACACACGCTTATAGCACACGAACACACGTTTTTATTCAAAATTTTGATGGACTGACACGTGTCCAGAATCTAAACAGTCACATACATATAAATAATTTCCCGCTTCAATTCAGCTTTCTTTCTTACGCGTACATCATCTCTCAGAGCAAACTCATACACTCAGAGCTTGTATTTCGCAAAATTTCAGGTTTCCTTACTCCCAGCAATGGCGAATCAAATCCCAGCTCACATGTTGAACTCTATGGCCATTGATTTTGACTCGGTTCTATCAATTTACGAAGCTGAAATTAAGAACGTCTTTCTGAAGATTGAATCTGCTGGTCTCAGAATGTTTTTGGGACAATACTCGCAGGAGATTTACCCAAAAGAACTCCAACACCTCTACTCAAATGGATATATCAACTCTGATGGAAACATCATTGCCACTATTAACGATCAGTCGGTGACCATTTCTGAAGATTCTTTCGGAGAAATCTTTTCATTACCCTCTGATGGATTAGTACACCTTGCTGATGTTAAAGCATCAGATATTGAAGAAATGCAAACTGCACTATCTGCTGATGGACGGAAAATCAAAGTTTCCGATCCTAAGAAGGAACTGAAGCATGAGGTTCAATTGCTGGCTGATATCGTAGCCAAAGGGCTATTGGCCAAGGCAGGATCGTATGCTGCCCTGACTTTGGAGAAGTTTCAAGCTATTACGATCATTATGGCTGGAAGAAAATTCAACTGAAGCAACTTATTTTTAGTATCTTGAAGAACATGTTTTCCTCCACCAAGCAATCCAAAGGATTTGCAGTGCCGCTAAGCTATTTGATGAAAGTCAAAGGGTTGGTGGCTGATGATTTGGAGCGATTATCTAAATTCAAAATTTTCAATGGGAAGAATATTCTGCCACCCAAGACTAAACTAGATATCTATCCTGATCAGTTCGTGAAGATCAAGAAGAAGATTGGGACACAACAGGCTGCTCCCAAATCAGTTAAACAGGAGAAGACATTGGCTCAATTGAAGACAGTTAAAAGAAAACTGATTATTAGTGAATCCGATTCTGAGAAGACGCCCTCTCCAAAAATTGCCAAGAAACCAAGAACACAAAGGACAAAATTACCAACCACAGTAAAATCAATTCCTACTGAAAGACTGATATCTTCAGATGCCCAACAGCCTATCAAAGCAGTTCCTCTGAAGATTATTCCACCAGAAATCTCAGCTGGTGATACAAAGGAAACAGTTAGAATCAAAGCTCCTCTAATCCACATCAATCGTCCTACCGTTCTAGCACCTCCCAGACCCAAAAGTATAAAAATTATAGAACTGGTGGATACTACTCGTACTGGATTGGAAATTCCACACATCCTCAGTACTGAAAAAGGCAAAGGCAAATTGATTGAAGAGCCCAGGCCATCCAATTCAATTCAAACTCATATTGACCTTGTTTGGGAACATGTTAATAATTTTGCAGCATCAAAACTTAAAATCTATGATGACTGGACCGTCTACAGAACTTAAATTTTTGCTAAGCAGCTGAAAAAGAAATCCCAGCTGAACAAATTTATCAAACTGGAAGCAATTGTCCTCAAGATGGTCAAAGCTGCTAATATTGTTCAGGCTTTGGAGAGAAAAACATATTTTTTTGATCAAATTCGAGCTAAGAAGCAATCTCAACTGCTTAAGAAATTAAAGGCAAACTACATTCCCACCAATCCAACTGCCTATAATGATCGAGCTGTGATCACTCAGATAGATACAGATCTTACTAGCTTGCAAGCTCAGATAAAAATGTGAGAAATGGATCAGGAGTTAGTTCTTCCTGAGGAAGCCTCTGAAGAAGAAGAAGAAAACCCCTCCTCTAAGCAGAAAGAGCCATCCTCAGAACAAACTATTGTTACAACTGAAGAACCAGTTCAGGATGTGCCACAATCATCTGCTGTGGAACATCAGCTGTACTCTGAAGCCGAGTTGAATTTTGCCAACATTGATGAAGTAATTCAAGCAGTAGTGAAAGAATCTATGAATAATGAAACCATTTCTGAAGAAGTTGATCACTCAACTGATCAAATCACTCAAGAGGTTTCTATCTCAACAGAACCACCAGTTCAGCCTGCTGTTTCTGAACTAAAGGAGCAAACAATGGTGCCTACTCAATCACCAAATCAATAGATTGCTGAAAATATGGAGGCAGTTCATGACCTTTTCACTGAAAATCTTATTCAGCAGGAAAGCCCAATTGTTGATCAACATCAATCTTCATCTCCTCCAGTCCAAGTAGCAGTAACTGAAACAGATGTTCTAGCACAGACTGTCTCTGAAACGATATTATCTGATAGAACCATGGTGGTCTTTGATCAAGTCTCACATGAACCAAGAACATCTAATCAGTCACCTCCTCTTCAATCCACAGAAATGGATATTGTTCTTGAAGAAATCCAGAATATGCAGCACAATATGCAGCAGATGATTACTGAAATCAAGAAAATTCAATCCACACAATTCTCTCATACTGTCAAATTGGATTCTTCAATTGAATATGACTCCGCAAAACTGAAAGCCATTCAAGCAAACATGGAGTCTCTTACCCGAACTGTACTTGAAATGAAAAATAACAGAGGTCTAGCTCAAAGTCTCTATACAACTCAGGATATAATCAGTCAACGAGTTGAGCGATTGGAAACTTCTGTTTCTAATAAAATGGAATTGCTGCAGACTTGTTTACAAACTGGCTGTCTCAAGTATCTCCGCAGATGTCAAAATTCTTTCCACTGACGTTCGAAAATTATTTGAGAAGATGGATTTGTTTGACAAAAAGGGGGAAGAAATCAAAGATCAAAGAGCATCTTGAAAAACACCAGAAAACAGCAGAAGCAGTTAATCAGATTATTAGATTCAGCTGTTATTAAATCAAGATCTCTTTCAGTTCAAGAAATTCAATCTCTTATTTTATCTACAATGAGCTCAGATGTTCAGTTATTATTTACTTAGTTTTGTCAAACACCATAAAGGGGGAAATTGTTGGAAACTAAATTCCGGCGTTTGACAAAATATGAATCAACTAAAAATACGAACCAACTGATCGAGTAAACTGAACTCAGCAACTGGACTTAATAACTGAAATCAACTGAATGATCTGTTGGAAACTGATCAACTGACTGATCAGTTGGAAACTGATCAGTTGATATATTCAGCCGTATGCTAAGCACCCTTCAACTAAACATATCTCGGGAAAGAACAATCAACCGTCAAGAGACATAGAAGATTACAACGCCGCACTTCAATCAATACAGCTTAGAAAAACGCATTTCGGCGAAAGCAATTAAGACGTCGCATCACAATAAATGAAGCAAACAATGTCCAAGGAATAATCAAGTAGAAATCAACGGATACAAAGATTCAAATTCATCTCAAGTTACCGTTGGAGAAAAGAAGCTTATAAATATGACAGAAGAACAGCTGAAGAAAAAGAGAGTCAACACTATTCAAAAGCTTGCTGTCACTCTGTCAAAATCTCAGCTCAATCTTACTTGATATATTCGTAGCAGTTAAGGCTACAATTTGAGCTCATTAGAAAGTTCTAATAATCGTTGAAATTCGATAGTGCTAAGATCAGTTACGCACTGAGAATATTCTGTAATACTTAGAGTTTCAGTTTTTGGCAGTGTTAAGTCCAAACTGAAGTGGGTTAGTACAATTCTTGTATTTGATCAAAGTCTTTTAGTGGATATCCTATCCTTGAGATAGAAGGGGTGACGTAGGAGTAATTAAATTCTCCGAATATCCAGAAACAACCCTTGCCTATTTTATTTCAGTTTCGTATTCTATCTTTCAGTCAGTTATTTTCCGCAACTACTTTAGTTTAACTGATTGTCATTGACCAACAACATTTCGAGAATCAGTTTGTCACCAAACTGAACTCAAAATTCGAAAAGATCAGTTTTAATTGTGAGTGTTTATTCAACCCCCCTTCTAAACACTCTTGATACGTTAATCGATCCTATCAGATTTTAGTGGTACCGTAGCTGCTAAAATTCAGATTTTGTATGTTGGATTCTGCAGTGTGAATAACCACTGATATTAGTGAATAACCACTGATGTTAGTCGAGTCAAAAACCATAGGCTCTTCAATGAAAAGTTTCATGAATTGGTAGCCGATTCAGAAACCATATCATCTTGAATAACCACTGATATTAGTGAATTGGGTCTAGAAATTGAAAAGTTTCATGAATTGGTAACTCTTGAAAACTATACAGATCCCCATGATTCTTCAAATCCGTACCATTGCATAATATTGATTTTACCTATCTTCTTCGTTCATTTTCCTTCGTTGTATCTACAGAGAGTTCTTAAATGCTTTAATTAAGTTCCCTGTTCTTTTAGTTTGTAGTTCCAGTAATACAAATTGAGATACAAAACTGTTATGGAATTGTTAACTTGGTGAACTTAGCAATGAAAAGTCCACTCGTAAACGAAGTTGATGGATCGAAACGCAGTGTCTTTGGTATTCTTGTAAGGCTAACCCTTTGCATCTTCTATCTCTACCAATTCTGTAAAAACGATTTTCCTTCTTGCATAGCTTTATATCCAAGTTGTCATCTTCATGTCTTCACTGCCTTCGTTAACTTGTAGCCGAGAACTGGAAATGCATATTTTGTGATTTTTGGACTTTTCTGCCGAGAAATGGAAATGCATATTTTGTGATTTTTGGACTTTTCTGCCGAGAAATGGTACATTCACATTAACCAAAAACAACTCAAAACAGAAATTCTAGACATTTTTTTTGTTATGTGATTTTTGGACTTTTCTGTCCAAGCATCTGTGTTTTCAGTCGAGAACTGTTACAGTCATATTGTATGCTGATGCACAATCAGATTTTCCTTTGAGTCGATTCTTGGTTAAATGCTTCATTAATTTGTTTCTCAGTTTTGTGAAGTTCTCACACACGGCTGTTAGCATATTTGTAATTTTTTGTCATTATATCTCCATTGTTTTTTATTTATGTGCCAACATATATGTAATATGTTCAGATTCCATCAATTTAAATACTTTTTAAATATATATCTGTCAAGAACAAAATTTACAACCAATATGTTAGCATATCTAATGTGTGAATTTGTCTACTCCTATGTAGGTGCTTAAATGGATGTTGTATGTTGGGATAAATATTTTGTAATATGTAATATGTAATATGTTAGCATATCTAATGTTTTAAATATGTAATATGTTAGCATATCTAATGTAATATTTTAAATATGTAATATGTAGCATATCTAATGTATTTTCTTTTTTAAATTTCAGTTTGCAGGATGCATCAAGAACAAAATTTACAACCAATCTCAATATGATGAGGTCAGAAGTGAATGGAATGAATTTGTCTACTCCTATGTAGGTGCTTAAATGGATGATGTATGTTGGGATAAATATTTTGTTTGTCATTGTGGATTTTTGGATATACTTTTGGTTTTGTGGATATATTTTTGGGTTATTTGTGGATTGATGAATATGTAATTGTGGATTCGTGGATATTCATCATTTTTAGATGGATAATTTATGAATTTAATTATATTAGTGTATTAAGTCATATATTGCGAAGTCTTTTTTTAACAATTACTTCATCAAAATAAAAAATAATGAAGTGTAACAGATAAATTACTTCATTGTTATTTGCAAATTGTGAAGTAACATAATATTAAATAATTCGTCAATAAGAAATCAGACGAAGTGATAGAATTAATTTACTTCACCATTGTTCTGTAAAAACGAAGTTGTTTTGCGCAATTACTTCACCAAAATACAAATTATTGAAGTCTTTCGAACCACTTACTTCGTCACTAAATGTAAATTGTGAAGTAACAAACAGGATAAATGCTGAAGTTATAGATTCTATTTACTTCAACAAATAGGATAAATTGTGAAGTTGTTTGCGTCTATTACTTCACCAAAATACATAACTACGAAGTCTTTCAGATGAATTACTTCGTCACTCAATGTAAATTGTGAAGTAAAATATTATAAACTACTTCGCTAAATAATAATTAAGACGAAGTTATATATATTCTATTACTTCACTATTTACAAAAATCGATGAAGTAAAACACATTTCTTACTTCGGCATCGGTCAAATTTTTGACCGGTTTTCCTTCGAAAACCGGCCAAAGACTTCAGTAATTTCAATCTTACAACTTCGGTTATTATGCGAAGTAAAAAGTACATCTTTACTTCACGTCCATATACTTCGGCAATTAACTACCTTATTACTTCATTGAATACGCAAAGTAAAAGCGATTTTTCTACTAGTGTCCAAATGTAAGACCAACGAAAACGTTTACTATTTAAAATAAAACAACCACATCATAATACTAAAGACATGATGAAACGTCTGCTTATTCATTTTTTTAAAAAGTACTAAATTTTTTTTTTAAACCTCACATAGCATTTGGCTGAACCATAAAATATTTTGACATCATTTTAAAATAACTCAACCAACTATAATTTGAAAACCAAAGGAAATAATTTAGCATAAAATTGTCCAACATTTTACTCAACCTAAAAATAACATTTGAAAAGTATAGCCTATACTATAATCTCTCAAAAATCTCTCATAACATAAATAAAATTCATAAAGTATCTTTTACATAACTTAAAATCATAAATCATAACTAGTGCGGAAATCTAGCGTCGGTCCTCGGGTTATGTGCACCTTCAGTCCAGCAAAGTTAACCATCAAGACCTCCACAATCATTATTATCATAATCACCTACATCAATCACACCTAGTGAGTCTAAACACTCAACACACCATAATCTTGATAACAAGTAATACATATACAGATCACATACAACAGTGAAAATACTTGTACTTAAAATATCGTTTTTATTAAGATGTATAAACTTTAAACAATAAAATTTTCATAAACATTTTCATAATGCAAACTTTAAATAAAAACACTTTCATAATGATGCATCAACTTTAAACATAAACTTTTTCATAAGCTTTTCATAAACATTTTCGTAAACCTTTTCATAACCATTTTCATATCATCCTCAGCATATTCATATGAACATGCATAATTTAAACCACACCATTTTCCTTTTCCTCATTTCATAGCATAAATCATTTCATCATGATGATAAGCATATTTCCTTTTTATTGAATTCAGATCGTTAATTGTGACTTTCCTCAATCCTCAAAAAGTCAATGGATTCATACACATGAAACCACAGTACTGGGCAGCAGGGGACACCAGCAACACTCTCACCGGTCAACTAGGCCCTGGCCTATCCTCATCGAATGGAAATACGATCGTCGGGGCTCCCTCAGGGGCCTTCTCCCATAGAAGGGCTCCCTCTGGGGCTTTTTCCCACGCATGGGTTCCCTCCGTGGCCTTCTCCCGAAAATGGGCTCCCTTTGGGGGCTTTTCTCCTCTCACGATATTCTCATTCTTACCTCAAATCCTCATATTCTCAACAGTCACAATTACTTCACTTCTTTCAACGTTTTACATTTTCATCACTTTATAAAAATCACTAATTTAATATCATTTTCCTTTTAAAAACAAGAATGCAACATTTCTTTTAACGTTATCGTTTTCTCATAAAAATCCATAAACATTTTAAAAGAAACCTTTTAACATATAAAACCCATAAATCTTTTAATAAACATTTCAACATCATAAACATTTAAAATATGGATTTAAATCATAAATATTTAAAATAAACCTTTTAACATATTAAATCATTACCTTTTAAAATAACATTTTGAGATAATAAATAATAAACATTTAAACTCTATGTCATAAAAATGCGTAAACATGTGAAATAATCATATTAGCATGTAAAACAATATTCAGAACTGTTGGGGATCGATATGGAGTTTAGAGGGGGGGTGAATAAACTCTTTTCCTTTGACGAAAGATTTTGCAAAGAGGTGCTAGAATCCTGTTAGAGATTGTAGCAAATCTCGTTCAAGTGTATAACTAGCAGACCACAATATATCGCGGAAACGATCTGATGGTTTAAGGGTGTATAATGATAAAACAGTAAGTAGTAGACAATGGTTGTTTATGGATGTTCGAAGATGAAATCTTCTACGTCTCCCCTTCTTCTGTTTCCAGAAGGTATCACTAAAATACTTTGGTTTTTACAGTACAACACTTGTACACACACACTTCAGCAGGACTTATCCTTAGGCTACTGAAACTCTTAGTTTCTCAACACGATAATACGAATACAACAAAGTTCTGGAAAAGACTCTTTTCCAGATTACAAACTCTTCTCAAAGATATAATAATTCGATAATGATTGTAGAGAGAGTAAGAAACTATCAGCACAATATGATCTCAAAAGATTTTATAACTATTATGAAGCTTGTGCTACTTTTATGTATATTGAGCTTTAAAGATGATAAGAAAATCTGAGTGCTCAAATCAACGTTCGCTATGTTAGAGAATAAGTTCGTAGTTTTTGGTAACTTGTAAACGTCGTTGATCTTGCATTTATATAGAAGTCTTGAATCCAATGTCTATAAAAAAACGGCTTCTTTGACTTCTGATAAAATCAGCTTTATTGCCTAAAAGAGTTCCTGCAAAAAGGCTTCAAAACAATCAGTCTTGTTTTATACCAAAATAGGTAAGGCGTATTAAATGACTTTGTTCAGCATTAATGAATCATTTAATACTCGTACTTGGTAAAGTAACGGTAACATTTAATATAAGATCGATTGGTTCTGACTCAGTAAAATTCAAGTTCTGCTTCTGATTCTCTAAGCGGATAA
Organism: Primulina tabacum; assembly: GCF_025594145.1. Taxonomy (NCBI): domain Eukaryota; kingdom Viridiplantae; phylum Streptophyta; class Magnoliopsida; order Lamiales; family Gesneriaceae; genus Primulina; species Primulina tabacum. The sequence continues at coordinate 20,940,726 of NC_134558.1, read as the reverse complement.
GTACTCGAAGAGTACTGCTTTTGTAAAAGCGATAGGGAAACTACTGGTTTTATACTAACTTATACTTTAAACTATCTTCAGGTTTTTTATTCACTCCATCTACTGGTTTTGACTATCATCATCACAATTAAATTAAGTCTATCAATTTTCCCCTTTGCGGTGATGCCAAAACCTAGAGGTTAGTAAAGATGAATATAAAAGCAGATAGCCTTTAAAAGCAATTGATAAGAAAATAAACAGTAAATCAGAATTCAAAAAGCGTTAAGGAGTTTTAATCATCTGTTCCAATATCTCGGAACAAGGTATCCTCATCCTGAAGATCTTGGCCTCTGAAAGATGATTCTGCGTGATGTCCTCCTTCTGTCATTCTTTTTTCTGCTTCTGATCTGCCTTTTGTTTCCCCCATTTTTGGCATCAAACCCCTGAACTCGATTAAGAATAAGAAATCCACGCATCCAGTAAGAGTAATAAGGCCAGTATGCAGTATCTCCAGTATTGGCGTTTGATTCGAAACTTGTTCATTTATAGCTTGAATTGATTGAGATTGGGACTCAATCTTGTCGTTGAGAGTTTTGATTTTGGAGTCAGTAGCTGCAATTTTAGTTGAGATGGATTGAAGAGACGAGTCATGAGCAGAGATAGTACAAAGAACATCAGTTTGAAGAGACGAGTCATGAGCAGAGATAGTACAAAGAACATCAGTTTGACCGAGCACGAGGGTAGCATGACTTGCCAAGACATTTTTCCGGAAGAGATCATATTCAACTTCAAGCTTTGACAATGATTCTACCGTGTTAAGGACATAATTCATTATGCGTTTGCGAAAAGAGTCGGTTGCACTGACACCAACATGATCAAAAGATAATGCTTGACGATTTCGGAAATTCTATCAATAGATCGCCTCAGTGTTTCGATCTCAAACTCATGATTGAAGTGATATTCTTCTGGGGAGGGGCTTCTGGCCAACATTCGATGCTGGATATCAGCAAGATGAGAAACGTGAGCAATATGAGTCGGGGAGTCAACAGGATGGACAATCAGTGCAGTAGAAGGGAAAAGTTCTGTAGGAGCAGTACAAATAGCATTAGGCTGCTCAGAAGAGGTTCCTCCAGCAGCAGTAGATAGTTCAGGCGCTGCACTTCCTTGTGGTTCTGCAGCTTCCAAGGCTTCCAGTTGTTCAATGGCTGGAATAGACATAGATGGATCATTCAAAATAGCTTCCATTGCTACTCGATGTTCAGTAGAGAAAATCTCTAGATTTGGAAAAGATTGAGATTGAGCAGCATCTGATTCTGCCAAGGGTAGGTCTACTGGTTGAACTGTTGGTTGGACTGCTGGTTGGACCACATCTTCAGTCTGAACTGCTTCTGATGTGGCGGAGACAGTAAGAACAATGGATTCAATGACTTCATCCACCGAAGCCAACTCTCGAACAAAAATAAGAGACGAATATTGAGTAGGCCGCTTTGGTGATGCAGGAGTACTAAAGATCTTAGCTTTTGGTAAAGCTGTAGTCCGTTCCTCAACTAGCTTAGTCTTGGTAAAGATTGGAACGAAACCTACTAAATATTGTACAGGCTCTCCAAAGGCCTGTTCTTGAGCAAGAAGTTGCTCATTCATTAATCTCAATCGATAAGTCAGAATACGAATGACATGCTGATCTTGAGCAGCAGTAGGAATCATAGAGTTGAAATTAGATTGAAGAGTCTTTAAGACAGATTCTAGCTTCTGTTGCTTCTGTTGCTTAAGAATAAAGCTTCGCCTGCTCATGGCTTCATTCACATTATCAGTTCTGGCAAATTCAAAAACTTTCTCCTAGTACTTCATCATTCTTCCAAAGGTACCTTTTGTCTTGAAATATGAGAGAGGATGAAAAACCCAAAACTTATGCAATTCGTCGAAGAACTTCATGCCTTCATTGCCAGTTTTCTCAATTTCCTCTATGTGAAGATCAACACAAGTGAAAACAGATGATTTGGTGCCATGAGATTGTGATTCCACAACAAGTTTTCCTTTGCCTTTATCAGAAGATGATTTAGGCATCACTGGTCTAAATGTAGAAGACCAAGCGGTGGATTCCCGAATGACAACTCCAGTAGTCGATCTGAAGATTGGAGCAGTAGATGAAGTGATTGTAGTAGAAGTAGCTGCTGGTTTAGAGGCAGGGACTGATTCTGGCAAAGAAGAGGTGGCTTCTGGAAACACTTGTCTCAAGGGGACAGTGTCTAAATCAGTGATTGCTACTGTTTTCTTGATGCGAACAACAGTGCGAGCTTTCTTCTTGCTAGGAGTTGCTGGTAGAGATGCCTTGGTAGGAGCAGCAGACTCCTCAGATACTGTTTTGTCAGAATTAGTGGAGATAACCACTTTCTTTCTCTTTATCTTCTTCTGAGGTCCTTGAGCCTCAGTTTGAGCATCTCCCACTTCCTTCTTCAAAGAAATGAACTTAGGCACGTTTGGCTTTGGCCTTAGCGCAAGCACATTGTCAGCATAAGCCATTGTGACGTAAGATACGTCCTGATCAATAGTAAGAGAAAAACCAGCATCTTTCAGCATCTTGCTGATTTGAACAACAAAGCTAGAACTCTTCCTTATAACCATATCCTTCATTATTTTAAAAAGAAATCGAATCCAGTCCACCTGAAACCCAAAAGTGATAGCGACCATGACTTGAACTTTCTCCTTGGTCAGCCCATCAAAGGTGCCGGCTTTGACCAAAAGTGATTTTGCAACAATATCTGCAAACACTTGATATTCTATTTTCAAAAGTTTCTTGAAACAAGAAGGAGAGAGTTCCTCTCCAGAAGCTGAGAAGTTAAGGAGAGCAGAAGACATCTCCTCCTTAGAAATGCCAGTAAACTCAGAGAGTCCAGAAAATGGTAGAAAGAAAGTTGATCCTAGTAGGGCAGCATCGATGGAGATAGATGCATTGTCTTGGGAATATGTGATTTTCCCTTCTTCCACAATTGCCTTAGCATAGAAATCCACGAGAGCGGTTTTGTAGATAACAGCAGGTGCCTCCAAGAACCTTCTTAGGCCAGTTTTCTCAATAGTTTGAAACATCTTCACGAGATTTTCGTCGTTTATTGTTAAACTGATGCGGAGTTAAGTTGATAAGCGTTCAGTGCATATGCTCCGGCCATATCTGCAATCAGGATAATAATAAAGTAGAATATGTAGAAGAGATGAGAGCAAGAGAAAACAGTAGCTGTAGATCAAAAGTCTGAAAGCGTAAAAGTGAAATGAGATGAAAGAGGCGGTTAATATTCAAACATGTACAACCATCAGTGAAACATAAGGAAACGTGTCAATATGTTTGCGGTTGAGTATTTGAAAAGTTGAACAGAGGGTGTCAGGTGGTCTAATGATTTAAAAAGAATTTTGAAAAGAAAAGAAAAGAACGGGCTGTCCAAATGGTTACTGAAAATAACCAGAAGAGGATTTGTCGTTTTATGATAATATCTACTGAAAATCATAAAGTACTGAATTATTTTTAGCATCTTGATAAAAACCAGTAGACACATTGTTTTATCGAAAAGAAAAACATCCTTTCTGCTTCTGACATAGCATGAAAATTGAAAAGACAGAATAAAATAGAGTTCCCCCTCAATTAATGCAACTAATAAATGCTATTGATACGATATTTGATGGGATGACAGATGACTCTAGATATTCGTGCATGATGTGACCGGTTGGATGTCTCTTTAGCTTCCCCAAGACTCTTTATAAGTACCTGCAATCTCACAAATTAAAATAAGTACTCAAATAATAACAAAACACAAATGGATGATGCAAACAAGCTCTCGGAGTCTTCTCCAGAGACTTATTCAGCAGAGGAGTTCCAAGGATCATTTCCAGCTTCTCGTAAGATGATGTCTGAAGACATTCTTTTTCAAGTTATGAAGTCTTGGAAGAAATTCCTTGGCCTGTAATATGAACAATCAGTTAGATTGTTCCTTTTTATTAGGACTAAGCTGTGGAATCATCCCGTTCAGCAACCACGATCATGCCAAGAGAGGGGATTCCAGCAGATCTTAGTTAGGTTCCTGCTGAAGTACTTTGCAGTACTTCAAGCTGCTGATATCAACACAATGTAATAGATAGAACAAAGTAATGCATCTGGTTTTATGAATGAAATATTCCAATTTGTCATATTTCTGTTTATCTACTGCTTTTACTTAATGCAAATAAGCGAATAAACAAGTAGCAAGAAATAAACAGAAGAAAGAGTGAAAAAAACTTAGTCTGAGAGAATTTAATGCTCGATGACTCCTCTTCTTCCTCAAGTCTTGCCTATAAATAAAGATGACTTCTGCTTATAATGAAAATAGTATTTCAATAGATTCTGAAAGTAGTACTCATGTTCCTCATCCTTCATGGACACCTCAACTTCTGCAAGAATTAAAACAAGGTGCAGAAGACTTGATTTTTGACGAGGTTATGTCCATTTGGACTATTATTCATGATCTTCAAGAAATCAACACTGGAGAGTTTCCTGCTTCGGCCAGACAGAGGTCACAAGCAAGAAGGATCAAAAGGCTTGCTCGAGTTGATCACATATCCGAGCTGGTCAAGGTTGATGTGATGAACCATCTGCTGCTATCAAAAGAATGGGAGTGGCTTGAATTTTTCATCAATTCTGAAAACTTTCAGAATATTAGGAGTCATGATATAAACAACTTGTTTAGAATGAGGCAATATGTTGTAGAAAGAAATTTGAAACAAGTTGTAAGTCATCAATTTCATTCTTAATAAAATAACAGTAGTTACCACAAATTGTCTCCTTTTCTTATGAACTCACTGACATTAGATGAGAAACAAATAACTGACAGCAATTAACAGACTGATAACAACAATATATTCAAGTTAAATCAATTAAACCAAGAACATTTCGAAAATAAGAAAACTTATTCTTAGGCAGAGGCTTTGTAAAGATGTCTGCTGCTTGTTGATCAGTAGAAACATATTCCAGACGAATGTCCTTCTTCTGCACATGATCTCTAATGAAATGATGTCTGATATCTATGTGTTTTGTTCTGGAATGAAGTACTGGTTTTGCGTGATTTCTATAGCACTGGTATTGTCAAAGAATATGGGTGATTCAGAAGCATGATGTAGCACCCGTAAATCAGTAGACGTTTAAGCCGTGCATAATTCTAGATTTTTAAATTTAATTGACTTCATTGCATAATTATTTTAAATCCATTTATTTGAAGTTAATTATTCATTATTTCAGTTCAGTAGTTTGATTTTTAGCATTTCAGTTATTTCAGTGAGGCCGGACCGGAGTCGGAGTTTTGAGGTAGAATTTAAGATTCGAGAAATATTTCCAGAAGTTAATTTAGCTTGCAAGTAAGTTCATTTAAGTTAGTAAGGGAGGTTTGAGGATTTAATTTAATTATTTGAGGTGATTAAGAAATGAGCTCATTTAAGTTATTTAATTAAGGAGTTAGCTCACTAAATTATTTAAAGGATTAGTAAGGCTTTCAAGGATTATTAGTTGACTAGATAACCATCACTTCCCACTCATTTTATTAGCTTAATTTCGGCCCCTTAGTTGCTAGGCAACTCAATTGCCAACTCATCAACCTTTTGACCATTTCTTTGCATGTAAGTTGTAGGATAATTCTAGGATTTTTGGGAGCACAATTTAATTAATTAATGGACATATCCTAGACTAGAAAACAAGCTAATAATCGGCCACTACCTCCTAGAAGCATCCACCAACTCATTTGATATCAAACCATAATTCAAAATTCAAATTTGGGAAGACTTGGTCTTGATATGATCCTATTATTGTGCACCCTTCTCCTCACCTTCATAACCATCACTCCCCCTCCCTCACCACCGAAATACCTCATCATTCAGATCCATTTTCAGTGTAGAAAAATCGTGAGTCTTAGCTAGAGGGAAGGCAAGAAAAATCGAGAGCAAGAAAGGTAGACAAGAAGCGCTCCATCTCCTCCGTGCCGCGTCGTCGTCGTTTCGTTCGTTTTCTTTCGAAACGAAACCAGGCATGTCTAGATTTCTTTCAAACCTCAATCAAGTCATATTATCATTTATTTTTCAGTACATGATCATGTTTATTCAAGCAAAAATCGAGATCCATGTCCAAACATTTGAAACAACACATGCAGAATTTCGGCTCTTCATGGCAGCTTCACGTTTTTCTTGGTTTGTGAGTTTCAGGTGATTGGTTCGACTCTAGGCTCCCAAGGCGGCTTATATACATGTAGTAGGATGCATTGGGACAATGTTGGTCCATTCAAACCAGCCCCATGCTTGCTGGAAATTCAGAATGACAGCAAGTTCCCATAGGCGCAGATTTGTGTTTCGAAATTTCAGTTTTGTGTCAAGGGTTGTGGATCTGATCTTGGCTGCCCCAAGGGCCTATAGCCATGGTTGGATCACTCCCCTAGCAAGTCTAAGACGTGACTAAGTTGCCCTTTTGGTGGCTTGGTCCATGGCCCCTCGGTTTTTAATCAAAACATCAAAACAGCCCCTTTCCCCATTCGGCTTCTTCCTTTGTTCAGCATATGGTTTCGGTTTTTGTTTGCTTGGTGTGGATCTTTGTTGGCCTATGGCCCTTAGCCATGGTTCATATCATGCTCCTAGATGTCTAGATTGTGCCATGGTCAATCAAATGGCCACTGGAATGACGAGACATCGATCATAGCATAAACACTACACACGCACGCACGTTGCTCTCGGTTGGACCCTTCGGTTGAGTTTTGGTGTGATGCGGATTGTGGCTGGCCTAGGGCCCTTATCCATGGTTCAAATCATTCCTTGGGATGTTGGTAAGAGTCTCTGGTCGGTGGTTCACGCCCCTAATGGCCGATAGTCTCGAAACCAATGCAAGTCTTGTAGTTGCGCAGCTGCTGGAAATTACAGCATGTTGCTGTGTCGTTTAGAAGGCTCGTTTGAGTTCTTGGTTTGCTTTTAGCCCATGGCCTTGGACTGGACAGTGCCTCATTGAGTTGGGAAGGTCATGTTTTTGACCGTTCGTCATTCGGATCATTTTCGAGGTCGTACGAGAATTTACGGTGCAATGTGCCAAATTGACTCTCGAAAGAGCGTTTCGTGTTTTGGCCTCCATTCCACCTAGATTTCGACCCTATCATTTTAGGAGCATTATTTTATGATTTTTCAGCGTATTTTAATCATGACTATACGTCGGTTCGGTGTCGGTTTAGGTTGGCTCGGAGTCATGATTAAATGCGAAGTCATTAGGCATCATATTCGCATCTTTTGAACGTAAAGTGCATAGTTGGTCAAGTTTAAGCTATTGCATATTTTTCATGGCACAGTTAGGTTGCAGCGAGCCTGGGGACGATCCAATCCAATCCAGTTGGTAAAATTACGGGACATTTTCATTATACCAGTTAATTATTTTACGTGCATTAAATAGAAAATGATTATTTTTGAGATTTATGCGATATGGCTTGTGGTTCATTCACTATGTGGGAGTGTTATTTTATACGGTCGCCAGTGACCGATCAGTTCAGTATGGTACCACCCGGTCGCCAGTGACCGACCAGCTCAGTTCAGTTTCAGCCTCCCCGGTAGCCAGTTACCGATCAGTTCAGCTTAGTGCAGTGGCCACAGGCATAAAACATAATCTCAACAGAAAATTTTACCAGATATTTCAGGTACAGGCTCCAAGGAGCAAATATTTTTTACAGTGATTATCAGTTCAGTTATGCACGTATTGTAATTGCTCAGTACAGATTATTTTCAGCATGCCTCATGACATGATATTTTATCTCATGCATATTTTAATTCAGATTTTTACTCTTTACTTGCGATATATGCATGCTGAGTCTTTAGGCTCACTAGACTTGATTGTTGTAGGTACTAATGAGGCCAGGGCCGAGGGCGGGGACCAGTGAGCCAGCTTGGGTCGGCAGTAGTGGCACCCGAGGACCTCAGAGCAGCAGTTGTTATTTATTTATTTTTTTCCGCAAACATTTTATCAGTCGTTGGATATTTTTAAATTGTTATTGTTGGCAAAACTTTATTTTCTTCCGCTGCTATTATTTTAAACATTGAACTTGATTCCCCAGTGATTTTTATGAATGAGGCCATTTAAGTTCTTTTAAAAAGAAAATTTTTTAATTTTCCGCAAATTTCAAGAAGGGAGTATCAGAGGCTCTTTACACATGAACTCCATAGTCTTTAAGCTGTTGTTGCATCCACAATATTTGAGAACAGCTGCTTCCAGCAGCGAGGTATTCTGCTTCTGCAGTAGACATAGCTATGGAAGTCTGCTTTTTACTAAACAAGGAGATCAGCCTATCACAAAGAAATTGACAAAAACCACTTGTGATTTTCTGTCTACTTTGCAACCTGCATAATCAGCATCTGAATATCCATTAAGATTAAAAGATGAATCATTAGGATACCATAAACTGACATTTTTAGTTCCCTTTAAGTACTTCAGAATACATTTAGCAGCAATATAATGTGACTGCTTAGGGTTAGATTGAAATCTATCACAAATGCAAACAGCAAACATAATATCAGGTCTACTGGCAATAAGATATAACAGAAAACAATAAGATCACGATACTGAGTTACCTCTACTGAATTCCACTATCATCCTTGTCAAGTTTAGTGGATGAGCTCATTGGAGTGGAAGCAGCAGAGCATGCTTCCATGCCAAACTTTTTCAATAGCTCCTTCGTATACTTAGCTTGATTTATGAAAATTCAAGTATCAAGTTGCTTGATCTGTAGTCCAAAGAAGAATGTTAATTCTTCCATCATGCTCATTTCAAACTGATCATGCATTAACTTAGCAAAATTTGCACATAATTTGGGGTTAGTTAACCCAAAAATAATGTCATCAACATAAATCTGTACTAACAGAATGTGCTTATTCTTAACTAAGGTAAATAGAGTTATATCTACTGTGTCGATTGTAAAATCATGATTGACAAAAAATTGTGATAGAGTGTCATACCATGCCCTAGGTGCCTGCTTTAAACCATACAGGGCTTTGTGTAATTTAAATACATGATGAGGTAAGAAATGGTCGATTAAACCAGGAGGTTGTTCAACGTAGACCTCTTCTTGCAGTAGACCATTTAGGAATGCGCTTTTCACGTCCATCTAATAAACTTTGATATTTTTGAAAGCAGCAAAGGCTTAAAAATATTCTGATTGCTTCAAGCCTTGCTACTGGTGCATAGATTTCATCATAGTCTATTCCTTCTTCTTGTCTAAAACCTTGAGCTACCAGTCTTGCTTTATTTCTGACCACAGTGCCTTCTTCATTTAGCTTGTTTTTAAATACCCACTGGGTTCAAATAACGGCTTGATGATATGGTTTGGGTACAAGAAACCAAACTTCATTTCTCTTAAATTGATTCTTACTCTTCTTGCATAGCTTCGATCCAACCAGGATCAAGAAGAGCTTCTTAAATTTTCTTTGGTTCGTCCTGAGAGATAAAGGCAGCTTGCATATATTCATTAATCATTTTCCTTCTGGTTCTTAATGGAGCTGCAGGATTACCAATAACCAAATATGGAAGATGAGATTTCCTCCAAACAAAAGGGTTTAAAGAGATTTCTTCCTGGTTTTATGTATTCGAAATAGGCTCAGCCAAAGCAGTAGCTGGTTCTGGAATGTTCACTTCTGGTTCTGGTAAATTTGTGTCTGAACAATTGGTTCTAACAGAGGAATGTCTGGTTCTGGATTTTGAGCATCTTTAACACTATGTTCTGCATCATCTTCACTATCCAGTTCCAGATGAATCCTGTCTAACCTGTTACTTAGATTTGACACGGTAGATGAAACGACCTCGATTTTTTTTTAAACCATAAATTCTAAATTACTAAATAAAATAATTTAACAATTTATATCTCAAGTGCATAAAACAAAATCCTAAATCATCACCTAACCAAAACTTCATAAATTGACCTTTAAAAAGATCAACTAATAATAAATAAAGCATAAAAATATTTCGAATAAAAATCATGAACATAAATCTTTAAATCACAAATCTAATAAGCTAGTGCGGAAACATAAAGGCCCTCGTGTGTGTACTGCTGCACTCGATCGACTCAATCGTCACCGCCTCCAAAAATCATCAAATCCTGCATCATACAAAGCTAGTGAGTCTAAAGACTCAACACGTTCTAAACATGGGTAGCAAATAATACATATACATTCACATGCATTTAAAATCATATTTTTTTTAAAATAATCTTTTGAACATGAATAAATCATTAAAAATCATTTAAGTATAATTAAATCATAAATAGTAAAATCATTTTAAAATAACTTTAAGCATAAATAAATCATTTTAAAAATAGCTTTAATCATCATCATCATAAATCATATATCATAAAAATCATTTTTATCATAAGCTTTCAATCATATATCATTTTAGGTGAAGTTTGATCCTTGAAAGTGACTAGCTTTTATCCTTTGGTCGACTGCAGTCTTAGCTCCACATGGTCCATGGGGGTGTGTACTAGGCTCCACCGTGGAAATACGATCGTTGGGGTTCTCTCGGGGGCCTTTTCCCATAGACGGGTTCCCTCGGGGGCCTTTTCCCAAACATGGGTTCCCTCTGGAGCCTTTTCCCGTAAATGGGTTCCCTCTGGGCCTTTTCTCCTCACGTTATCCCCACAAAATCATATATCATAAATCATATCTTTTGTCACAGTCAATTCACATTCCTCAAAATATTTTTCCTTTTCTTTTAAAATCATAAAATACGACAACTTTCCAAAAATAGCATTTTAAATAGTATAAATTGCACAGCTTTAACATAAATCATAAAAATACATATTATCATCAAAATCATCATTTTAAATCATATAATATCATTTAACATTCATTATGGTCCTTCGGGACGCTGCCAAGCGTTTATGAATTTCCCTAAGTGTAAAAAGACTGTTTTGCCCCTGGACGTAAAAATTCTCAAATTTATCCTTTTCTAAATTTTAATGATATGGGATTATTCTAAATAATTATTTAAGCTTACATGAATTTTCTCATAATTTTATTTATCTTAAATCGATGACTTTTAATTTAATCTTTAAGTAAGACTTATTAACGCGTTTTAATCCTGAATTAAACCAAACCTTAATATAAAATTCCCAAATTGAAAACTTAGGCTTTGAATAATTATTTAAGCTTAAACCTAATTTTCCATGATTTTATAAAGCATAAAACTAGGCGTTTCAATTAATTCATTAATTAACGTTCCGAAAATTCCAAAACTCGTTATTTTGATCCCAAATTTTAAACATAACATTTTTAGCATTTATTCTACCCTTCCTAGTCATGAGCCACACCATAGACCCATGGAATTCAATTTTAGTTGTTTAATTTTCGAAATTGACCCTTAACCGATCAACCCGAGCCATCTCCAGATTTACTCGAGCCACGCGCGAGCCACCTCAAGCCAAACCCTAGCCAACTCATCTAGGCACCCTCCTGACCAAGCCCAAGCCCCTGAACCTAGCCCTAGCTCGCCCAAACCATGCTGCAACTTGACCCCATAATCTGCACGTGTGTGTGTGTGAGTTCCTTGGTGCAATAGGACTCCTAACTAGTCTAGGACTCTCCCAACCGAGCCACCACCGAGCCCACACGACCCTCACCATCCCTGGACCACGTCCATACCATACCCATACCAGCCCAATGCCTAGAACCCACCAGCGAGCCACCTGAATCCAAAAGACCCAAGCTGCGCGCATGCTGCCTCCTCGCCCAAGGACTCCTAGTTTGCTTAGGACTCCTCCAGCCCTCAAACCCCTGATCTCCCACGACCCTTAAGGACCCTAGACCATGCCAAGACCTAGCCTGGACCAACCCAGCTCCTGGAGCTCAAGAACGAAGCTTCTGAATCAGGAAAACCCAAGTTGCGCGCAGGTGCTCTTCCCGCTGCTGCTGCCATCTTCACGTGTTTCATGAGCCAGGACCCAACCGAGCAACCTTCTGATCCCAGCCCTTCCTACCATCCCTGGACCTTCCTAAGGCACCGTCTAGACCACCTAGCCCGCCCCAAACAGAGCCATCCTCATAAATCTCTCGGCCAGCCTGAATCTCACGCGTGAGGAGTCCCTTCACGCAAGGGCTCTTCCTCACTTGCCACTCTCGACCCCAGTCACCCTAGGACCCTACCTAGCCTTCGAACATGACCCTGGCCAAGCCCCCAACCAGCCCTGGCCAGCCCCGTAACCCCATAAAAAAGGACCAAACCACTTGAATCAAAACATGCACTCAAGACTCCACAAAACTTACGGTTCTTATTTCTGAATTAGCCCATGATTTCCAGCCTTGTTTTCTCAATTATTATGTCATGTTTTGGCCATAAATCATTCATAATTTATCATGTTTTGATCATTTTCCACTCTTATACCATCCTACCTTGGCAGCGTATCGTTGGATTAAAAATCGTTTTTCATAAAAACGTAAAAACGCCGTATAAACGTTCTACCGTAAAAATAATCGAATACCTATTTTATTCTTGCATCCACAATTAAATCATGCATAATATGATTTGTATGATGTTAAAAGAGTTTAGGAAACGTGCCTTTGCGTTTATAACGCTCGAATATACGATCGTTGGCGAGGAAGAACGAACGGGCGACGAAGAACACAAGCTTTCCTTCTCCTTATATTTTTCGAAAATTATGTGTGTGCTTGGAGGTGAATTTCGGCTCCTAGGGTTAGGAATTGTAGTGTTTTCAAACCCTAGGTAGCTTATTTATAATTTAATTTGCAAGATAAATGAGCTTCGGTTTTGGGCTTGCAACTTAAGGGTAATTGGACCTACTTAAATTAATTAAATTGGGCCCAATAACACTTAATTAATTAAAATATTAAAATTTATAAAATTAGTTTCCATAAAATAATATTTTTGATCTTTTAAGACCACTGTTTGCCCAAAACCGGCTTCCCGGGAAAAATCGAGCACGATTCGTAAAATAATTCGAACTCCAACATTCTTAGAAAAATTAAATCATTTTTAATCATATTAGGAAGCCTTGCCACTATTTAAATAAAAATACATATTCTTGTCTTGGTCGTCCCCGGTCTCCTTTTCCCTGCTTATTATCGAATATTCGGGTAAAAATCCTTAATTTCATGAAAACATGTCACATAATCATTTAAACATGCAATCCTAGTATTTAATCATATAATAAACATTATGCTAGCATTTAAAAGCAATTAAATAAAACAATTAAGCAATTAAAATATTTTGCGTGCATGTGGTTTACGCGGACTGATTTTTCGGACGTTACATTAGAAATTCCAGGAGCGCTGCTATCTTCATCAAAGACAACATGAATAGATTCTTCAACATTAAGAGTTCTGTTGTTGAATATTCTAAAATCTTTGCTTACTGCTAAATAACCAAGAAATAGTCCAGCATCTGATTTTGAATCAAATGCAGACAAATACTTTTTAACATTGTTGTGAACAAAACATGTGCAACCAAATACATGCAAATAAGATACGTTAGTTAGGCTTACTCCCTTTCATATTTCATACGGAGTCTAATTGTGCCTTTTGTTGATCATGATTCTGTTTTGTGTGTAGCATGTTGTGTTGATTGCTTCTGCCCAGAAGCGCTGAGAGATGTCTACATCTGCTAGCATTGTTCTAGCAGCTTCTTTAAGAGTTCTGTTTCTCCTCTCAGCTACTCTATTTTGTTGAGACGTTCTAGCAGCTGAATATTCATGATGAATGCCCAGTTCATCCAAGTATAACTCAAGAATTTTGTTAGTAAACTCAATACCCCGATCACTTCTAATTTTAATGACAGAAACTGATTTTTCATTTTGAATATTTTTCAGAAGCTTGATTAGGAGGCTACTGGTTTGATCTTTTCCAGTAAGAAATATCAGCCCAAGTAAATCTGGAAAAGTCATCAACAACAACAAGTGTATATTTCATTCCCCCTAAGCTCATGATAGGGATTGAACCAAACAAGTCATATGCAATAATTCCAAACACCTTGAAGTTGATTTACTACCTTTGTTCTTCAAGCTAGATCTCTCCTACTTGCCAAGTTGACATGCATAACAAACATGATTCTTAACAAAGTTAATATCAGGCAAACCGTCAACTATATTCTGCTTCTTGAGATTGTTGATTGACTTGAAGTTCAGGTGATTCAATCTCTTGTGCCATATCTTGTGCCATAGCCAATGTTTATCACTAAGATAGGCAACTAAACACGTAGGAACATTAACATGATCTATATTCCATGAAACTTTGTATGTGTTGCCTTGTTTTTTTCCAGTTAACACAGTAGATTCATCGGCAATTTTAACTGCGCAAGTGTGCTTCTGAAAAGCCACAGAATAACCATTATCACATAGTTGACTAATGCTAATAAAGTTGTAACAAAGATTTTGAACTAATAATACATCATTGAAAGTAATGTTACCATGGATAATATTACCTATACCCACGGGTTTACCTTTTGAGTTATCCCTAAATGTTATTTTTGGTCCAAAACAACTCATTACTTCTGATAGTATATTTTTCTGTCCAGTCATGTGTCTGGAACATCCACTGTCCAGATACCATGTGGAGCTGCTGATTTTGACTTTCATCTCCTGTTCATGCAAACACAAATTTTAGTATTTGGTACCCAAATTTATTTGGGTCCAAGCCTTATCAGTCCTTTAAGAACCCACATTTGTACAATTCTAGGTGACGTTGACTTCGGCTATCCAAAGCGGTGTGTGCAACAGAAGGTCTGCTATTAACAGAATGCATCTTAGAATGTTGTTCTTCCCTTCTGTTTTTGTTGTCTGGTCTGTATCTCTTCTAAACAGGTCTAGGATTATAGTGGTTGTAGTCTTTAACATTCATAGGGGGTTGTCCTCCTGAGTTGAATCCTCTACTGGATCCAGAACTCTGGTGAACTCTTCCTTAGGTTCAACATAACCCAGACCATAATGCTTCCTTCTGTTCGTCTGATTTACAGTCCTTTCAACTCTAACATGTGGTACTTCAGGTTCATATACCACACTGGATTTAACAAAGTGAATAAATTTCCCTTTGCCTTTATCCAGCTCTGGCTTAGTACTTGTTTCTGAAGTACTTTCATTATTGCTGAATCCGAGACCACTTCTGTCACCGGATTGCTTCTGCAACTCTTGCATCTTCTCTAAAGAAACAGAAGACTTGTTCCATGCATTTACAAGAATAGATAACTTTTGATTCTCATACTTCATCGTCTGGTAATCTGCATTAACACGGTCATTCCCAGTTCTTAAATTACTCATCTCAACTTTTAAATCATTGCAGCTATTCTCTTGCAAGCAAGCGAACTTACTGACTTGATCCTTTAAGTTTTGATTTTCAGTCTTAACTTCCTCGAATGACTGAGAAAGTCTCGAGTACTCTCCCACCATATCATGCAGTGCTTTAATCAAATCAGTTCGTGTAAATTCGTCAGAGTCAAAGTCAAGTACCTCTCCAGATGTCGAGGTTGGTTCAATATCTGCCATAAGACATTTGATCTCTTCTGCATCACTTTCGCTGGAATGATTTAAGACTTAGAGCTAGAGTCCGCCCATTTAGATTTGATTTCCTCAGCAATCATTGCTTTGCGGTCTCTTCTGAATTTCTTGTCATTCCTCTAGTATTCCTTTTCCTTCTGGTCATCCTTCTTAGGATTTGGACAATCAGTAATAAAGTGATCAATCTTTCCACAGTTAAAGCATGCCATGTCACGGATGGTGAATCCTTCTTGAAGTTCCGGTTAGGGTTCTGGTAAGCTCGGTGATTCTTCTTCATGAATCTGGAGAATTTCTTCACAAAGAGAGACATAGCATCATTGCTGATCTTTTCAGCAGTCTTTTCAGAGGTGCTCTCAATGATGGTAGCAGGTACTGCTTGTGGAACAACTACAGAAGTAGCAGAAACAGTAGAAGTAGCAGCAGCAGTAGCAGCAAGAGCCTTGGTTGGTAGATTTGATGAGGGCACTTCTCTGCTTCTTACTTTCGGTTCGAACTCATAGGCTTTTAAGTCAGCGAACAAGTCATGTAGCTCCAACTTGTTTAGATCTTTAGAGACTCTCATAGCCATTGTTTTAACATCCCATTCTCTAGGTAAAGCTCTCATAACTTTGAGTGCTATCTCTTTGTTGCCATACTCTTTTCCAAGAGCTGCTAGTTCATTAACCAGGCTGCTGAACCATTCATCAAACTCGTTCAGAGTTTCTCTAGCTTTCATTTTGAGATTCTCGAATTTTTGCATTGCTACAGACAGTTTATTCTCCTTCGTCTGCTCATTTCCTTCACAGATTTGGATGAGCTTTTCCCAAATCTATTTAGCAGTAGAACACATCTTGATCTTGCTGAAGGTATTTTTGTCGAGGGTTTTGTAAAGAATATCCTTCGCAACATTATCAAGATTGGCTTTCATCTTATCTTCGCCAGTCCATTCACTTCTGTGCTTTTCAACCATTTGAGGCGCTCCCTCAGTAACAGCAACAGCAGTGTTAGATTATAAGATCTTCAAATGACCATCTGCGATGACATACCACTTGTCATCGTCTTGGGCTGCAAGATGAGCTTGCATCCGGATCTTCCAATCATCGAAGTCTTCTTTTAAGAACATAGGAACCTTGCTGAAATGTGCCATATCTGTTGTAAATATAGAACAAGAAAAATCTGCTCTGATACCACTTGTTGGGGATCGATATGGAGTTTAGAGAGGGGTGAATAAACTCTTTTCCTTTGATGGTCGATTTTGCAAAGGGGTGCTAGAATCCTATTAGAGATTATAGCAAATCTTGTTTAAGTGTATAACCAGCAGACCAAAATATAGTGCGGAAACGATCTAATGGTTTAAGGGTGTATAATGATAAAAAAGTAAGCAGTAGACAATGGTTGTTTATGAAAGTTCGAAGATGAAATCTTCTACGTCTCCCCTTCTTCTGTTTCCAGAAGGTATCAGTAAAAGACTTTGGTTTTTACAGTACAACACTTGTACACACCCACTTCAGCAGGACTTATCCTTTGCCTACTGAAACTCTTAGTTTCTCAACACGATAATACGAATACAACAAAGTTCTGGAAAAGACTCTTTTCCAGATTACAAACTCTTCTCAAAGATATAATAACTCGATAATGATTGTAGAGAGAGTAAGAAACAGTCAGCACAATGATCTCAAAAGATCAGATAACTATTATGAAGCGTGTGATGCTTTTCAGTATATTGAGCTTTAAAGATGATAAGAAAATCTGAGTGCTCAAATCAACGTTCGTATGTTAGAGAATAAGCTCGTGGTTTTTGGTAATTTGTAAACGTCGTTGATCTTATGTTTATATATAAGTTTTGAATCCAACGTCTATAAAAAAACGGCTTCTTTGACTTCTGATAAAATCAACTTTATTACCTAAAAGAGTCCTACAAAAAGACTTCAAAACAATCAGTCTTGTTTTATAACAAAATAGTTAAGGCGTATTAAATGACTTTGTTCAGCATTAATGAATCATTTAATACTCGTACTTGGTAAAGTAACGGTAACATTTAATATAAGATCGATTGGTTTTAATTCAGTAAAAGTCAAGTTCTGCTTCTGATTCTCTAAGCGGATAAGTACTCGAAGAGTACTGCTTTTGTAAAAGCGATAAGGGAACTACTGGTTTTATACTAACTACTGCTTTAAACTATCTTCAGTTTTTTTATTCACACAATCTACTGGTTTTGACTATCATCACCACAATTAAATTAAGTCTATCAAGGACAATGCCACGACGTTTACTAATTTCTAGGTATAAAATGACCGTTTTACCACTAGACATAAAATTTCACGTTTTTGACTTTTTCTTAATTCTGTTGACTCTTATATGTCCCAAATAATTATTTAAGCTTACAAGAATTTTCTCATATTTTTATTTAGCCTAAATCGAGGACTTTTAATTTATTTTTTAACTAAGACGTATTGCTACGTTTTAATCCCGAATTAACCCAAAACTTAATATAAAATTCCCAAATTAAAAAATTAGGCTTTTAATAATTATTTAAGCTTAAATATAATTTTCCATAATTTTATAAGGCTTAAAACTTGGCTTTTCAATTAATTCTTTAATTAGCATTTCGTGCGGCGATTAAATCCCGGATAAATCCAAAACTCGTTATTTTGATCCCAAATTTTAAACATAGCATTTATATTATTTATCCTACCCTTCCAAGTCATTAGTCACACCCGTAGACCCATGGATTCAATTTTTCTCCTTTAATTTTTGTTTATGACACATAACCGAACACACCGAGCCATCTCCTAATTTACTCGAGCCACCTCGAGTCAAAACCTAGCCAACCCACCTAGGGACCCTCTTGACCAAGCCCAACCCATAAAACCAGCCCTGGCCCGCTCAAAAACCTTCTGCCCCTCAACCCAATTACATGCATGTGTGCGTGTGTAGTGTTTTGGTATACTAGGACTCCTCCTCCTTCTAGGACACCACTAGCTATTAACCACTTGACTCAACCTGACCCTGACCAGCCTTGGACCATGCCCAGACTCGACTTAGACCAGCCCACTCCCTAGAACCCAACAGCGAAGCCCCTAAACCAGAAGCACAAACCTCTGCAGCTTCCTTGCTCACTCACGGTCTTCCATCTCCTCTCGAGCCAACAGCCATCCAAGCTGCACCAGCCCCTGCCCAGCCCTTCTAGGACCCTAATGACTCGTCCTGGCCCAGCCCAAGCCCCCCAAGCCGAGCCATCACTCCCTGCCCCTCTCTAATCCCTGCGCTCCTTCCCCTTATAGCCCACTAGGACTCCTTCCCAGCATTGGTGTTCGAGTCCTAGCGTGGCTAGGACTCTGCCCTTGACCCAAGCACAACCATAGCTTAGCCCTGGTCCAGCCAAACCGAGCCATGCAACGAATTCCCACCCTTAACCGATTCACCTTGACCACTAAACACCATGTTCTGTCCAGCTTGTTTTAACTTTAGGATGTGCAACGTTTTGATGGAGTTTTGTGAACCTAAAGCTTTGTGTAAACACCCTTAAATATACTCCTAACATGGCCCCTTTACTGTTGGGACATCGTATTCTCGCACCCAAGATGCAGCGGAAGTTTAAAATTTTGATCTTGGGCGTCGTGCGTTTAAAAACATTCATAGGATGTTTAAAATTATATCTTTGCGTTCTTAACCCTTGGACTCCAAACTATTCTGATTTTTACGCTGAGATAGTCCTTCTTGTAAATCCCTACGAACAGCTCTTCTCCTTTGATCGACTAATTAGGTCCACGATCGAAAGAAGTTTTCCTCTTTTGGTTTGCACCAGAAAATCCAAACTATTTGTGCGTTGAGACTGTAGCCTCCGAATTTCCAAAATCCGGAGACGTTGTAGCGACGACGGCGCGGCGGTGGAAGAACAAGGAAGACCGAAAATTACTTTTCCCTAAAAGATTATGTTGGCCGAGAACACATGATTACAAATCATGGTTTTAATGCTAATTAATTCTTAATCATGCATTAGCTAATATTATAGATTCTTAATCCATAATTAAGCAAATCTAATTTGCTTTTGGCCAAAATATTCTACCAATTTTCTTTAAGGTTGCCGAGAGCTTTTTGGCAAAAGAGTAAAGTGTTTTCAATTTTGTGTGCAAAATTAGGGTTAGTAATTATGAATCCTAGTGATGTATATATAGAGTGAGACTCCTAATCTAATTAGGAGTCCCTCTCCCACAAGGACTCTAATAACTTCATAATATTAAAACTCTCATATAATTAATATATAATGTATTTATAACTTTTAATAATACATGATATAATAATATCATATACACATATTTTATTTCACCATATAAAATATATATGTACATTAATTAAATTAAATAACCATTATTTAATTTATAAAATATCTCCTTGGTTAATTTAATTCTAGAATCCTATAGAACATATATGAGAATTTGTGCATGTTAGTACTCACCACTACTAGCACAATCATTTAATTAGTAAATTCCAAATTCACAAAAAAAATGATTACGAACTTCATTATAACCTCGATCGACGATCCGAAAGCGCCGATGTATCAATGATACAAATCTTGTTCATATAATGAAAATTGAAAATTTCGAAGATCAAAATTTTCACTTACCATATTAGGCAGCTGCCAGTTTTATTGAACTCCTTCACAAAACAGGCAGTTCCACTCTCCTTCCTTATTTAGCAATCATACTAACTTCCATTTATTTCATCCTATAGAATCAGCTCATAAACTTTTTATGAGCTTCTTGTTTGATCTCCATCAAACTATAGTTGCCAAATTCCAACTCCTTGAAATTTGACTATCTCAACGGGAACACAGAATCCGATGCTTGTGTGACCCTCAATGATTTAGGGATACAGCTATCCGTCGGTTCACATCTCCATGTGATTCAGAATAACATTTATTCTTATTCGGGTTTACCTTAGTTAACCCCATTCTTTTCATCAACTCCTTGATCAAGAATGTCAGAACTCATTTCTGATTGTACCCATTGGATCATGGTAAAAGCGTCTAGTAGCATCGCCCCATTATCCCCTATGTATCACTGATAGTACCTGCAAGAACTTTTAGTCATGGTTAGCGTACAGTACGGTCCCTTCAACACATATATCCCTATCAAATCTGCAACCATTGGTATATCGAGAGTTGCATATGAATTCGATAGCGATGGGATTTATCTTTGAGTACTAATAGTGGCATGGTATGTGCAACTAGGAAAACACCATTTCCCTAAAGCACATTTCTTGCTCTGGCCAGAGACTCCTTGCACTATTAACACATCAGATAACATAGGATATCTTCACCTGTAGGCGAACGGTGAATCCCTGACTACAATGCATTTGCTCCTACGTTTTTCGAAACTACACCCAACCTCGCCACCTGATGACCCACGATGGAGTCGGTAAACGGATCAAAGTGCATACTAGTACGTAAAGCCCCTACATTGTCCCGGGTCGAAGTACTAATGGTGCACAACAATAACTGCGGACTATTCCACTCGATAATTGTGAACCATTTGGATAGTCTGAGGGAGGGTTGTTCAGTGCATCATCATATGATCACCCATCTGTGTGAATGGACATCTCCATGCCCTTGCCAATGAAACATGGCGTTTACACCATAGATGCTAGTCTCAAGCTCGATCGACCTTTATCCTTGTTTTAGATGGCTGATTCGACTAGGAACCTGTTTAGAATATACGGTACACTTCTTAATGAGTTTCATGATCTTACATCGAGACGCATACCTCATGGTACCTAATGTATATTCAAGGACTTTATCTATGCAACTTGCATGAGTATACAGATAATGTATAATGCCATAATGGAATAAAATTGTAAAATATTATTAAAATAAAGATTGTTATACATTAGAGTCAATAAAGCCCGACCCACAAGTTGGCTTGTTGGGCACCTACTCTAACAATCTCCTACTTGCCCTATAGCCAACTACCCATAGATCTTAGACCCATTGCTTCGCGATACTTCTCAAACAATGGTACTGGCAGGGGCTTCGTCAGTGGATCAGCAACGTTATCTGCGGAGGCGACTCTCTCTTCCGAAATGTCTCCTCTTCCAACAATCTCCCAGATTATGTGGAACTTTCTCAGTATATGCTTGGATCGCTGATGAGACCTCGGATCCTTCGCTTTCGCTACGGCACCGGTGTTGTCATAGTAGACTGGGATTGGATCAACTGTTTGAGGAATGACACCCAACTCTTGGATGAAATTCCTCATCCAAACATCCTCCTTTGCTGCAGCCAATGCAGCTATGTATTCGGCCACACTGGTTGAATCCGCTGTGGTGTCTTGCTTGGAACTCTTCCAAGAGACAGCACCACCATTGAGCTTGAATACAGATCCAGGGGTTGATTTCCAATTATCCACATCTGATTGGAAACTAGAATCAGTGTAGCCTTCCAATTTTAGTTCTCCACTCCCGTATACCAAGTTCTTAGTTCTTCTCAAGTACTTAAGAATGTCCTTCACTGCTTTCCAATGCAGTAAATCGGGATTCGACTGATATCGGCTTGCAACACTCAGTGCATATGCAATATCAAGTCGAGTAGATATAATACCATACATAATACTGCATATGGCAGACGCATATAGAATTTGGCGCATGGTTTCTATCTCTTCATCAGTCTTAGGGCACATAGACTTGGATAGATTCACACCATGAGACATTAGGAGATATCCTCTCTTGGATTCCTCCATAGAGAAACTCCTCCGTATGGTATCGATATATGTGGATTGGGTGAGCCCTAGCATCCTCTTTGATCTATCCCTATAGATCTATATTCCTAATACATATGATGCTTCACCCATATCCTTCATGGAAAACTTACCAGCTAACCATACTTTAGCTGACTGCAACATCCCTACATCATTCCCAATGAGTAGTATGTTATCAACATAAAGCATTAGGAATGTCACTGCACTCCCAATAATTTTCTTGCATACACAAGGTTCCTCAGGATTTTTTGCAAAATCAAACTCTTTGATAGTGTTGTCAAATCTGAGGTTCCAGCTCCTCGATGCCTGTTTGAATCCATAAATAGATCTCTGAAGTCTTCATACTTTATGTTCACTTCCTACTGATGTGAATCCTTCAGGTTGAGATGTGTAAATCTCTTCCTTAATATCCTCATTAAGGAACACTGTCTTCACATCCATCTGTCATATTTCATAATCATATCATGCTACTATAGCTAGCAGTATCCTAATGGACTTGAACATCGCGACTGGAGAAAAGGTTTCCTCATAGCCAACACATTCTCTTTGAGTATATCCTTTTGCTACCAGTCTAGCTTTGAAAGTCACCACCTTCCCATTCGCTCCAAGTTTCCTTTTGCAAATCCATTTGCATCCTATGGGAACAATTCCCTAAGCTGGATCTACTAAGGACCACACTTGGTTCGAATACATGGAGTCCATCTCGGAATGCATGGGTTCAAGCCATCTAGATGAATCGGCATCAGAAAATGCTTCCTTGAAATTTCTTGGATCACATCCAGGAATGGGCTCACCTTGGCCCTCTTTAAGAAGCAGGCTCAACCTATTAGGCGACCTTGAGATCCTTTCGGATCTTCTAAGAGCTTGTGTTTCTCTGATTGGCTATTGGGGTGTGGGTTCTACTAGTTGTGTAGTAGGGGGTTCTTGAATCTAATCGAGTTCTATCATCCTGCCTTTTCTATCCAATAGAAACTTCTTCTCTAAGAAGGTGGCATTCCTTGAAACAAACACATTTGTTTCATTAGGATAATAAAAGTAATATACAACAGACTTTTTTGGATATTCCACAAAGTAGCACAAATTGGCTCTACTATCCAATTTGTCTCCCACTGCCTGCTTCACGTAAGCAGGGCATCCCAATATTCCTAAGTAAGAATATTTGGGTGGCTATACCATCCATATCTCATATGGAGTTTTATTCACTGCCTTTGTATGGACTTGATTAAACAACCTTGCCGATCTTTCAGGCGCATATCCCCAAAGGGATGGCGACAACTCAGTGAATCTCATCATAGATCGGACCATGACCATCAATGTCCGATTACAATGTTCTGACACACCATACAACTAGGGTGTGGCATGTGGAGTCTACTGTGAGATAATCCCATTCTCTTTAAGGTAGTCTTGCAACTGAGTACTCAAGTATTCTCCACCTCGATCTAATCGTAGTGTTTTTAATACTTTTTCCTAACTGTTTCTTTACTTCTGCTCTGAATTCTTTGAACTTTTCAAATGCTTCAAAATTGTAATTCATCAAATACATATATACGCAAACCTCGAATGGTCATCGGTAAGGTAATGAAGTAGGAATGGCCAAATCTCGTGCTAACACTTAGCGGGCCATACACATCTGTATGGATCAAATCCAACAGATCATGTGCACGTTCCACTTTCCCTAGGAAAATGGGCCTTGGTCATTTTGCCTTTCAGACAGGAGTCACATGTCTCGTAGAGATTTTATGTCTGACGAGTCAAACATGTCCTCTCCCTCTAGCTTGTGCATCCTTCTTTGGGAAATATGTCCTAGCCTAACGTTCCACAAATGCGCTTAGTTTAGACTATTTTGTTTTCTTTTGGTTGTTGTTGAAATCGTGTTTACTTGGACATTCACTTATCATCACCAAAACATTTCTGGCCCAAATAATTTCTTATGTCCAGACTTCTTACAGTGAAGCAAACATGTTCTGACTTATCGGGCTTTGTCAAATTTCAGGCCCACCACCTTCTCAGTAGACTCAATCATACTTACACCATACTCATGAGCAAAAGCCCTATCTTGCATTTGTGTGGTCATGAGCTCCTTGAAAGTTGTGTGCATCATTATGCGAGTTTCATGCATCATGCAACTCTTGCATGTGTTATTCGAATGTCAGCAGCATTCAACATTTTCTCAAACTGTCTCTACAGTTCATTTGACATAGAAGCGAGCATGTAACACTTTATCTTGCATACTATGGTCCTACCATTTTGCATGCTTTGTCAGTTCAGCAAGACTGACATTAGTGTGTACGCTATTTTCTCCAAATTTAGAACAATTTTCCCAGCCAATTTTGAAAATTTGTGTTCGGTTAGCTTGTTTTAATGATAGAAATGGATTACGTGACGAAATTGTAACTATACTGATATGGAAACAGAATAAACGTCATCGAATATTTTGATAATATTTTGTAAGACGTAAAATATGGACTTTTGATTTTACGAATTGCCTCCCACTATTTTGACATTTTCACCACCCTCTGATGAAAAACGGGAAATCCAATTTTCTTAGTGAGTACGCAAGGCCCAATTGCGAAATTATGATCCCGAATAATATCAGCCAATCATAACTTCCAAAAGGTAGAGCCCAATTGCAACTCCTTGCAACCCTTACGTAATTTTGCCTCACGTTTGAGGAGGGTCCAATAATATGATCCCCTTTCTCTTCACGTGTCGAGCCCGGCCCATCAATGTTGAACCTTAATGGACGGTCGCCGTGAGATCCCCCAATAATATGAGCCGAAGTAATGGGAGTTCCACGTAGTTCACATCAAATATGTCAGTGGAAGTCACAGCTTTCCGACGTCCAGGCCTCTCAAATAATATGAGCCAGACACTGACCGTGGGTAGCGTTCATCATGCAACCACCGTTGATGGAAGGCAAGGAATTATTAAACTTTCTTTTAATTATCCTTTTAATGAGCTTGATTTAAATTTTGGATTTCATCCAAAATGAGGGATTTTAATTTTAAAAATTTGTCTAATCATTAATTTTAAATCTTATGCCATGATTGTTTGTATGATTGCCGGATTCATGCAACTCTTATCATTATATTAATAATAACGCACTTACTGATTATTTATAATATATCACATACATCATAAATAATAAAGGATGATCGATAATCGAGAGCTAATTGATCCGTACGAGCCACATACGGATCAATGTCCATAACCTAGGTAAATGCAGGGATGCAAATGCAATATTACATAAGCTTCCAATATTTTACATGTCTTCGATCTTCAAAACTCTTTCCGAGGATCGGGCCCGTCGTCTTCAAATCTTGATCTCCCACTAATTCTAATATTTACATTAAATATTCATGGCACATTGGGATACAAATTTAGGGGGTGAGAACGGACTATAAACCAGGTCCACTTTTAATTATCAAATAATCAAAATTAAAACACGTAAAATAGCCTAACATACACCTAGCACATTGGTCATGGCTCTCGATCATCCTTTAAACATATAATATCATATATTATATAAATTTCATAATATCACATATTATCAATAAATAATGTTTCTCGTAAATTATCACTAACCGCCATAATTATCAAATTAAATAAAAACTTTTATTTAATTCCAAATAGTTAAATTTCTTTTAAAACATCTTTAACCATAAATAATTAAAATCATATTTCAATTATTTATATTGTAGGAATTTAATTTTATAAAAATTGTTGTAGGGGTAAAATAGTCCGTATTTCAAAAATATCATTTTAGTCCCAAGAATTTTGAAAAATTTGAAAATCTTCCCCTCAGCCTAGCTCGGTGCTCGAGACATTCCCGAGCACCTCCCCGCGCTGCCCGCCCGCTGCCTGATCCAATCGGGCGCTGGCAAGCACGCTCCGCGCGCACAGGCACGCAGGCATGGCGGCCGCCGCGCGCAGGCCTTGCGCGCGGCGCGCGACCCACTGCGCCGCTGCCTGCCGCACGCTGCGCGCGGCTGCCCAGAACAGTTCCGGGCAGACACACAATTTATTAAATTTTTTTTCAAAAATAATTTTTAGGGGCGTTTTTCATAAAAATTCTTCCGCGGTTAGAAAAAATAAACTCAACACAATTTAATTAAAACATACGATTGAGAATTACCAGCTCTGATACCACTGTTGGGACATCGTATTCTCGCGCCCAAGACGCAGCGGAAGTTTAAAAATTTTGTTCTTGGGCGTCATGCGTTTAAAAACATTCATAGGATGTTTAGAATTATACCTTTGCGTTCTTAACTGCTTGGACTCCAAACTATTCCGATTTTTACGCAGAGATAGTCTTTTTTGTAAATCCCTACGAATAGCTCTTCTCCTTTGATCGCCTAATTAGGTCCACGGTCGAAATCAGTTTTCCTCGTTTGGTTTGCACCAAAAAATCCGAACGATTTGTGCGTTGAGACTGTAGCCTCCGAATTTCGAAAATCCGGAGACGATGTAGCGACGACGGCGCGGCGATGGAAGAACAAGGAAGACCGAAAATTATTTTTCCCAAAAAGATTATGTGGGCCGAGAACACATGATTCAAAATCATGGTTTTAATGCTAATTAATTCTTAATCATGCATGACCTAATATTATAGATTCTTATTCCATAATTAAGCAAATCTAATTTGCTTTTGGTAAAAATATTCTACCAATTTTCTTTTAGGTAGCTGCCAGTTTTAGTGAACTCCTTCACAAAACAGGCAGTTCCACTCTTCTTCCTTATTTATCAATCATACTAACTTACATTTCTTTCATCCTATGGAATCAGCTCATAAACTCCTTTATGAGCTTCTTATTTGATCTCCATCAAACTATAGTGGCCAAATTTCAACTCCTTGAAATATGACTATCTCAACGGGAACACAGAATCCGATGCTTGTGTAACCCTCAATGGTTCAGGGATACAGCTAGCCGTGGGTTCATATCTCCATGTGATTCAGAATAACTTTTATTCTTATTCGGGTTTACCCTAGTTAACCCCATTCTTTTCATCAACTCCTTGATCAAAAATGTCAGAACTCATTTCTGATTGCACCCATCGGATCATGGTAAGAGTGTCTAGTAGCATCGTCCCATTATCCCCTGGGTATCACTGATAGTGCATGCAAGAACCTTTAGTCATGGTTAGCGTACAATACGGTCCCTTCAACACATATATCCCGATCGAATTTGCAACCATTGGTATATCGAGAGTTGCATATGAATTCGATAGCGATGCGATTTATCTTTGAGTACTAATAGTGGCATGGTATGTGCAACTAGGAAAACACCTTTTCCCTAAAGAAAATTTCTTGCTCTGGCCAGAGACTTCTTGCATTATTAACTCATCATATCACATAGGATATCTTCACCCGTAGGCGAACGGTGAATCCCTGACTACAATGCATTTGCTCCTACGTTTTTCGAAACTACACCCAACCTCGCCACCTGATGACCCTCGATGGAGTCGGTAAACGGATCAAATTGCATGCTAGTACGTATAGCTCCTACATTGTCCCGGGTCAAAGGACTAATGGTGTACAACCATAACTGCGGACTATTTCACTCAAAAAGTGTGAACCATTTGGATAGTCTGAGGGATGGTTGTTCAGTGCATCATCATATGATCACCTATCTGTGTGAATGGACATCTCCATGCCCTTGCCAATCAAACATGGCATTTACAACACAGACGCTAGTCTCAAGCTCGAGCGACCTTTATCCTTGTTTTAGGCGGGTGATTCGACTAGCAACCTGTTTAGAATATACGGTACACTTCCTAATGAGTTTCATGATCTTACGTTCCAATGCAGACCTCATGGTACCTATTGTATATTCAAGGACTTTATCTATGCACCTTGCATGGGTATACAGATAAAGTATAATGCCATAATAGAATTAAATCGTAAAATATTATTAAAATAAAGATTATTTTACATTAGAGTCAATAAAGCCCTAGCCACAAGTTGGTTTGCCGGGCACCTACTCTAACATTTACCACATACAAAACATGATTTTTGGATCAAAATCCATGCTTTAAAAACTCATGTTTGAACAAAAACGAAAATAATTTAAAAGTTTCACTTGATCTTCACGCAATTCATAGTTAAATACATTATATGGTGTGATGATGAGTAAAAGAAGAATATGGCGTGCCTTTGCATTTTAAACGCACGAATTTACGTTGATGATTGCGAAGAACGGGGCAAGAACCTTGGCTTGAATTCTTTGATCTTTTCTCGATTTTTCTCCAAATTGTGATGGTGTGTGTGTGTCGTGTATGAGTGTGTTTCTTGGGAGAGAAAATCAGATTGAGGCGTGAGTTGTGTAGGTGGGTTTGTTTGTGTTTTACATATTATATACTAATTAAATCCTTAATTAAACTTAAGCCCATTAAGCCCCCAAATTAGGCCCACTAGTGCTTGATTAAGATTTAATTAATATATTAAAAATAGTTTTGTTAAAATAAGATTGTGAATTTAATAGCCGAGTCGTCGAAAAGTTTGTATTTTTGTCAAAAAAACCAACACCGATAAAATTTACGTCCCGGCGTATAAAATCACCTCAAAACCCCATATTTTTAAAAATAAGAAAAAACATCACCCTAATTTAAATAATTAAAAACAATTATTTAATAAAAAATTTTCTATTTTTCAGCCCTCGGCCTCCGTTCCTCGATCGCAACTTGAATTACCTTTAAAAATATATTTTAATGCAACCATGTAGAAAAATAAATTTTAAACATGTCAAAATGCAAAACATAATTAATTAATGAAATTAAAACAATTACTTAAAATATAAGAGAATTTAATAATTGCATGCATGTAGTTTACGTGGACCTTTAAATTTTCGGGGCGTTACAATCTTTCCCCCTTAAATTGAATTTCGTTCTCGAAATTCGCTTATCCTAAATAATCAAAAGTTTAAACTTAGTTTTAGTATCCCAAAAATCCACGCTTCCGCTGCGCTACTCTGATAAAATTTAAACTCTAGAATGTCCTTATGTCTCCTTGATCCCAATCAAATTTTCCTTCTAAATCTTTATTTTCAAATTGTAACTTAAAAAGACCCAAATGACTTAGTGATATTATTATTATAACCTCGAATTTCAATTTTTTCTTACAATTCCCAATATCAAAAGATGGATGACCATACTTATCGTATATTACTTTCCTTATTTTATACCTAAAATATTCATCAACTTATCATATTTCAATCTTAAAATCCCAAACACATACGTAACGCTTAGATTTTTAAGCCCAATATCGATTCATCCATAAAAACCCTTGTTTAACATTCCTTTTAACTTTATAATCAAGATATCTCAAGGTTTCAAATATTCTTAAAAGTCTAAATCCTCGAAAATTCTTATCATTTAACCAATTCAATTCTCACTTATTGCTAAACTAGTCCCCAAATTCCTTAACAATTGCAAAATCAATTCTTAATTTCCTCAAAAATTATCCTAATTGGTCCTTAATTTCAAAAATCCTACTATTAAACTATAAGTTTTTGGAGTTCTTAATTCCATTCTACATGTTTCCCATAACATAATTTCAAAAATTTTAAACTTATTTACGCAAAATCATTTCTCATAACCAATATTTACCTTTCATCAAACTTAAAATCCCAATTTATACATTTTCTTACTTCCAAAGATAACTACAATCTTCGAATAATTATCCCTTATGTCTAATTTTCAAAAATTAATTCTACTGGTAACCATGAATCATAAATTTTTTCTTAGAAAATCTATGTGTCCCAAAACATTCATAATATTCACGATTTACTTATGGCCCAAAAGTAGATTGTCAATACTAAAACCCAAAAATCATCATAGTCCAATTCCACCACAAAGCCAACATGAATTGAAGTCAAATAATTTCTTATTTCATATCGTATCACGTATAAAAATTCTAAATCATATATTATCATAAAGCTACTAAATATGTGACGTAAACATAAGATTCATATAATTATGCAGTTAACATCATAAAATCATATAAAGCATGTAAATTTACAGATTGAGGCTTGACGATTGAGCTTCCCGGCACTGATGGTGGCACAATCTTTTACAGAACCATTGCTCTGATACCAACTGAAACGTCTGCTTATTCTTTTTCTTAAAACGTACAATTTTTTTTAAACCTCACATATCATTCGGCTGAACCATAAAATATTTTGACATCATTTTAAAATAACTCAACCAACTATAATTTGAAAATCAAAGGAAATAATTTAGGATAAAATTATCCAACATTTTACTCAACCTAAAAATAATATTTGAAAAATATAGCTCATACTATAACCTCTCAAAAATCTCTCATAACATAAATAAAAGTCATAAAATATCTTTTATATAACTTAAAATCATAAATCATAACTAGTGCGGAAAACTAGCGTCGCTTCTCGGGTTATGTGCACCTTCAGTCCAGCAAAGTCAACCATCAAGACCTCCATAATCATTATTATCATAATCACCTACATCAATCACACCTAGTGAGTCTAAAGACTCAACACACCATAATCTTGATAACAAGTAATACATATACAGATAACATACAACAGTGAAAATACTTGTACTTAAAATGTCGTTTTCAGGAAGATGCATAAACTTTAAACAATAACATTTTCGTAAACATTTTCATGATGCAAATTAAATTGAAACATCTTCATAATGATGCATCAACTTTAAACATAAATATTTTCATAAGCTTTTCATAATCATTTCCGTAAACCTTTTCGTAACCATTTTCATATCACCCAGAACATATTCATATGAACATGCATAACTTAAACCTCAACATTTTCCTTTTCCTAATTTCATAACATAAATCCTTTCATCATGATCATAAGCATATTTCCTTTTTATTGAATTCAGATCGTTAGTTATGACTTTCCTCAATCCTCAAAAAGTCGATGGATCCATATACATGAAACCGCAGTACTGGGCGGCGGGGGACACCAGAAATACTCTCATCGGTCAATTGGGCCCTGACCTATCCTCATCGAATGGAAATACGATCTTCGGGGCTCCCTCGTGGGCCTTCTCCCATAGACGGGCTCCCTCTGGGCCTTTTCGCACGCATGAGTTCCCTCTAGGGCCTTCTTCCGAAAATGAGCTCCCACTAGGGCCTTTTCCCCTCGCGATATTCTGATTCTTACCTCAAATCCTCATATCCTCTATAGTCACAATTACTTCACTTCCTTAAACGTTTTACATTTTTATCACTTTATAAAAATCACTCATTTAATAGCATTTTCCTTTTAAAAACAAGCATACAACATTTCTTTTAACGTTATCGTTTCCTTATAAAAATCCATAAACATTTTAAAAGAAACCTTTTAATTTATAAAATCCATAAATCTTTTAAATAAACATTTCAACAGTATAAACATTTAAAATATGCATTTAAATCGTAAATATTTAAAATAAACCTTTTAACATATTAAATAATAACCTTTTAAAATAACATTTTGACATAATAAATCGTAAACATTTAAAATCCATGTCATAAAAATGAGTAAACATTTGAAATAATCATATTAGCATGTAAAACAACATTCAGGACACTGTCATGACATTTACTAATTTTTAGGTGTAAAATGACCGTTTTACCCCAGGACGTAAAATTTCACATTTTTGACTTTTTCTTAATTCTGTTGACTCTAATAGGTCCCAAATAATTATTTAAGCTTAAATGAATTTTCTCATATTTTTATTTAGCTTAAATAGAAGATTTTTAATTTATTCTTTAGCTAAGACGTATTACTTCATTTTAATCCCGAATTCAACCAAAACTTAATATAAAATTCCAAAATTAAAAAATTAGGCTTTTAATAAATATTTAAGCTTAAATATAATTTTTCATAATTTTATAAGGCTTAAACTAGGCTTTTCAATTAATTCTTTAATTAGCCTTTCATGCGGCGATTAAATCCCGAATAAATCCAAAACTCGTTATTTTTATCCCAAATTTTAAACATAGAATTTTTATTATTTATACTACCCTTCCAAGTCATGAGCCACACCCGTGGACCCATGGATTCAATTTTTCTCCTTTAATTTTTGTTTACGACACATAACCGAACACACCGAGTCATCTCCTAATTTACTCGAGCCACGCCCAAGCTATCTCGAGTCAAAACCTAGCCAACCCACCTAGAGACCCTCCTGACCTAGCCCAGCCAATAAAACCAGCCCTGGCCCGCTCAAAAACCTTCTGCTCCTCAACCCAATTACATGCATGTGTGCGTGTGGTATACTAGGACTCCTCCTCCTTCTAGGACACCACCAGCTGTTAATCACTTAACCCAACCTGACCCTGACCAACCCCGGACCACGCCCAGACTCGACCCAGACCAGTCCACTCCTTAGAACCCAGCAGCGAAGCCCCTAAACCAGAAGCACAAACCTGCGCAGCTTCCTTGCTCACTCACGGTCTTCCATCTCCTCTCGAGCCAGCAGCCATCCAAGCTGCACCAGCCCCTGCCCAGCCCTTCTAGGACCCTAATGACTCGTCCTTGTCCAGCCCAACGCCTCCCAAGCCGAGCCATCACTCCATGCCGCTCTGTAATCCTTGCGCTCCTTCCCCTTAAAGCCCACGGGTTGGAGTCCTAGCTTGCTAGGACTCCTTCCCAGCCTTGGTGTTCGAGTCCTAACATGGCTAGGACTCTGCCCTTGACCCAAGCACGACCCTAGCTTTGCCCTGGTCCAGCCAAACCGAGCAATGTAACGATTTCCCCCTTAACCGATTCAACTTGACCCCTAAACACCATGTTCTGTCAAGCTTGTTTTAACTTCAGGATGTACAACGTTTTGATGTAATTTTATGAACCTAAAACTTTGTGTAAACACCCTTAAATATACTCCTAACATGGCAGCCTCTTTACCACATACAAAACATGATTTTTGGATCAAAACTCATGCTTTAAAAATCTCATGTTTGAACAAAAACGAAAATAATTTAATAGTGTCACTTGATCTTCATGCAATTCATAGTTAAGTACATAATATGGTGTGATGATGAGTAAAAGGAGAATATGGCGTGTCTTTGCGTTTTAAACGCACGAATTTACGTTGACGATTGCGAAGAACGGGGCAAGAACCTTGGCTTGAATTCCTTGAGCTTTTCTCGATTTTTCTCCAAATTGTGATGGTGTGTGTGTGTCGTGTATTTGAGTGTTTCTTGGGAAAGAAAATCAGATTGAGGCGTGAGTTGTGTAGGTGGGTTTGTGGGTGTTTTACATATTATATACTAATTAAACCCTTAAATAAACTTAAACACATTAAGCCCCCAAATTAGGCCACTAGTGCTTGATTAGGATTTAATTAATATATTAAAAATAGTCTTGTTAAAATAAGTTTGTGAATTTAATAGCCGGGTTGTCGAAAAGTTCGTATTTTTGTTGAAAACCAACACCGATAAAATTTACGTCCCGGCGTATAAAATCACCTCAAAATCCCATATTTTTAAAAATAAAAAAAAGCATCACTCATAATTTAAATAGTAAAAAACAATTATTTAATAAATTTGTTTTCTATTTTTCAGCCCTCGGTCTACCAGTTCTTCGATCGCAACTCTGATAACCTTTAAAAATACATTTTAATGCAACCATGTAGAAAATTAAATTTTAAACATGTCAAAATGCACAACATAATTAATTAATGCAATTAAAACAATTACTTAAAATACAAGAGAATTTAATAATTGCATGCATGTGATTTACGTGGACCTTTAAATTTTCGTGGCGTTACACATGACAACCCTCAAAGTATGAAAATCATATATGTTTTGAAATATTGTTTAACCATTGCCCTCATCAAACCGTGTAACATCATAAAAACAGGGAAGAAATGGAAGGTACTCAGGTTTCACGTGCACCCCCAACTCAGCCTAATCAGTCTTCAGCGCCTCCAGTCTCCTCATCCACATGATTACCTACATCAATCATACCTAGTGAGTCTAAAGATTCAACACATCTGAACCGTTATAGCAAGTACATATATTTATCATGCAACAGTGAAAACTACTAGAAACAAAGTAACTTTCATGATCTTTCAAGAGATGAACATACGCCTAACCATAAACGTAATTGTAATATCCAAGCCTGGTGAACAGTACGGTATAAGATTTCATACGTTTATTGACTACTAGGTCAAGTTTAAGTATAGTTTGGATGTAAGAGTTTCGATTTATGATTTATAGTATGGTTGGTTATAGATGACGTGTAGTGTTATAGTAGCGGCATTATGATTAAATTCATGATAATTTATATATTGATCCAAATGAGGTGAGGCCACTTCCATTAGAAAGATAAGATATAAGGCTATAACTTTCTTGTTTCGGGTTTTGTTCAAATCATTGTGGAAGATAAGCCAAAAGTACCCCGAAGTGTGTCGTGTGTTTCGTCGTTCCTCCAGTGACACATGTTGGGAGATTTAGCTTAACTTTTTCCTCCAACCTTCAAATGACATGAGGCTAATTGCAGATGCAAGCCAAGGCATAGTGCTACAACTTTCCTGTTTACCACTTTTCCTAATTCTGAAGGGAAGAGGCATTTCGGAAGCGATCTTTGAAGTGGCTGCGCGCAGAGCGCGCCCGAGCGGGAATAAATGTCCGCCCGGGAGGGCCTTGTTCGTAAATATTGTGTTTTGGCCGAGAGTTCCGCGCCCGAGCGGAAAAAGATTTTCGCCTGGGCGGCCAGCAATTTTTAAAAAACGTGTTTTTGGTGTTTTAAGGTATAAAA
Organism: Primulina tabacum; assembly: GCF_025594145.1. Lineage (NCBI taxonomy): Eukaryota > Viridiplantae > Streptophyta > Magnoliopsida > Lamiales > Gesneriaceae > Primulina > Primulina tabacum. The sequence goes on along the minus strand of NC_134558.1, from coordinate 20,905,746 downwards.
TCGGTGGAGACTTCACTTTTCTCTTATTTCCCTCATTCCTCTCCACTCTTCTCAGTTCTTGACTTCAAGGAGAAGCTAGGGTTCTCATTCCTTCTTCATTTCCTTTAATTCAAGCTTCTTGTTGGGTTGTTGAAGTGAGAGCAAGATTATTTTGGAGTTAAGGAGCTAAGGTAAGCTTGTAATCTTAGTTTTTTTTTGGGTTGTGGTGTATGGGGAATTTATGGAAGTTGTGATTGTGTTGTTTTTATGGATTTGATGGTATGGTTAATCGATTATTAAGTTGTTGATGCTTCAATACATGGTTTATTGTTGTAGGATTTGTACCAAGAGATTAGAATCAAGATTTCCATTGGTTGTAAGTGGAATTCATTTCCTTGTGCTCACATGAATTATATGTATTGTATTTCAATGGTTTTAACATGCTATTCCCTTCCATTTGATTCATGTTATGTATTGATACACTTTGTTGTATATTAGAGTCATTTTTATGTCTCAATTGTGTATAAGGGAATGCAAGAGAATAGAGCATTCAAAGTGTTTGATTTAATGCCAAAGAGAGAGTTCAAATTGATTTATTGGATTGATAAAGAGATAGTAAGAGATTGCATGCAATTAGTTGATCAACGACCATAGGCTTATATCCCAACAGAGTATCGATTTATATCGATGGGATATAGGTACAGAGACAGAGATACTATTTAAATATCAATCCACCAGAGAAAAGAGAAATACCATCGTTATTGTTACACTATACCATGTTATTCATGTTTCAAGAGTTGAATGGTATTTAATGATTTCAAAGTCATGTTTTACAGAGTATGATATATGTAGTTGTTATGTAAGAGTTCCACTTGCTGAGTTTTATACTCATTTCAGTTATTCATGTGATGCAGATAAGAGAGACGAGCCAGGAAGTTGATTGGAGCCGGGGTCATATGCATACAAGAGATGGATGGAAGAAGATATTTTGCTAGCATTTTGACATGATCAAAAATGATATTTTGTATTTTGATGCAACACTTGATTGATCATGTATATACTTTTGATTGTAAATGTTTTAAGTCAAGAAAATTTTAAATCCTTCTTCCCTCTAAGTAAATTTTTAATTTTTCGCTGTGTTATTTTAAAAAATCAGTCAGAGGCGTTACATTTAGTTGTATTAGAGCAACGTTCTTCGGACCAATGCATATGACTTCGTCTACTTTCAACAGTCCGGGTATGTCTTCTTCTACATCTATTTATTGTCATTGGTTGATATGTATTATGTGAGCACATTGTAGGATTTAATGCCTCCTAAGAGAAAAACTTTAGAGGGTGAGGATAGCTCCTCATCGAGAGTTTTCGACGAGTTCGGAAAATTATTGAAAGAGCAAGCCAAGGTTCACAGTGAGCAGATTCAACAGTTGCTCCAGTTTGCAAGGTTCAAGTCAAGGTAGAGGACAAGGGATTCAAGCAGTTGGGACTGATGGGATCTTTACTGCTTTTAAGAGGATGGACCCGCCTGAGTTTGCAGGAAGCACTGATCCATTGATGGCTGTAGAGTGGATTAAAGCACTTGAGACGGTATTTGATCATCTCAAGTATGAAGACAATGATAGAGTTGGTTGTGCAGTTTTCATGCTAGTCAAAGCTGCACGTATTTGGTGGAATGCCACTAAGGTAGGTGTTGATATTCTGGCGTTAAAGTGGCAAGATTTCACGGATCTTTTCTAGGACAAGTATTCCCGGATGCACTTCGAGCTCGGAAGGTGACTGAATTTTTAGAGCTTCGGCAAGGAGGTATGAATGTTGATGAGTACATTTTGAAGTTCGAGGAGGGCTGTCTGTTTGCCCCATACATTGCCTCAATTGACAAAGACAATGGTGCTCCTTTTATTAGAGGACTTCGAGCAGAGATCAGGAGGGACATCGATATGTCTAAGGCGGTGACATTTAAAGAGATTGTGGCTAAAGCATTGTTAGCCGAGCAAGATGAGAAGGATATTGCTAGAGAGAGACAGGCGAAGCACCAGGCTATTGCTCAAAGAGGTCAAGGTTCGAGCCAAAGAGGACAAGGCAGTTACAAGGGGAAAGGCAAGATAGAGCCGAGTTATAAAGCACCGACAGTCCCGTTTGACCCAGAGAAGTCATTGTGTCCCAAGTGCAGTAGGCCTCATAAAGGTGAATGCAGGTTTGGTACTCACACATGCTACAGATGTGGTACTGCAGGCCATATCGCCAAGGACTGTCCGAGAGGATCGAGTAAAGAGAAGGTGCAGGGTCGCATCTTTACCATGACGAAGGAAGGTATAAATACTAATTCTTCTGTGATCTCTAGCACTATTCTAACTTCAGGCAGAGTAGCTACGACATTGATTGATACAGGTGCTACTCATTCTTTTATGTCTGAACAATTTTTGAGATCTTTGGGTTTAGTTCCTTCTGTTCTTCCCCTCCAGTTTAATGTTGTATTGTCTTCTGGGGATGTGTTTTGCCCGACGTCTATTATGTATGCGTGTACTGTTCAAATTGATGAGCGAGTGGTTTATGCCGATTTGATTGTTATTCCGATGGTTGCGTTTGATATTATACTTGGCATGGATTGGCTATTAACTTACCGTGCAGTGATTGATTGCGTTGCCAAGAAGGTGAAATTTGTAGATGATGAAAATAAGGAAGGTATGCTCGCCAGTGCAGGTACTTCGTTGGTTCTTCCTTTTATTTCATGTCTTGAGGCTAAGAAGTTGTTGTTTAGAGGTTGTGATGGGTTTTTGGCTTCGATTGTTGATACGAATAGAATTGTGAAGTTGAATATTGATGATATTGATGTTGTGAGAGAGTTTCCTGATGTATTTGAAGATGATGTGCCGGGTTTACCGCCGGACAGAGATGTAGAGTTTGTGATTGATCTAGTCCCCGGGACGGTTCCTATTTCTAAGGCTCCGTATAGAATGGCCCCGACAGAGATGAAAGAGTTGAAGACGCAGTTGCAAGATCTATTAGATAAAGTTTTATTCGGCCGAGTTCTTCGCCTTGGGGAGCTCCGGTTCTTTTCGTCAAGAAAAATGACGGGTCTTTGCGGCTGTGCATTGATTACAGAGAAATCAACAAAGTGACGATTAAGAATAAATATCCTGTTGCCACGGATAGACGACCTTTTTGACCAACTGCAGGTGGCTACAATATTTTCGAAAATTGATTTGCGATCTGGCTATTATCAGTTGAAAGTTAGGGAGTCTGATATCCCTAAGACGGCGTTTTAGACCAGGTATGGTCATTACGAATTTCTTGTGATGTCGTTCGGTCTGACTAATGCTCCTTCAGTATTCATGGATCTTATGAACCGGGTGTTCAAGCCGTATTTGGATAGCTTTGTCATTGTTTTCATCGATTATATATTGATTTATTCCAAGACCAGAGAGCTTCATGCAGAACACCTTAGAGTTGTTATTCAGTTGTTGAGAGAGAAAAGGTTGCATGCTAAGTTGAAAAAATGTGAGTTCTGGTTGGAGCAGATTTCTTTCTTAGGCCATGTTGTTTCGAAGGATGGTTTAGCTGTTGATCTAGCTGAAAATAGAGGCGATACAGAAGTGGCCTATCCCTACCACTGTATCAGAGGTACGCAGTTTTCTTGGTTTGGCGGGTTATTATCGTCGTTTTATTTCAGACTTTTCCAAAATTGCCCTGCCATTAACTAACCTGACGAGGAAGACTGTGAAGTTTGAGTGGTCGAATGAATGCCAAAGTGGATTCCAGAAGTTGAAAGATAGGTTGACTGACACCTCTGGTACTTGCATTGCGCAGTGGTACAGAGGATTTTGTTGTTTATACCGATGCGTCGAAGAAGGGTCTTGGTGCAGTGCTGATGCAACAGTGGAAAGGTTATAGCCTATGCTTCTTGTCAGTTGAAGGACTCTAAGAAAAATTATCCTACGCATGATCTGGAACTGGCAGCTATGGTATTCGCCATGAAAAATTGGAGACACTATTTATATGGCGAAAAGTGTGAAATTTTCACGGACCACAAGAGTTTAAGGCATTTGTTTTCCTAGAAAGAACTCAATATGCGACAGAGACGGTGGTTAGAGCTTGTCAAAGATTATGATGTGACGATTAGTTACCACCCTGGGAAGGCGAATGTTGTAGCGGATGCATTGAGCCGTAAGTCAAGTTCCTCTTTGAGTTCTATGATTCAGAAGCCGTTGTTGTTAGATCTGCAACGAGAAGAGATAAATTTGGTAGTACCGGGAACTATTGCTCGCTTTTCAGCGTTGATCATTCGGCCTAGATTGACGGACAGGATCCGTAGAGAGCATGCCAATGATGCACAGTTGATAGAGATGAGAGCCAGAGCAGAAGAGAGAGGTAATTCAAAGTTTGGGATGAATAGAGATGGTTTTATGACATTCAGAGGCCGTATATGTATTCCTACTGGTGATGATATTCGGCGAGTCGTCTTGACAGAGGCACATACCGCACCATACTCGATACATCTAGGTGGTACCAAGATGTATCAGGATCTTCGTAGGCTCTATTGGTGGCCAGGTATGAAGAAGGATATTGCCATGTTTATTTCTCAGTGTCTAACTTGTCAGCAGGTGAAAATCGAACACCAGAAACCTGCTGAGACATTGCAGTCATTGTCGATTCCTCAATGGAAATAGGAGCATATTACAATGGACTTCGTGATTGGTCTTCCCAGAACGCAGAAAGGCTATAACTATATTTGTGTTATCGTTGATCGGTTGACCAAGTCAGCGCATTTTCTCCCAGTCAAAACGAAGTATTCCATGAACCAGTATGCCGAAGAGTACATAGCGGAGATTGTTAGACTTCATGGTGTTCCTGTGTCGATTGTGTCTGATCGTGACCCTAGATTTACTTCAGAGTTTTGGAAGAGTTTACACAGAGCCTTGGGTACACGGTTAGCATTCAGTACAAGCATATCATCGCCAGAGCGACGGTCAATCAGAGAGAGTTATTCAGATTTTGGAGGATATGATCAGAGCTTGTACTATCGACTATCTTGGTAGTTGGGATTCCAAATTGCCTCTTGTTGAGTTCACGTAAAATAAGAGTTAACAGATGACGATTGGCATGGCACCATATAAAGCACTTTAGGGCAGAAAATGTAGATCTCTCTTGTATTGGGACGAGATTGTTGAGAGAAAGATGTTGGTTCCAGAATTGGTCCAACAGACAGCTGATGTTGTTGATGTTATTCAAGAAAGGATGAGGACAGCACAGTCAAGACAAAAGAGTTATGCTGATGTAAGACGAAGGCCGTTGCAGTTTGAGGTTGGTGATCACGTGTTCTTGAAGATTGCACCTCTTAAAGGTGTGATGCGGTTTGGCAAAAAGGGAAAGTTGAGTCCAAGGTTCATTGGCTCATTTGAGATCTTGGATAGATTCGGTGATCGAGCTTACAGGTTAGCCTTACCACCAGATCATGATAGAGTTCACAATGTTTTTCATGTCTCCATGCTCAGGAAGTATATTGCGAATCCTTCCCATGTTCTTCGTCACGAGCCATTGGATTTGACACCGAATTTGACGTATCAAGAGATTCCAGTACAGATTCTGGATCACAAAGTTAAAGTATTGAGAAAAAAAGAGATCGGCATTGTTAAAGTCCTTTGGAGGAATCAATTGATTGAAGAAGCCACATGGGAACCAGAGGATGAGATGAAAGTAAAGTATCCTGAGCTTTTTGCGCAGTAACGTCAATTTCGAGGACGAAATTCCTTTAAGGAGAGGAGATTGTAATATCCAAGCCTGGTGAACAGTACGGTATAAGATTTCATACGTTTATTGACTACTTGGTCAAGTTTAAGTATAGTTTGGATGTTAAGAATTTCGATTTATGATTTACAGTATGGTTGGTTATAGATGACGTGTAGTGTTATAGTAGGGGAATTACGATTAAATTCATGATAATTTATATATTGATCCAAATGAGGTGAGGCTACTTCCATTAGAAAGATAAGACATAAGGCTATAACTTTCTTGTTTTGGGTTTTGTTCAAATCATTGTGGAAGATAAGCCAAAAGTGCCCTGAAGTGTGTCGTGTGTTTCGTCGTTCCTCCAGTGACACAAGTTGGGAGATTTAGCATAACATTATTCTCAGACCTTCAAATGACATGAGGCCAATTGGAGATGCAAGCCAAGACATAGAGCTACAACTTTCCTTTTTACCACTTTTCCTAATTCTGAAGGGAAGAGGCATTTCGGAAGTGATCTTTGAAGTGGCTGCACTGCAGAGCGCGCCCGAGCGGGAATAAATGTCTGACCGGGCGGGCCTTGTTCGTAAATATTGTGTTTTGGCCGAGAGTTCCGCGCCCGAGCGGAAAAAGATGTTTGCCCGGGCGGCCAGCGATTTTTAAAAAACGTGTTTTTGGTGTTTGAAGGTATAAAATCGGTGGAGTCTTCACTTTTCTCTTATTTCCCTCATTCCTCTCCACTCTTCTCGGTTCTTGACCTCAAGGAGAAGCTAGGGTTCTCATTCCTTCTTCATTTCCTTCTATTCAAGCTTATTGTTGGGTTGTTGAAGTGAGAGCAAGATTATTTTGTAGTTAAGGAGCTAAAGTAAGCTTGTAATCTTAGCTTTTTTTTGGGTTGTGGTGTAGGGGGAAGTTATGGAAATTGTGATTGTGTTGGTTTTATGGATTTGATGGTATGGTTAATTGATTATTAAGTTGTTGATGGTTCAATACATGGTTTATTGTTGTAGGATTTGTACCAAGAGATTAGAATCAAGATTTCCATTGGTTGTAAGTGGAATTCATTTCCTTGTGCTCACATGAATTATATGTATTGTATTTAAATGGTTTTAACATGCTATTCCCTTCCATTTGATTCATGTTATGTATTGATACACTTTGTTGTATATTAGAGGCATTTTTATGTCTCAATTGTGTAAAAGGGAATGCAAGATAATAGAGTATTCAAAGTGTTTGATTTAATGCCAAAGAGAGAGTTCAAATTGATTTATTGGATTGATAAAGAGATAGTAAGAGTTTGCATGCAATTAGTTGATTAACGACCATAGGCTTATATCCCAACAGAGTATCGATTTATATCGATGGGATATAGGTACAGAGACAGAGATACTATTTAAATATCAGTCCACCAAAGAAACGAGAAATACCATCGTTATTGTTACGCTATACCATGTTATTCATGTTTCAAGAGTTAGATGGTATTTAATGATTTCAAAGTCATGTTTTACAGAGTATGATATATGTAGATTGTTATGTAAGAGTTCCACTTGCTGAGTTTTATACTCATTTCACTTATTCATGTGATGCAGATAAGAGAGTCGAGCCAGGACGTTGTTTGGAGCCGGGGTCATATGCATACAAGAGATGGAAGGAAGAAGATATTTTGCTAGCATTTTGACATGATCAAAAATGATATTTTGTATTTTTATGCAACACTTGATTGATCATATATATACTTTTGATTGTAAATGTTTTAAGTCAAGAAAATTTTAAATCCCTCTTCCCTCTAAGTAAATTTTTAATTTTCCGCTGTGTTATTTTATAAAATCAGTCAGAGGCGTTACAGTAATCATGTCGTGCCATAACAAATCATGTCATCATAACATAACATCATATACGTATTCATTTTCCATCAATAAATTCAGGTCATTAATTGTGACTTTTTTATCAGCTCTAGGTCGATGGATATATCTACGTATAACAACAGTACCCGACGGCGGGGGTATCAGTGACCGTTTTACCCGTCCGCTGAGCCTTGGCCTTACATGTTCGTGTAAGTATTAGTCACAACCAACTCACCTCCTTAAAAAACATGTCATCGTATTCATCACTTCTAAAATTCATATATATATATATATATATATATATTCTTAAAATAAAGTATGCATCTTATTTTCCAGCATTATCTTAAAAATTCATATTCATAATTTCATAAACAAATATGCATTTCTCAATTATCAGGGCACTGCCACGACTGCTAACATAACTCGGGTGCAAATTGACATTTCCCATTCAAACTTGTCAAACACCTTAAAAAAATATTTTTAAACACTTCTTAGCCATAAACTAAAGCCTATTCTTTAACTTCTATAATTCGTTTAAAACTTAGAATGAAGTCTCAGTTTTAACCCGAATCAACCAACTTAACCATAGTTCAAAGACTCCTAACCAAACCTCGTATAACCCAATTTAACCATCAATAACCTCTGGCACATCGAAATATCAACACCCAAGACGAGACATGCTAACTAAAAACATTAACCCTCATGTACTGGACCAGTGCCTACGCGCTGGCTATGTAGTGATACGGTGCTTGGTAATTGCCTATGTGCCATGGACTAGCGCTGCGGTGCCAAATGGACAGCGCTGTGGTGCCACACCTACGGGAAAAAACCCTAAATTTCCCCCTCAAAGCCAACCATCGTACGCCCACTCGTCCGGGATCAGGCTCAAACCAACCTATCCTAGACCACCACTGACCCTTCCTGAACTGCCCTAGCCATGGCCCTCAGCCCCATGCTCTCAAATACACGTGAACAACCATAACTCTCCAAAACCGAGCCACGAATAAGAGAATCGATCGGCTACCTACAAAACTTGCTCCATATTCAATCTCGTCCATTATGACAAATAAAATCTGCTGCTAATAACGCCTCAACATCACACCCGGCAGCCCTTTAAAAACCGTGCATAAACCGTGAGCCATATACATGTTTTTCAAAGAATTTCATGTAAAAACCATGTATAATCCATACATATAAGTAGATCTATATTACATCATGCAAATACAATCAAAATTCATTTTATGATGTGATCAATGAGATAACAAAGGTTTAAGGCATTCCTTGATGAAGAATCGCACGCACAAAGACAACCAATAGAGCAAGGGACGAACACCAGAGGGACGGGGAAGACATTATGGATCGAGTTGTAAAAAAATGTCCTCTGCTTTGCTAAAAATCGCCTATCGGTTTAAATTATGGATCGAGTTGTAAAAAAATCTTAAAAAAACCCATTTTCAAAAATTCCTAATAATTACATAATTACATCATATATCCAATAACTAAAAATAATCAGTTACTAAAAACTTTTTCCTTAAACTGTCACATGTCTCTGTTACTCGTTCGAGCGTGAAATACTGCAAAAAGCCCAATTAAACGCAATATATTAACTTTTGAAAAAAAAAACATATAATCATGCCATAATCAGGTAATTGGCACATTTCGAACAATTAAATAAACATTTTAATAAAACCCTAGATTTGCAGGCAGTCAGGTTACGTCGTTCGAATTTATCGACCTTACAATTCCTCCCCCTTAACTAGAATTTCGTCCTCGAAATTTAAAAACGTACCGAATAACTCTAGATAGTGACTCATCTCAGTCTCGGTCACCCAATTAGTTTTCTCCTCAGAATCATTCAGCTACTTGAATTTGACAATTTGGATCACCTTGTTCCATAGTCTCATCTCCTGTCTGTCCAAAATCTGGGTAGGTCTCTCATCAAAAGATAAGTTCGGTGTCAACTGCAGAGGCTCATAATTCATCACATGGGAAGGATTCGACATGTACTTGATGCGAACATGGATGGGCAAGCCCCAAGGAAAGCATGGGATCCCTTAAAGTTGCCAGAGGGACCAATCACGAGGGGTCGACTGAAGAGGTTTAAAGAGTATTTGCATGGGCTTATGAGCAATGAAGAAGGACTTACAAGCAAGGTGCAGAGTGCTGAAGGGTTTGTGATGCATGGGAGTAAGTTTGGGAGTTATAGGAACACCATTCAAGTGATGAACGAAGAAAATGGCCAGAATACTCCGCGCCCGAGCGGTAAAAAAACTACCTGCCCGAGTGCCAGACGTACTGTCCAAGAGATGATTTTCAGAACCCTCGGCACCCGAGCGGTCACATTCTACCGCCCGAGCGCGAATTGTACAGAACCCTCAACGCTCGAGCCTTCAAATTCTACCGCCCGAACGCGAGTCATATTCGAGAAATTATTTGTTTCCTTAATTAGAGTCCTAATTATTTTGGCAACTAGATATTTTTATCTTTTGAGTATGTAAACATGATATGGACGAAAATTTACACACAATTCAAATTATTATTGATAGTTAGTCAAACTTTTGAGATTTTCTCTCAAACTTTTTCAAAGCTTCGCTTTGTGTTCATCAAAAATCAAACTTATCAATGATTTATTCTTGTGGCGTTTGTCGATTGATTTCATACAGATTGTCAAGGGCAAGTTCTTTGAAGGTTCGTCTGTTTCTCAATTGTTTTAATCGTGAATATTTGTTGTTAAGTTTTATAACTTAGAGGTGAATATCACAAACCATACTTGATTCAAAAGATCGGGACAACACGAATTCCTTGTTCAATATTAAATTGAGGGCGCAATTCATATTTAATCGTGTTTACTTTTTATTCGTGCGTGGAGTTATATCATTTGGTATCAGAGCTTTGGCTCATTGAATTCAAGTAAGTATCTTGTCTTAGATTTTCAGATATGTGATATTTCTTCGTTCATTTTCAGATCTGCTTCTGTACTATTGTTCTTAGTCTTTTTCGTGAATCTGTGATTCTCGAAATTTTGGTGTCTTTTTTTTTTGAATTTTCGAGTAGTACTCAGCCGGAAAAAAAGAAAAAAAGAGAGTACAAAAATTCCGAAAATTCGCCATTATCTCTTTTTGGTATCTTGTTCTATTTGCTTCAGAGAGTCATATTCAATAGCCTCTCACAATCAAAAAAAAATTTATATATTCAAATTGCTTGTCTAGGCCAGTCTAAGTGAGTCGATCACAATTGTTCACAAGTTGAACTTGATTGTTTGATACATTCAAATAAGAAGCTTGAGCGCCTTGAGGGAACTCTCGAATTTGAGTGAAAATACTTGAGTGCGAGTGAATTTCTTTGGAGTGAATGGTGAGTGTTTGTTGTGAGCAAAAGAAATAGAGAGGAGTGACGAGCGACTTTCTTTGGAGTGATCGTGAGCATTTGGGTGAGGAATATCTCTTGTTTTCTACTAACATTTTCTTGCAGGTACAAATCTGAAAGTAAAATGGAGAGGGAAGTAGGAGATAGTACGAACCAAGGGTTGTCTAAGACCCAAATGGAGGTGTTGTTTGGGCATTTCAGTCGAATGATGAGGGTTGAGTTGAAGCCATTACATGAGAGGATGAGTAGGCTTGAAGTTAGCACTAGTGGAGGTAAAACTAAGTCTAAAGATTTGGGTAGAGGAGAAGAAGAGGAAGAATATGATTTGGGAGGAGACGAGGAGAGCCAAAATGAGAATTGGGGTAGGAATGGAAGAGGTAAAGGATTTGGTAGAGGAAGAGGAGAAGCTGTACGGGGTAGATATGAATGGAATAGGGAAGATGGTAACATGGGTAGTATTAACATGAAAATTCCTTCGTTCCATGGGAAATCTGACCTGGAGGCATACTTAGAATTGGAAAACAGGGTAGAGTTCGTGTTTGAATTTCACCACTACTCCGAACAAAAGAAGGTGAGGTTGGCGGTGGTTGAATTCATAGACTATGCTCTCATTTGGTGGGATCAATTAGTGACCACTAGGAGGAGGTATAATGAGAGACCCATTGAAACTTGGGATGAGATGAAGAGGATCATGAGGAAGAGGTTTGTGCCCAATCACTACTATAGGGAGATGTTTAAGAGGCTCCAAACTTTGAGGCAAGGAGTTAAGAGTGTTGAGGACTACTATAAGGAGATGGAATTAGTCATGATTAGAGCAAATATCGAGGAGGATAGTGAGGCGACAACGGACACGTTTTCTTTGTGGTTTGAACAGGGAGATTCAAGATCAAGTGGAGCTTAGGCACTACTTGGATCTAGACGAGATGGTGCAAATGGCCATAAAAGTGGAGCAACAACTCAAGATGCGAGGAGTTGGCCGCATCAATCAAACTGGGAGTTCGTCATCTTCTTGGCGACCAAATAGGGCAAAACGTGATGGAAGCAAATTGGTGGCAAAACCCAAGATTGAGACTAAGCAGGAGACGCCTAAGCAAGAAGTGCAAGGTAAATCTGAAACTCCTCTTAATCGTTCTAGAGATACTAAATGTTTTAGGTGTCAAGGGTTGGGTCATATTGCTAGCCAATGTCCTAATAAGAGGGAGATGATTTTGAATGACTATAGTGAGTATGAGTCTCAAAGTGACGGTGATGACGAGGGTGATGATGATGAGATGCCTGCATTAGAAGATCCTGATGAGGGATATGGGGCAGTTGTAGGTGAAGCACTAGTGACTAGGCGGATCATGAGTGCCCAAGTCAAGGAGGAGGAGACTAACCAAAGGGAAAACTTATTCCATACTAGATGCTTTGTGAATAGCAAGGTTTGCAATCTGATCATAGATGGGGGAAGTTGCACCAATGTGGCTAGTAGTGAGATGGTAGAAAAGTTGGGTTTGCCTACATTAAAGCAACCTCAACCATATAGGCTTCAATGGTTGAATGATTAAGCGGAGGTGAGGGTGAACAAACAAGTACTGGTTTCTTTTTCGATTGGGAAGTATGTTGATGAGGTCCTATGTGATGTAGTGCCAATGCATGCTTGTCATATCCTGTTGGGTAGGCCGTGACAATATGACAGGCGAGTGACACATGATGGGTTCAAGAATAAGTATTCATTTGTATTGAAGAAAGAATCCATTGTATTACTTCCTTTGTCCCCAAAGCAAGTGTTGAAGGACCAATTGAAAAAAAAGAAGAGATGAGGCCGAAAAAAAGAGTGAACTAAAAAGTGAGGTGGCCTATGAAAATAAAAATGAGATGGCTGAAAAAAAGAGTGATAAAAAGAGTGAGATAGGCATACCAAAGAAAAAAGAGAGAAAAGAAAATTGGGGAAAAGAAAATGAGATGAAAGAGGCAAAAAAGAAAACATATATGACCCAAAAAAGTGAGTTGAAACAATTGATGCACACACATGACCCACTTGTGTTGATACTTTATAAAGAGATTCTCTTTAACACAAGTGATATAGCCGGATCCCTTACGAGCATTGTTGTTTCACTTTTGTAGGAGTTCGATGATATATTTCCGGATGAGCTACCTCAAGGACTACCACCATTGAGGGGGATTGAGCACCAGATTGATTTTGTACCCGGGAGTGCATTGCTGAATCGTCCAGCTTATAGGAGCAATCCGAAGGAGACTAAGGAGCTTCAACAGCAGGTAAGTGAGTTATTAGATAGGGGCTTTGTGCGTGAGTCTATGTCTCCTTGTGCTGTACCTGTTTTACTAGTACCTAAGAAACATGGCTCATGGCGTATATGTGTAGATTGTAGGGCAATTAATAATATAACCATCAAGTATAGGCATCCCATAACTAGGCTAGATGATATGTTAGATGAATTGTATGGTGCTTTTATTTTTAGCAAAATTGATTTGAAGAGTGGTTATCACCAAATTAGAATGAGAGAAGGTGATGAGTGGAAAACTACTTTTAAAACTAAATACGGGTTATATGAGTGGATGGTCATGCCTTCTGGCTTAACTAATGCTCCTAGCACCTTTATGAGGTTAATGAACCATGTTTTGCGTGCATACATAGGAAGATTTGTTGTGGTTTACTTTGATGATATCCTAGTGTATAGCAAAAACATGGATGAGCATGTTAATCACTTGAGACTTGTGCTAATCACGCTAAGGGTTGAAAATTTGTATGCTAACTCAAAAAAATGTGATTTTTGTACAAGTAAAATTGTCTTTCTTGGTTTTGTGGTAAGCTCACAGGGAATACAAGTGGATGAAGACAAGGTAAGTGCTATTCGAGATTGGCCAACGCCTACTACTGTCGGTCAAGTCCGAAGTTTTCATGGACTTGCAAGCTTCTATAGGAGGTTTGTTAAGGATTTTAGCACACTGGCAGCACTGATGACGGCGGTGATCAAGAAGAACGTTCCATTCCATTGGGGCGAGGAGCAAGAGAAGTCCTTTAATATTAGAAAGCAAAAATTAATTAATGCTCCTTTACTTGTTTTGCCTGGCTTTGCTAATACTTTTGAAATTGAATGTGATGCTTAAGGTGTAGGTGTTGGCGGAGTTTTGATGCAAGGAGAACGGCCAGTGGCGTACTTTAGTGAAAACCTCAACGGAGCAGCGCTGAATTATCCGACGTATGACAAGGAGTTGTACGCACTGGTGAGGACGCTAGAGACATGGCAGCACTACTTGAGGCCTAGGGAGTTTGTGATTCATACGGATCATGAATCCTTAAAGCACCTTAAGGGGCAACAGAAGCTGAACAAGCGGCATGCCAAGTGGGTGGCATTCATAGAGACATTCCCCTACATAATCAAGTACAAACAAGGTAAGGAAAATGTCGTGGCCGACGCACTATCACGTAGGTACGTGCTAATCTCTACCTTGGATGTAAAAATTTTGGGGTTTGAGCATGTGAAAGAGTTATATGTGCTAGATGAGGACTTTAAAGATGTGTTTGAAACTTGTATGCATGGGCCACATGAAAAATTCTACTTGCATAGTGGTTTCTTGTTTAAAGAAGATAGGTTGTGCATCCCTAGATCATCCATTCGTGAATTACTTGTTAGGGAGGCACATGGGGGTGGTTTGATGGGACATTTTAGTGTGGCTAAAACTTTAAGTGCATTGCATGAACATTTCTATTGGCCACATATGAAGCGTGATGTTGAGCGTGTGTGTGAAAAGTGCATAACTTGTAGACAAGCTAAGTCTAGAACACAACCACATGGATTGTATATGCCACTTCCCGTTCCTAGTGAACCTTGGGTTGATATCTCTATGGACTTTTATTGGGGTTGCCCAGGACAAAGAAGGGGAGGGATTCATTATTTGTTGTTGTTGATAGATTTTCGAAGATGATAAATTTTTTGCTTGTCACAAAACTGATGATGCATCTAACATTGCGGATCTGTTCTTTAGAGAAGTCGTTAGGTTGCATGGCATGCCTAGGACTATTGTTTTGATCGTGATGTTTAGTTTCTGAGTTATTTCTAGAAAACTTTATGGTCTAAACTTGGCACTATATTATTGTTTTCTACGACTTGTCATCCTCAAACTGAGGTTGTTAATAGGACGTTAGGAACTTTATTACGTGCAGTTCTTAGAAAGAATTTAAAGAATTGGGAAGAATCTTTACCATTTGTTGAGTTTGCTTATAATCGTAGCATGCATTCTACTTCTAGTTCTTCGCCATTTGAGATTGTGTATGGTTTTAATCCTTTAACTCCATTGGATTTGATGTCTTTACCTGTGAGTGAAAGGATAAACATGGATGGCAAGAAGAAGGAGAAATTTGTTAGGAGTTTGCATGAGAGGGTCAAGGCCAACATAGACAAGAAAAATGAGCAATACACCAAGCAAGCCAACAAGGGGAAGAAAAGGGTGGTGTTTGAAAGAGGTGATTGGGTGTGACTGCATTTGCGAAAGGAAAGGTTCCCTGAGAAGAGGAGCTCGAAGTTATTGCCTAGGGGTGATAGACCATTTGAAGTCCTTAAAAGGATCAATGACAACGCCTACAAACTCGATATACCAGGTGAGTACAACGTGAGTTTTACTTTTAATGTTAGTGATTTGTCGTTGTTTGATGTAGGTGATGAACAAGATTTGAGGACAAATCCTTTTCAAGAAGGGGAGGATGATGCGAACACGGATGGGCAAGTCCCAAGGAAAGCATGGGATCCCTTAGAGTTGCCAGAAGGACCAATCACGAGGGGACGACCAAAGAGGTTTAAAGAGGCATTGCATGGGCTTATGAGCAATGAAGAAGGACTTACAAGCAAGGTGCAGAGGGCTGAAGGGTTTGTGATGCATGGGAGTAAGTTTAGGAGTCATAGAAACACAATTCAAGTGATGAACGAAGAAAATGGCCTAGAATACTCCGCGCCCGAGCGGTAAAAAACTACCGCCCGAGCGCCAGAAGTACTGTCCAAGAGATGATTTCCAGAACCCTCGGCGCCCGAGCGGTCACATTCTACCGCCCGAGCGCGAATAGTACAGAACCCTCGGGGCTCGAGCGGTCAAATTCTACCGTCCGAACGCGAGTCATATTCGAGAAATTATTTGTTTCCTTAATTAGAGTCCTAATTATTTTGGCAACAAGATATTGTTATCTTTTGAGTATGTAAACATGATAGGGACGAAAATTTACACACAATTCAGATTATTATTTATAGTTTATCAAACTTTTGAGATTTTCTCTCAAACTTTTTCAAAGCTTTGCTTTGTGATCATCAAAAATCAAACTTATCAAGGATTTATTCTTGTGGCGTTTGTCGATTGATTTCATACGGATTTTCAAGGGCAAGTTCTTTGAAAGTTCGTCTGTTTCTCAATTGTTTTAATCGTGAATATTTGTTGCTAAGTTTTATAACTTAGAGGTGAATATCACAAACCCATACTTGATTCAAAAGATCGGGACAACACGAATTCCTTGTTCGATATTAAATTGAGGGCGCGATTCATATTTAATCGTGTTTACTTTTTATTCGTACGTGGGTTCATATCAGTACTTCTGTAGCATCGAGACGTGCAATAGATTATGAACTCCTGCCAGATTCAGCGACAATGCACTAGTGTCCCAACTATCTCGAGAATCTCGAAGGGTCCTATTTATTTAAGACTGATGTAACGTCCCAAAACATTGAATGTCCACGTGAACCACATGCATGCAAATTATCAAATTTCTTATGTGTTTTAATTAATTTATTTTTAACGCATTAATCCATGATTTTAACATGAATATGTATGTTAAATTCTTGGTTCATTAAGATTGCATGACTTAAGGATTTTACCTATATTTCACGCTCGAACAAGTAATAGAGACCGGGGACAATTAAGGAAATTTTTTTTTAAAATAATTATTTTTAATAATTAATATATGGTGTAAATAAAACCCTGACTCGCTAGATTTTGCGTACCAGTTAAAAATATAACTCGTTGAGTAAAAATACCTTAACGCGCCCGAGCGGTAAAAATTTAATATATGGTGTAAATAAGGGTGATTTTTGAAAATGATCCTTGTTAAGGTATTTTTACTCAACGAGTCATAATTTTAACTGGTACGCAAAATCTAGCGAGTCAGGGGACTTTTTGAGGGTTCGGGAAATATTTTCAAAAAAGTACCTAAACGAAATATTTCTCGGGAGTGTTTTTGGGCTTAATGAGATTATTTTATTGCTTAATGGACCTAAAACCCTTTAGACCTCTTTATTTTTAATTAAAGGCCCATTAGCACTAATTATATTATTAAGCCTACAATCAACCCTAAACCTAATTTTTTAAAACCCACTTGGCCGCCACCCCACCCCCTTCATCATTCCAGCAGCTTTTTTCTTAAAAAATTCTAGCAGCTCCCCCTCTTTAATTCTCTCAAGTTTTTCAAATAAAATCCTTCCCCGTCTCTCCGGTGCAAGTTCTAGGCGTATATCTCAAAGATTTCGAGTGTAATAACGCAAAGTCACACCCAAAATCTCGTATTTCTCATCATTCACATGAATATGTGCTGGTTTCTGTGTTTATGCATGAGAAATTCTTTGATCTATTATGTGGTATCGTTTTTGCATAGTTTTGACATGAAATATGCCTACACTTTTTATGTAAATCATGTTTTCATGGTGCTTTTGCAACAGGCTGCTACGGCTAGGTGATAAAGGGCCGTAAACGTTGAGGGCTAAGGCATCAAGGGGCTGGAGTCGAGAATCGGTTGAACCTTGGTGAGAGCCGATCAAGTCTAGGGTATGTTGTTGGTGCTTGGGCTAGTTCGGGCCTTGGGAAGGGACCGGCTATAAGGGAGTCAAACCACGCCAGTGCACAGTCCCTGAATGGGTTAAGAAGTGGTCTAGGAGGGATCAACCGCGACTGGTCATGATCTAGTAGTCGGTTGAAGCACATGAATCGAGCAGGGTCGAGTTTGGACTTGTTTTCGGGCGGTTAACGTACGGCCGGATGCATGGGTAGGTCTGGTCCACGAGGGATTCCAGGGCTTGATATTGGTCCTAGGTAACATTGGTTCAAGGCTTGTTCGAGTTGGTTAGGTCTAGGTTCGAGAGTTGGAGGGTTTAGGGCATTAGGGTTTGTAGATTGTAACATGCAGAAAATTGTAGCAGGTAGTAACGTGTTTTAAGGAGTTCAAAACGGTTGGAATTGTTTTTGTTTAGGGGGTGATTGTTAGAGTAGGTGCCCGTCGAACCAAGTGTTGGCTGAGTGTTCACAATGAAACTCTATGTATAAACAATCTTTATTTTAATAATATTTGAAATTATTATTGGCACATCTTTATCTGAATACCCATGCTAGTTGCATGGATAAAGCCCTTGAATATACAAATAGTAGAAAGAATATGAGATGCTCATATAATGAGTATCATGAAACTCATATTTGGAATACTGTATATTCTAAACAGTTCCTAGTCGATTCAGCCGCCGCTAAGAAGGATATAGACCGCTCGAGTTCGAGACTAGTATCTGCGATGTGAGTACCATGTTTCATTGGTAGGGGACATTGTGATGTCCGAGCATGCAGGTAGGTGCTCCTGGTAGAGTGCACTGAACAACCCTCCATAAAGGACTTTCCAAGTGGTTCTCACTTATCGAGTGGAAAAGTCCTAGTTTATGGTTGTGCACCATTAGTCCTTATGACCCGGGACAACATTGAGACTCTATGTGCTAGAATTACACTTTGACTTGTTTACCGACTCTCATGGGGTCATCAGGTGGCAAGGTTGGGTGTTCTGTCGAAACATATAGGAGTCGATGCATTGTAGTCGAGGATTCACCGCTTACCTTCGGGTATGGATATCCTATGTGTTCTCATGTGTATGTAGGTTGAATTCTCTGATCAGAGTATGGTGGTAATTATGAAAGGAATTTCATAGATTACACCATCGATGCAACTACGACATGACACATAGTATCGATTCATTGACAACTCTCGATAAACCAATGGTTGTCGAATCGGTCGGGATATATAAGTTGAAGAGACCGTACTGTACGCTAACCATAATTGAATGGTTCTTTGCAGGCACTATCATTTGATACCTAGGGAATCATGTAAGCGATGCTGCTAGGCGTTTAACATGATTGATTGGGTACAATCAGACTTGAGTTCTGACGTTCTTATTATCAAGGAGTTGATAAGTAAGAATGGATCAATTGGGGTATGCTCATATAAGGACATGTTTAGTCCGAATCACATGGAGATGTGAACCCACCGCTAGTTGTATCAATGAACCATTGAGGGCCACACAAGTACTAGCTTTCTAGATCCCGTTGAGAAGTAAAATAGTTCAATATGTTGAACGGCTTATAAAGGAGTTTATAAGCGTAAGGAAAAATAGAAGTATGACTTCAATGAGAGAAATGTAATTTTTAATTTATGAATGTGTTCCTAAATTAAAAGTTGGTCAAATAAATAATGTATTTGAAAATTGTGATTTTCATAAACATTATTATGGACTAAATTAAATTAATTAAAGTGTTAAATTAATTTAACACTAGTGGGCCTAGTAGAGTCCAAATAATTAAATTAATTCAAGTGTTGAATTAATTAAATCATATTGGGTCTTGTAGAGCCCAATAGTAAAATAATTATTCAACTAGTGACTTGAGTAAATTCAAGTAATGTTTAATTAGTCCTCAAATATATTTGAGATAATTAAATTAAGTCCATGGGTTTTTAATTTTTAAAAACCATATAAATTCAAGTAATGTTTAATTAGTCTCAAATATGTTTGAGATAATTAAATTAAGTCCATGGGTTTTTAATTTTTAAAAACCATATAATATTGCATGCATGGGATGTGAAAGGTTGGGAGACAACTTTTTCTATTATCAAGGCTTGGGATGCTAAAAGTGTTTTAGCTTTTCTCACAATCTAGACAAGTCTTCCTCTCCCATTTTTCAAGTAGCTTGGCCGAAAATTTGAACCTCCATTCTCTCCATATTTTTCTCTCATTCTTGTTCTTCAATTGTTGGAGAATAACACTCACTTCTCAAAGAAAAATCCTCTTATTTTTCTAAGTGCAAAATATGAGGGGATCTACCTAGTTGGTGGTGGGCTTGATTTTGAAGGAAGGACTCAAGGACAAGGAGAGCTTGTAGATTTGTCTTGCCTTTTGAAGAGCCAAGTTGTTTACAACTTGGTTGGAGCCATTACATCAATCTTTGAGATTGATAGGTAAATTTCTAAACACACTATGAATGTCATGGTTTGTTTTGTTTATACTACAACACTAGAACATGGTGGCCGAAATTTTCTTCTTGTAAAATCGAAAATTTTCTTGCTTCCGTTGCGATCTCGGGCACCTAAAATCGATCCCTTTCAAGTGGTATCAGAGCTATGGATACTATTTTGTGTAGCATTTACATGATATTATATTGTGGTCGATTTCTAACCGCATGAGATGATTTGTTGCAATGATTCAAGGCCGGATTTGGGGCGGCTTTTGGGAAGCAAGTTGCTGCCCATTTCGGGCAGCTTGGGCTGCCCAAGGGGCTGCCTGAAACGAGCAGCACTTGGGCTGCCCGAACAGCCCCCCTATTTTAATAAAAAAAAAAATTTGTGCGAAGTTGGCCGGAATTCGGCGACGGAGCTCCGGCGACGGCAATGACGACTAGGGTTTCCAAAAGCGTTTTGAATTATCAAAGTGTCATGGGCCTTGAGTTGTTGGGCCATTGGCATGGCTAACACATTTGTGAAATTTAAATTGGCCAAAATGTTTTTGGGTGAAAAATGAATTTTTGGGCCCTTAAGTTTAAATTTACAAAAGTTAACTTCAATTATTTATAGTAAATTGTGATTTACAAAAAATTCTGTTATAAATAAATTAATTGGAAAGTAGACAAAGGTGTTTGTATACTTTGTTAATTTAGTTTATAATCGTGGCGGTTAGTGATTGGTTCAAGATATATAATATTGGATCAATTAATTATTGTGATAATTAATTGATGGTGTATGATATGTGATATTATGCATGAAGGATGATCAAAAGCCCAAGCCCAATTTGCTAGGTGTATGCTAGGATATTTTGTGTTGAATGATTGTAATAATTATCAATTTATAAAGTGGGCTTGGTTTATGGCCCGTTCCCACCCCATGAGATGTATCCCTATTTGCCATGGATATTTATTTGTAAATATTAGTATAGTGGATGATCAAGATTGGAAGATGGTGGCTATGATGATTCTGAAGATCGAAGACATGTAAATATTGGAAGCTAATGTAATAGTTGCATTTGCATCCCTTGCATTTCCCTAGGAATTGACCTAGGCCCGTGCTTAGCTCACACGGGCCATTAGTATTGGGGCGATTGATCATCCTTGTTTTGTTTACTGTTTATAATATATGCATGATATGTTATAAATAATGAGTATGTGCGTTATTATTATGATAATAACAAAGTTGCATGAATCTGGCAAACATACGATCAAACATGGCGAGCTTTTAAATAAAATTAATGATGAGACCTTTCAAAATTAAAAACCCTCATTTTGAATAAGATTCAAAATTAATATCAAGCCCGAAAAGGGGAATTATAAAATTGTTTATAATTTCCATATCTTCCATCGACAATGGGTGCATGATGAACGCTACCCGTGCTCGGGGCTCGGCTCATATTATTGGGGGGCCCCTGGGTGCCGGAAAGCTGTGACATCCATTGACATGGTGATGTGAACTACGTGGAACTCCCATGATTTCGGCTCATATTATTGGGGGAACTCATGGCGACCGTCCATTAAGGTTCAACATCGACGGGTAAGGCTTGACACGTGAAGATGAACGACGTCATATTATTGGGTTCTAATCAAACGTGAGACAAAAGTTTGCGTAGAGGGTTGAATGGAGATGCAATTGGAAACTACCTTTTAGGAATTGTGATTGGCTGATATTATTCGGGATCATAATTCGCTAATTGGACCTTACGTACCTACTGAGGAAAGGAGTTTCCCGTTTTCACTAGAGGGTAGTGAAAGATGTCAAAAAGTGGGAGTAAACATTTATAAAGTAAGAATCCATACTTTATATCTTATTAAATATTTTAAAATAGTCATTAACATTTATCTGTTTTACTTTTCAGTACAAAATTTGACAAAGTTTTCGATTCGCAATCCGCTATCCGCAATACTCGAAAAACACGTGTTAACTGGACCTAATTACCTCACTTGGCTAAGAAACCTAAAGATCATCTTGAACTCGGAAAAGATTGCATATACACAGACTGAGTCGCCCCCTGTTGAGGCTCCGACTAGCTGCACTCCTGAGGAATTGCAGACCTACAAGGATTGGTGTGACCATGACTTGAAGGCCAGGTGTTATATGCAGGCATCTGTGAATGATGAGCTGCAGAGGCGTTTTGAGGATTCAAAGAATGCTGCTGACATTCATATGCACCTCAAGGAGCTCTTTGGTGAGCAGACTCGGCCTCTTAGGCATGCTACCGTCAAGGAGCTGATCACTATGCGCATGCGAGATGGGGCCTCGGTCCATGAGCATGGCCTGAAGATGATTGGGCTCGTGGACAAGCTCGTTGGCATGGATTTGATATTGGCTTCAGGAGTTGACCACCGATGTGTTGCTATTGTCATTGCCTAGCTCATTTGATCCTTTTGTGGTGAACTTCAACATGAACAAGATGGAGCCGACCCTTGAGGAGTTGGTGAATATGCTTGTGACTTTTGAGTCCACTATCAAGAAAGAGAAGTCGGTTCTTTTTGTGGGCTCTTCATCTGGTACGAAGATTGATCCACATGGGAAAGGAAAGAACCGTTCTTTCCAACGTCCCAAGAAGAACGTGCCCTTGTTGAGGCAATCTCTGAATCCCGTCGTGGCAGCCACACCAGTTAAGGCTGATAAGACTAGTGATGTTTGTCATCACTGCAAGAAGCCTGGACATTGGAGGCGTAATTGCAAAGAATATCTTGCTCAGAAAAGTTCTGAAAATGGTATGTTCTACATTGAAGTAAACATTTCAATTAACTCTACTTCTTGGGTATTGGATACCGGCTGTGGCTCACATCTTTCTAATGAGTTACAGGTGATGGGAAGAAGTAGGAAGCTTAGGGAAGGTGTGACCTTCTTGAGGATGGGCAATGCAGCAAGAGTTGCTGCAAAGGCTTTTGAAGATGTTTACTTATTGTAGAACAATAGTTTTAAGTTAATTTTATGAGATGTTTTGTTTGTACCTGAATTGGTTAAAAACATTGTTTCCATTTCTATGCTAGATAAAGATGGATATTCTTGTTTATTTAGCAAAGGTGTTTGCAATATTTACAAGAATGAATGTTTAATTGGTACTGGAGAACTTGAAAACGATCTCTATAACTTAAAATTGAAAGATATTCCACTAAATGTCCATTCAAAGGCAGACACCATATGAGATATGGATGGGTAAGCCTCCCAAATATTCTTATCTTAGAATATGGGGGTGCCCTGCTTATGTGAAGCAGGTAGTGGGAGATAAATTGGATAGTCGATCCATTTTATGTTACTTTGTGGGATATCCAAAGAATTCGGTTGGATACTACTTCTATCATCCCCAAGAAACAAAAGTGTTTGTCTCTAGGAATACAACCTTTTTGGAAAGGGAATTTCTATTGGATAGAAAAGGGGAGATGATAGAACTCGAAGAGGTTCGAGAGACACCCACAATTATAGAACCCACACCCGAAGAGCCAATAGAGGAGATACAAGCTCCTAGAAGATCCGGAAGAGTCTCGAGACCACCTATGAGGTATGATCTGCTTCTTGAAGAGGGCCATGATGAGCCTATCCATGGATGTGATCCAAGGACCTTCAAGGAAGCATTATCTGATGCCGATTCATCCAAGTGGCTTGAAGCAATGGAATCTGAGATGAATTCCATGTATTCGAACCAAGTGTGGAATCTCGTGGATCCACCTGAGGGAATTGTTCCCATAGGATGTAAATGGATTTACAAGAGGAAACTTAGGGCGGATGGGAAGGTATTGACCTTCAAGGCGCGATTGGTGGCAAAAGGATATACTCAAAGACAAGGAGTTGACTTTGAGGAAACTTTTTCTCCAGTTGCAATGTTCAAGTCCATAAGAATTTTGCTAGCCATAGGTGCATGGTATGACTATGAGATATGGCAGATGGATGTTAAGACAGCCTTTCTTAATGGGGATATTAAGGAAGAGATTTACATGTCTCAACCCGAAGGGTTTACATCTATCGGAAGTGAGCATATGGTATGCAAACTTCAAAGATCTATTTATGGTCTAAAGTAGGCATCTAGGAGTTGGAACCTCAGATTCGATAGTACAATCAAAGAGTTTGGTTTTGATAAGAATCCTGAGAAACCCTGTGCGTAGAGTGCTGTGACATTCCTTGTGCTTTATGTTGATGACATTCTACTCATTTGGAATGATGTAGAGATGTTGCAATCAACTAAGATATGGTTAGCGAGTAAGTTCTCGATGCAGGACTTGGGTGAAGCATCTTTTGTATTGGGAATACAGATCTATAGAGATAGATCAAAAAGATTGCTTGGTCTCACCCAGTCCACATACATTGATACCATCGTGAAGAGGTTCTCGATGGATGAGTCCAAGAGAGGACATCTACCAATGTGTCATGGCGTGTCCCTATCCAAGTCTATGTCTCCCAAGACTGATGCAGAGATAGAGGCGATGACACGCATTCCGTATGCATCTGCGATTGGTAGCATCATGTATGGGATGATATCTACACGTCTTGACGTGGCTTTTGCACTAAGTGTAGTGAGTAGATATCATTCCAACCCTGGTCTTCCACACTGGAAAGCTGTGAAAGACATCCTCAAGTATTTGAGAAGGACCAATAAGTTGTTCTTGGTTTATGGGGGTAGAGAGCTGAAATTGGAAGTCTATACCGACTCTAGCTTCCAAAGCGATATCGATGACTCGAAATCAACCTCTGGATTCATATTCATGCTCAATGGTACTGCTGTCTCTTGGAAGAGTTCCAAGCAAGACAGTACTGCGGATTCCACCACTGAGGCAAAATATATTGCTGCATCAGCTGCAGCAAAGGAGGCTGTTTGGATAAGGAATTTCGTCCAACAGTTGGGCGTCATTCCTAATAGAGTTGCTCCAGTCCCGGTGTTTTGTGACAACACGAGAGCCATTGCTCAAGCAAAGGAGCTGAGGTATCATCAGAAGTCTAAACACGTATTGAGAAAGTACCACATCTTCCGAGAGATTGTGGAAAGAGGAGATGTCTCGATTGACAAAGTCGGCTCCGCAGATAATGTTGCTGATCCACTAACTAAGCCTTTACCTGGACCATTATTCGAGTAGCATCGCGAATTGATGGGTTTGAAGCATATGGGTAGTTGGCTCTAGTGCAAGTGGGAGATTGTTAGAGTAGGTGCCCGTCGAGCCAAGTGTTGGCCGAGTGTTCACAATGAAACTCTATGTATAAACAATCTTTATTTTAATAATATTTGAAAACATTATTGGCACATCTTTATCTGAATACCCATGCTAGTTGCATGGATAAAGCCCTTGAATATACAAATAGTAGAAAGAATATAAGATGCTCATATGATGAGTATCATGAAACTCATATTTGGAATACTATATATTCTAAACAGTTTCTAGTCGATTCAGCCGCCGCTAAGAAGGATATAGGCTGCTCGAGTTCGAGACTAGTATCTGCGATGTGAGTACCATGTTTCATTGGTAGGGGACATTGTGATGTACGAGCATGCAGATAGGTGCTCCTGGTAGAGTGCACTGAACAACCCTCCATAAATGACTTTTCAAGTGGTTCTCACTTATCGAGTGGAAAAGTCCTAGTTTATGGTTGTACACCATTAGTCCTTATGACCCGAGACAACATTGAGACTATATGTGCTAGAATTACACTTTGACTTGTTTACCGACTCCCATGGGGTCATCAGGTGGCAAGGTTGGGTGTTGTGTCGAAACATATAGGAGTCGATGCATTGTAGTCGGGGATTCACCGCTTACCTTCGGGTATGGATATCCGATGTGTTCTCATGTGTATGTAGGTTGAAATCTCTGATCAGAGTATGGTGGTAATTATGAAAGGGGTTTCATAGATTACACCATCGATGCAACTATGACATGACACATAGTATCGATTCATTGACAACTCTCGATAAACCAATGGTTGTCGAATCGGTCGGGATATATGAGTTGAAGAGACCGTACTGTACGCTAACCATAATTGAATGGTTCTTTGCAGGCACTATCATTTGATACCTAGGGAATCATGTAAGCGATGCTGCAAGGCTTTTAACACGATTGGTTGGGTATTATCAGACTTGAGTTCTGATGTTCTTATTATCAAGGAGTTGATAAGTAAGAATGAACCAATTGGGGTATGCTCATATAAGGACATGTTTAGTCCAATCACATGGAGATGTGAACCCACGGCTAGTTGTATCAATGAACCATTGAAGGCCACACAAGTACTAGCTTTCTAGATCCCGTTGAGAAGTAAAATAGTTCAATATGTTGAACGGCTTATAAAGAGTTTATAAGCATAAGGAAAAATAGAAGTATGAATTTAATGAGAGAAATGTAATTTTTAATTTATGAATGTGTTCC
Source organism: Primulina tabacum (assembly GCF_025594145.1). Classification (NCBI taxonomy): domain Eukaryota; kingdom Viridiplantae; phylum Streptophyta; class Magnoliopsida; order Lamiales; family Gesneriaceae; genus Primulina; species Primulina tabacum. The sequence continues at coordinate 20,879,195 of NC_134558.1, read as the reverse complement.
TAAATTAAAAGTTGGCCAAATAAATAATGTATTTGAAAATTGTGATTTTTATAAACATTATTATGGACTAAATTAAATTAATTCAAGTGTTGAATTAATTTAACACTAGTGGGCCTAGTAGAGTCCAAATAATTAAATTAATTCAAGTGTTGAATTAATTAAATCATATTGGGTCTTGTAGAGCCGAATAGTAAAATAATTATTCAACTAGTGACTTGAGTAAATTCAAATAATGTTTAATTAGTCTCAAATATGTTTGAGATAATTAAATTAAGTCCATGGGTTTTTAATTGTTAAAATCCATATAATATTGCATGCATGGGATGTGATAGGTTGGGAGACAACTTTTTCTATTATCAAGGCTTGGGATGCTAAAAGTGTTTTAGCTTTTCCCACAATCTAGACAAGTCTTCCTCTCCCATTTTTCAAGTAGCTTGGCCGAAAATTTGAACCTCCATTTTCTCCATATTTTTCTCTCATTCTTGTTCTTCAATTGTTGGAGAATAACACTCACTTCTCAAAGAAAAATCCTCATATTTTTCTAGTGCAAAATATGAGGGTATCTACCTAATTGGTGGTGGGCTTGATTTTGAAGGAAGGACTCAAGGACAAGGAGAGCTTGTAGATTTGTCTTGCCTTTTGAAGAGCCAAGTTGTTTACAACTTGGTTGGAGCCATTACATCAATCTTTGAGATTGATAGGTAAATTTCTTAACACACTATGAATGTCATGGTTTGTTTTGTATATGCTACAACACTAGAACATGGTGGCCGAAATTTTCTTCTTGTAAAATCAAAAATTTTCTTGCTTCCGTTGCGATCTCGGGCACCTAAAATCGATCCCTTTCAGTGATATGGTATGAATAAATGGTGGTTAAAATTTGGGAAAGTTTGATTAAGTTTTGGGTTGATTCCGGTTAAAACCAGGACCCCGGTCCAAGTTTTAAAACGAATCGTATAAGTTATGAAACAGGCTCGAGGTTACGTTTAGGAAATAATTGTAAATGTGTTTTGAGGTGTTTTGAGAAGTGCAGTTGTGAAACGTGCACCACTCGTTTTTTTTTAAAATATACTAGGAAATAATTTTTTTTCCCATTATATACTACTTTTGGCCGAATATATACACATATAAATATATAATATTTTTGAGATCATATTAAAAATTAAACAAACCAACTTTTATTTAAAGTCCAAAAGAAAGTAATTCAAACGTAAAATCGTAAAACGTCGACCAACATAACCTAACATTGTTTCAAAATTACATTTAAATCTAACATCCTCTCAAAAACATCTCAAAAGCATCATAAGCAACAAAATCTTAAAAGTAACTTACATCTTTAGAATAAGTCATAAACATAAGTGTGGAAAACTAGCGACTGTCCTCGGGTTATGTGCACATTTAGCCCAGTTAGTTCAACCATCAAGTCCTCCATTAAAATCAATATCATGCTCACATGAATCGATCACACCTAGTGAATCTATTGATTCCGCAAACTCTAACCACGATAACATGTAATCCATATACAATCCACATGCAATAGTGAAAATACTTTTATTAAAAATAGATTTTCATTAACATGCATAAACTTAAACATTTTTCTTTTCCTCATATCATATCACATTTCCTTTCAGCTTATCATATCATATTTCATTTCATCATATACGTATACTTTTTCCTTTTATTGAATTCAAATCGTTAATTGTGACTTTTATATCAGCTGAAGGTCGATGGATCCATCTACGTGTAACCAAAGTACTGGGCGACAGAGAAATCAGCGACACTCTCACCCGTCAAATAAGTCTTGTCCTTACATATCATTGTATCATCATAAAAATTGTATTATTCACAATCACTTCACCTCCTTCAACTTTTCATATTTTTATCACTTATAAAAATTCATGCACATATAAATCATTTATCTTTTAAACCAAGCATGCAACATATCTTTTAGCATCAACGTTTCATCATAAAAATTCCATAAACATTTGAAATAAACTTTTTAACCTTATTTACAGCATTCATGACACTGCCAAGTCGTCTAATATTTTTCTGGTGTAAAATGACTGTTTTACCCTTGGATTTATAATTTCTCGATTTTGAATTTTCCCTCACTTTTATTATATCGAGACTATCCCAAATAATTATTTAATCTTAATTTTTGACTTCTAATACTTTTATTTAACATAATCTCCAGGATTTTGATTTAATTCTTAATTACTAATTCGTGAAACATTTTAATCACGAATTAATTTAAACTTAAATATTTTCTTCTCAAACTTTATTATGCCTAAACAACTCTCGTGAACCATGAATTGACCCATGTGGACTATTGTCCAAACCCTTTTCAATTTAGTTCACTATTTCGAGCCTTAACTTGTTCTATCGAGCCATCTCTCGTTTTTCTCGAACCACACCCGATCCACCTCGAACCATCCCATGACCAGACCACCTAGGGATCCTACTGACCAGACCTGACCCACTTAACCAACCCTTAGCCCACACCACATCCCCCTGCACGTGAGCCGCGGCTGCCCCCTTAAGTGCCTAGGACTCCTACTCGACTAGGACTCTCCTACTCGAGCCACCACCAAGCCCAAGCCCTCCTGACCCTTACTGGACCACCCTTCGCCCTAGCCTAGAACACCCTGTCCAAGCCGTGACTCACTCAGCACATCAGCTGCCCTCGGGTTGCATGGGAAGAGTCATATCTCGCATGAACCCTTCCCTGGCCGTTGCACATGAGTCCTAGACATGCTAGGACTCTTCCTCACACCTAACCATGTCCAGCCTGAGTCTTGGTCATGCCCTGGTCGAGCCGCACGCTTTGCTTCCTCCTAACCAAAACCCTAGTGGAAAAAAAAATATGCAATTTTCGTTCAAACCATACCTAGCCCTTGTCCAGCCCTTATTCGTGACTCATGTGACCCCTCACACACGGGAAAATCGTCCTTCCAAGTTACCCTACCATGGCAGTCCCTTTGTGTAATAATATCATAGCTTTTGGACCACAAAAACTTGAGTTATCAACATGTCATGGCATAAAAACAAAAATAAATACAAGGTAAACATATTTTTCATGAAAACATGCTTCGAACATATAATATGGTGTGATGGATGAGAAAAAGGATATTTAGGCATGCCTTTGCGTATTTTACGCACGAAAAAGAAGTTGAGATTCGAAGAACGTCGACGAACGGAGGACCTTGCTAAATTTTTCTCTTAAAAATGTGACCTTCACTTCTACATTACATGTGTGTGTATGCTTGATTGCTGCTAGGAGAATTCTTATATGTGTTATGTGTGGTGTGCATGAGTTTAAGGGTTTTGGGGTAGGGTTTAGGGCTTTTTATTTGTTAATTAAATCATTGGTGCAAGCTTAGGCCCATTAACATGGTAGTATAAGCCCATTAAGCTCATTAGTGGATATTTAAAATATTTTGTTTAGAGAAGTTCGTGAAAATATTAGTCGAATTCTTGAAAAGTTCATATTTTAGTTGAAATTCAAACAATAGTTGAAAATACAACTCAGCGTATAAAAACACTTTGAAACACTCCAAATTCGAAATTTCCATTTAAATACACCAGAACTTAAAGAATTAAAAAAAAATATTTTCTCTTATACGGTCCCCGGTCTCCGTTGCTCAATCGCATCTTGAATAAGCTTTAAAACACAGTTTTATACATTCATGTAGAAAAGTGCATTTTAAACATGTAAACATGTACACCATATTTAATTCATGCCATTAAAACAACTTAATAAGCAATTTTCTATTTTTTTATAGATTTGCATGCATTTGGATTACGTTATTGTATTTTGGACATTACCGGTTGGCTTCGGGTCGAAATTTTGATGTCTACGGGTAAAATAGTCAATTACTGTTTCCAGGGGCAAAATGGTAATTTCACACCCGGGTCGATTTAACAGTCCTAGCAGCGCTATGATCACAAATTGACGTGTTATAAATGTACATGTAATCACGAACATGACTTTTTATAGAAATATAAAAATATGTTGCATACTTGATTTTAAAGAAAATTTACGTATATGCATGATTTTTAAAAGTGATGAATATGATGATATGTTTTGAAGGATTAAAGTTGGTTGTGACTAATACGAACACGAATAGGAAAATGTAAGGCCAAGACTCATTGGCTGGGTAATAATATCGTTGATGTCCCCATCACCGGGTACCGCGGTTATACGTATATGGATTCTTCGACTAGAGCTGATAGGAAAGTCACAAATAATGATCTGAATATAAATAAAAAAAATGAGCACGTATATGTTGATATGATGAGATATGTTATTGACATGTTATGCTTTGACATGCTATGTTTAAGTTCACTTTTAAGATCATGAAATGTATGTTAATTACGGTACTTTTCACTGTTGCATGTTATGTATATGTACTTGTTATATCGATTCAGGTGTGTTGATTCTTTAGACTCACTAGGGGTGAATAGTGCAGGTGAGCATGATGATGTGGAGACTGGAGGCGCTGAAGACTGAGTAAGCGGAGCTGGGTCTGTGCATGTTGACTCGAGGACCTTGCATTTTTCGCACTTTATATTTTTGAGTCAGGGTTGACACATTTTGTTTTCACGTTTCGCATTGTTTACATGTTTAGGTTTTGGCAGGAGTTCGAATATTTCCTTGAAGTTCTTTTAAAACAGTAGTCTAGGAATTTGATGATATTTAGATTTTTATTTAATTGCAGTTTTTTTATTCAGTAGTTGAATGATTCTTTTTAAATGCGTGTGTTTGAGTAATTTTTGAAAATACTTTACAAAAAATATATTCTAGCAGTATTTTAGCAGTTGACGTGGTATTAGAGCAAGGGTCCTGTAGAAGGTTGTGCCACATCCGGCTTCAAAAGCTCAGTCGTCATCAAGCCTCAAGTCTGTAAATTTATATGTTTAAAATGTTTTGAAATTTTTATTCTATCACCTGTATGTTTACATGATATATGTTTTGCATACATGTTTATCTACCTATAAGTCTTGAGATTTAGAATGCTTTAGAATTTTTATGCATGTTACGACATGAAATAAGAAATTATCTGATTTTAATTCATGCTGACTTTGTGGTGGAATTGGACATGATTAATAATTTGGCTAATGCGCGTTAGGAAAGATTGAAATTATTTTACTATATTGATTTTTTGTTAGTAATACTAATGTTCTACTTTTTGGGTCATAAGTTAGTCATGAATATTATGAATACTTTTGAGACATGTAGATTTTCTGATGATTCATGGTTACTAATTATGTTAATTTTTTATAATTTATATAAGGAATAATGATTCGAAAACTATGACGATCTTTAGAAGTATAAAAATGTATAATTTTGGATTTTGGGCATTGATGGAAATGCAAGATTGGTTATGAGAATTGATTTTGGGTTTAATAAACTTAAAATGATTGAGCTTTATGTTACGAAAAATCTATAAAATGGAATTAAGAATGCCAAGAACTTATGGGTAATTGAAGAATTTTTGTAATTAAGGACCAATTGGATAAGTTTCGAGGAAATTAGAAATTTATCTTGCAATGGTCAAGAAATTTGGGGATTGGCTTAGAAATAAGTTAGAATTGAACCTTGAAATATATGGCTTATAATGTTATAATGAATGGTAATCAAGGACATTGTAGGATGAATCAATATTGAGCTTGAAATCTAAGCGTTAGTGGAATTATGTTGTAGCAAATAAAAAATTTATAGTGATGAAAATTCAAGGTAAAGTTTTCCAATCAGCTAAGTTATAGGATGAGACATTAAATTAGAATATTTTTGGGAACTTAAGTTTGATTTACATGTATTATAAGTTTTAGTTATGATCTTAAGAGTTAAAATTATATCTTCGTAAGGGTTAAATTTTTTATTTTTTTATTTGTTTTAGAAAGTTGGGTAGAATTGATATTTAGGTTACTTGAGGGACGTGTGTAAGAAGTAATAAATTTAATTATTAGGTGATTTTTAAGATTTTAAAGTTTCAAAGTTTATCACCTGAGCATTTTATTCTAAATTATGGGAATTTTAATAAAGTTAATAGTGGGTTAGTATTCTTAATTAGCAAGTTAATTACTAATTAAACCCTTTAATTCCCACTAACCCATTAACACACACACGTTACTCACTCACACACACATGCACCTATACAAATACACACACTTGGCCTATGCACATACACACATTTCATTGCATTCAATTTCATTTCTTTTGAATGAGGTAGGGTTCTTTGAGAGCAGCAGCCACCACCCTTTTCCCCTTAATCATTTCAGCAATTCTAGATCATTTTTGTAGCAAGAAATCGCGCCACAATTCGTCCCGGATCAACCCTCGCATCTCTCCGCTTTGATAGTCGTCGTTTTGTGAGTATAGTCATCGAAGACATGTATATTCTTTTATTTTTGCATCGATCTTGTCTTAGTAAGTATTTTGATTTATATTGTATGAAAAATTTGTGTATGTTATGCAAAAGTTTGAGCAAAAATGTTTAAAACGATTTTGGATCAAAATTTTAGATCTGAAAACCGAGTCTGCTGTCATTTTGAATACTGTGCATTTTCGGTGAATTTTCTGGAAACACTTTCAACATATAAAACGTAGTACTTTTGATACCTTCGATTTGACAGTAAATTTGTAATTATTGGACAAAAAACGAGTGATTATGATCATTTTCGTGATACTGCTCAAGCTTTGAAATTTTTGTGTCAAAAAATCCGTCACCTTCTGTTATTTTGAATTCTGCGACTTATAGGTTGGTTTTCTGGAAAAGTTTTCAACTATGCTTTGTAGTACTTTTTTTATCTTCTATTCGATAGAAAATTCGTAATTCGTAATTTTCTTTACGAATTTTCTTTACGAATTTTCTGATAAGAAATTAGAGATATATGATTTTTATCGTAAAACCGCTCAAGCTGTGAAAGTTTGTGCATGTTCTTCACATTTTCTCAAGTTTTGGTTGCAGGCTTCGTTGGGATCTCCTGAATCTTTGCTGCTGTAGTTAGGGTAGCATGTCCAGAGCATTCCAACGAAGCCCTCGACGTTTTTATGCTAAATGTCTTGTGACCAAATATGAATGGGTTTGGAAGTCGGTGAACAGCGGTCGAGGACCTCTCCAACCCGGTAAAGCATGATCGGGTTTAGATCAGGATTAAAAAGCGGTAAAGCATGACCAAGGACCAATCCACCCGATAAAGAATGTCCAGAGATCTCATGTATGTGGTAGTGGACATCCCTGCCAGCCCAGTACTGTGGTTTAGTTTGATTAGGAGCCTTATGTTACGGGTCACTTGCTTTGAAACATATCTCTACGCAAAATGATGTTATTGATAGGATTTGTTAATAGGTAGAAAAGTTTTTAGAAGGTGGGATTAAATAAACACTCACGATTTTTTATAACCTTCTCGAATGAAGTATCAGTTTTGTGATAAACTGAAACTTAGAAATCTTGTCAGTCGATGACAATCAGTTTAACTCAATATAGTTGCGGAAATAAACTAACTGAAAGATAGAATAAATGACTGAAATAATAATGCAAGGATTTATGGATGTTCGGAGATTGAATAACTCCTACGTCACCCCTTTTATCACAAGGATAGGATATGACTAAAAGACTTTGATCAATACAAAACTTGTATAAATCCACATCAGTTTGGACTTAAAACTGCAAAGACTGAAACTCTTAGTTAACAACAATTTTCACAGTTCTTCGACTGGATCTAGCACGACTGATATAAGTAATACAGAAGTTTGTGCTAGTAAGCTCGAAAAGTAGCCTCAAATGCTATGAATATTTCTAATAAGAGTGAGCTTTTTAATCTCAAATAAGAGCAATAAATCTAGCAGAGTAACAGCAAGCTTGAGAGAATGGATGAATCGTTTTAATAAGCGATGTATCTCAAGTGCTCTTCTCGTCTATTTATAGGCTTCCTTCCAATGGTAACAGTAAATATAATTTGAATCTTTGTATCCGTTGATTGCCACGTCAACATTCTTCTGACATTCGTACACTGTATTCTCTGAAATGTTGCATTCCAATACGAGTTACAGTCTGCTTTGTACTATTGTCGGTTGAATGTTCTTTTCAACTGATGAAGTGTACAGCTGAATGATCAGCTGATAGGCAATCGTTGGTAAGCTTATAACAGAATATATCAACTGATTTGTTTCAAGCTGATCAGTCAGTTGTCCTCGAAAGTTCAGTTCTGCTCAAATGATCAGTTAGTTATAGGTTTAGTTTAGCTGGCTTCAGTTGTCTTTGATAATTTGCTCATTAATCTTCAGATAGGCAACCGTTAATACGTGATCAGTTAGTTTAATCTTTTAGTTTGTCAACCCACCGAAATTAAGTTTTCAACAATTACCCACTTTTTGGTGTTTGACAAAATTTGTAAGTTATGAACTGATCAACTGAACTAAGGATAAACTCTTATAAGCTCCGATTTCATTGTAGATAAAATAACTCTTCCGATGTACAGATTCGTATAAAGAATAAAGAATCAGGAACTAATCTAAGTACAGATTCGTACAAAGAATAAAGAATAAAGGATCTTCAGATCTTTAACTTAAGTCAGTCAGTTGATCTTCATATCTTCTTTTTCCCTTTGTCTTCTTCTGTTTCTCGAATAATTTCCACCTTTTTGTCAAGCACATCCACTTTCTATGTTACTATATGAACATCTGTTGCAATATCTGATACGACATTCAACACAATAGATTGCAACAAATCAATTTTCTTAGTGACTTTACTCTCCACAAAATCAAAACGTCTGCCGACTAAAGCCTGAGTTTCGAAGTGAGATTCAGTCGACAGTCTGTCTTTCTTTATTTCTTCCATCTAGAGGTATAGAGAAGCCACAGTTTGATTGAGTAGATTCAATCTGTTCGTAGTAAACTCATTGGTCGAGTTGAGCTTCATAGTGTGTGCGAGCTGAGTAGCCTGTATTGCAGAAATATCATTCATCATACATACTAGGTTTGACTGAACGGTTTGAAGTTCTTCAAATAGAGCATCAGTGGTTGAAATTCTAGGAGACGTGGCTCCAAAAGTTTCACGAATCTGTTCCCTTTCTGGTTGAGTAAATACAACCATTGCACCGTCAGTTGGTTCTGTTTCATGCACAGCTATTTCTGAAATATCTTCAGTCGGAGGGTCCTGTGTAAGAGACGAGACAGTTAGAAAGGCATAAGCATTAGAAGGTTCTTCGATTGGTTCAAAAACTGGATCTTCAGTTGGTTGTAGAACTGACGCTTCAGCTTGCATTTCTTCAGTTGAGACTGAAGGTACTTGAGCCTCTTCAGTTGGTTGAGAAACTTCCTGTTCAGTTTGTTCCAAAACTGCTTGTTCAGTCATAGCTGGTGACTGAACTGGTTTTCTAGTTTGTTCAAGAATGGGCTCCTCAGCTGTTTCTAAGATCTTGTAAGCTTGAAAAACTGGTTAGTCAGTTACCACCATATCTTCGACTGATCTTGAATTTTCCAGCTGAATATCTGAGGTTATTGATTTGATGACCTCTTCGAGATTAGCCAGAGATAATTCAGCTTCAGAATATGGCGTTTGATCAGCAGCGAATGTTTGAGGTGATGAAGATGAAGATGGATGAGCAACTGAAGTGGAAGGTTCAGTTGCCTGTAGAGTAGCTTCAGCAGCTGAGCCTTTGGATGGCTCTTGAACTGCTTATTCAGCAGGCTCTTTTGTACTTGATAAATCTTGTGAAGCCGCTGGAATGGTCAGTTCTTGATCCATTTCTCAATTTTTGATTTGCATATGCAAACAGAGAAGATCCGAGTCCAGTTGAGGGTGAACAGCTGTATCATTAAATGTTGTTGGACTTGTAGGATCAAAGTTCTGTCGCAACTCAGCAACTATCTTTTGAAGCTTCTTGGCTCTCAACTGATCGAATAAATACTTCTTGCGTTCCAGAGCCTGAACGATTGTTGAAGCCTTGACTACTCTCAGGACATCACCCTCCAAATCAATATACTTCTTCAGTTTAGACTTCGACTGAAGCTGTTTAGCAAAAAGTTGAGTTCTAAATCTTACCCACTCATCGTAGGTCTTGAGCTTGTTTGTAGCAAATTCATTGATTTCTTTCCAAATGAGATCGATGTGCGTTTGAATCGCATTAGATGGTATGGGTTCTTCCTGCATTTTCCTTTTGCCCTTGAAGTCAGTTAGGACATGGGGAATGCTCAACCCAGTTGTTGTCGCGTCGATCTTCTCTCTGATCACTACTCCCTTAGTTCTGGGAGGAGGTAGGGAGGAGTACCCTGAAATAGTGATCAGTGGAGCCTTAACTCCAGCAAGTTTCTTCTTGTCACCAGATTCGGTGACCTTCTTCTTTGGTAGAATTTTAGATAGAGGCAACTGGTCCTCAGTTTAGGATTCAGTTGGGATAGCCTTCAGTGGGACAACCTTGATAGGGTGTTCAGCTCCTGACTGTATCAGTCGATCAGTTGGGATGGTTCCAAATGCAGTAATTGGCTTGGTCTTCAAAGTCCTTGGCTTTTTGACTACCTTGGGTGAAGGAGTCCTTTCAGAATCAGTTTCGCTTACAATCAATTTGCGCTTGGTTGTCTTCTTCTGAGCCTCTTTCCGAGCTTTCTTGACTGATTTGGGAGCTCCATCCGTCTCAATTTACTTCTTCACCTAAATGAACTGCTCAGGTGACATGTCCATTTTATACTTAGGTGGCTGGACAGACTTGGAATTGAAAATCTTTATTTTTGACGACTTCTCTGAATCATCAGTCATCATTCCCTTAACTTTCAACAGATGGCTGAGCTGCACTGCAAAGCCCTTTGACTGCTTTGATGACTAAAACATATTTCTCAGAATGTTGAAAATAATGTTTCTCCAGTTCATCTTCTTTTCACCCATGATTACAGTCATAGCTTGAAAATTCTCGAGAGTGAGGGTAACAAATGATCCTGCCTTTGCCAAGAGGCCCTTGGCTACAATATCAGCTAACAGTTGTACCTCTGGCTTCAGTTCTTTCTTTGGATCAGAAACTTTAATTTTTTGACCAGCAGCAGAGAGGGTCGTTTGCATCTCCTCAATATCGAATTCCTTTACCTCAGAAAGATTGACTAGCCCCTCAGTGGGTAGTTGGAAAAGATTGCAGAAGAGTTCCTCTTCAATGATCAGCAACTGATTATTTACAGTCGATGCTATATTGCCTTCTTGAGTGACATAGCCGGTGGCGTAGAGTTCTTGAACTTCTTTAACATAAATTTCTTGGGAGGATAATCCCAGAAATTGCTTCAAACCGGCTGTTTCCAGTTTCAGAAAGACATTCTTGATCCTTCGTCTTTCAAAGTGAAAACAGAGCCAAAATCAATCGCCATTGCGTTCATCATATGTGCAGGAATTTGGTTGGCCATTTGAATGGCTTGAAATCTGCGAAACAAATTTTCTTGAGTAGAGTTTTGCTCTGGATGCTTGAATGTATGCGTAAGAGAAATACTGAAATGAAGCGGGGTTTTGTACATATGTAAGTGACTGTACAATTTATGGACACGTGTGCTACAAACGTGTGTACAATTTTAAATGGTTCAAGTAGGTCCACATTTTAAAACACTGTTCATCATTTAATGCGAAAACTAACAGTCACATCACTTGATTTGGAATAAAATACAATAAATTAGTTAACTTATATGTGAAGATTAGCTAAATTATCAGCTGAACGATCAGTTGTGAGACTGAATCATTTCAGGTTAAAATTCACTAACTACTGTCTTCTCAGTTAACCTCTTAAAACCGATATTCCCCCTTAATGAATGCTGAAAATTTAAACGACAAATAAAGTGACGTAATAAATCTTATGCTTCAGAAGATGAAACGTCGAGTGTAATGATTACATCCCTTCAGTTGCTTTGAACCTGGGTTATAAATAGGAATAACTTGATTAGTCTTAACACATTATCAAATAATTATTTCAAGAAATATAATGGCAGGTGCAAGAAGTTCTAAGGTTCCAGACATGGCTGAAGAGTTCATTGGATTCAGCGCTGGAAACAAGAAAGATTGCTATGGAAGATGAAGTCTTCAACAAGATTCTCCGATTCTGGCAAAAACTTCAAGATCTTCAGTTCCTTCAGCAGGGAGGAGCAGTTGCCATCCCCAAACAGGTGGCACAAATGAAGAAATATCAACAGCGTTTGCGCGTTGCTGATGAGGTGGAAATCTGCACAGATTAAGGTGTCTACCTGCTGATGCTTAAAAAAGAGAAGTGGACTCTGAAACACATAGATATTTTAGAGGGCTTCCTTAAGACGACCACTGGTGTTTTAAACAGTTGGTTGACCTCATGGCGGTGTGCTGTCAAAAAAAAAATTACCAATGTACGCTCCGTTTATAATAAATGAAATGTTTAATTATTTTATCATTGTCTTTTACTTTTCTGCATACAAACAGGTGTTAGACGAATAACATGCAACTGAAAATAATTCAACTGAAATGTTATTAACTGGCAACTATTTGACTGAGTAATTAACAGATGATAAAAGACTCAATTACGACAAGAAAATGGTAATAACTATGATATAATCAAGTTAAATCGATTAAACCAAGTATATTGCGAAAATAAGAAAACTTAGTCTCAAGTAGTGGTTTGGTGAAGATGTCAGCTGCTTGTTGTTCAGTAAAAACATACTCCAGTCTGATGGTTTTATTCAAGACATGATCTTTGATGAAGTGATGCCTGACATCTATGTGCTTGGTCTTTGAGTGAAGAACTGGGTTGTAAGTGATAGCAATCGTGCTAGTATTGTCACAAATATGGGTGATTCTTTAGCAGTAACTCCGTAATCTTTCAGTTGTTGCTGGATCCAGAGCAGTTGAGCACAGCAGCTTCCAGCAGCAAGATATTCTGCTTCAGTTGTGGAAGTATCTATGGATGTCTGCTTCTTGCTGAACCAAGAAATCAGTTTTTCTCCTAGAAACTGACATGATCCACTTGTACTTTTACGATCAAGCTTACATCCGACATAGTCTACATCTGAATATCCAATTAAATTGAAAGAAGAGTCTTTAGAATACCATAACCCAACATTTGGCGTGCCTTTAAGATATTTTAAAATACGTTTGGCAGCTGAGAAATGTGATTGCTTAGGGTTTGATTGAAATCTAGCACACATGCAGACAACAAATATAATATCAGGACGACTAGTAGTTAGGTATAATAATGAACCTATAAAACTTCTGTATAGTGTCGTCTCAGCTGATATTCCCCCTTGATCAGTATCTAGTTTTACAGATGAACTCATGGGAGTACTTGTAGCTGAACATGATTACATGACAAATTTCTTGAGCAACTCCTTCGTGTATTTAGTTTGACAGATAAAAATACCAGTCTCCAATTGCTTCACTTGCAGTCCAAGGAAAAATGTCAGTTCACCAATCATGCTCATTTCAAATTTGTCTTGCATCATCTTAGCAAATTTCTCGCATAATTTGGGGTTTGTTGACCCAAATATGATGTCATCAACATAAATTTGAACAAGTAAAAATATGATCATTCTCAAAGAATTTGAACAATGTCTTATCAACTGATCCAACAAAAATGTCGTGATCAGTTAAAAATTTTTGAAAGTGTCTCATACCAGGCTCTTGGAGTTTGTTTAAGACCATATAAAGCTTGTTCAAGTAATAGACATGATCAGGAAATGAGTGATTGATAAAACCTGGAGGTTGTTCAACATAGACTTCTTCTTGCAACTGACCATTCAGGAATGCACTCTTTACGTCCATCTGGTAGACTTTAAAATTCTTGAATGATGCATAGGCAAGGAATATTCTGATTGCCTCCAGTCTTGCAACTGGTGCATATGTTTCATCGTAATCAATTCCTTCTTCTTGCTTGTATCCTTGTGCTACTAGCCTTGCTTTGTTGCGCACAACTGAACCATCTTCGTTCAGTTTGTTTCTTTACACCCATTTTGAACTTATAATAGTTTTTGAAATTGGTCTTGGAACTAGGATCTAGACATTGTTATGGGTAAACTGATTAACTCTTCTTGCAATGCATTTATCCAGTTAGGATCAGCAAGATCTTCATCAGTTTTCTTTGGTTCCAGTTGGGAAACAAAGGCTGAATGAATAAATAGATTAAGCATTTGATTGCGAGTGTTTACCAGATCAGATGGATTACATATTACCAATTCAGGAGGATGTGATCTCTTCCATCTGTACTCTGCGTTTGTTACATCCAAGTTAGCAACTGCTTCAGTTTCCAACTGAGTATTTTCTTCAATTTCAGTTGCTGCTGCATCAGTTGGTAACTGAATATTTTCAAGAGGCTCCACCAACTGATTGTCAGGAGCATCTTTCTGTTCCACTGGTTGATCCAACACTTCTGGTTTAGGTGTTTGAAGGATGTTTTGATTGATATGATTTTATTCTTCATTATCATCCTCTAAACTGATATCTGTAAATCTATCAACTTGCTCAACTGGATCAGTTGGCTTACTTAGTTAGTATAGTTTCATCAAAAACAACATGGATAGATTCATCAACATTTAACTAATTTTTATTGAAGACTCTATATGCTTTGCTAACTGAAGAATATCCAAGAAATATTTCCTCTTCAGATTTAGCATCAAAATATTTTAAATGATTTTTACCATTATCGAGTATAAAACATCTGCAGCCAAATATTTTAAAATAAGAAACCACACTTTTTCTTACATGTCAGATCTCATATGGTGTTTTCACATGATTCTTATTAATCATTGATCTGTTCTGAGTATAACACGCAGTGTTTACTGCTTCAACCCAAAACCTTTGACAAATGCGAGAATCAGCAAGGATTGTTGTAGGAGATTCGTTAAGGGTGAGATTTCTTCTCTCAGCTACACCATTTTGTTGAGGTGTTCTAGCTGCTGAGAGCTCATGCTTAATTCCAATGCTTTCTAAAATTTTTGAAAGAATTTGATTGATGAATTCAGTTCCTCGATCAGACCTGATTCTATCAATTCCAACTGATTTTTCATTTAATAGTCTTTTAAAGAGCTTGATCAGTTATGCAGCAGTTTGGTCTTTGGATTTGAGAAATATAACCCAAGTAAATCTTGAAAAGTCATCTACAACCACCAAGGTGTATTTCATTCCCCCAAAGCTCATTACTGGTATAGGACCAAATAGATCCATATGTAACAGTTCTAAGTATCGAGATGAAGATTTACAACCCTTGTTTTTAAAAGAAGATCTTACTTGTTTACCAAACTGACATGCTGAACAAATTTTATCTTTGGAGAAATCCATTTTGGGCAAACCAGTTACAAGATCATGATTACTCAGATATGCAATAAATTTAAAGTTCAGGTGGTTCAATCTCTTATGCCACAACCAGTGTTTGGAAGATTTGGAAGCAATGAAACAGACTGGTGCATAAGGTTGTTTAGTCCAACTAACTTTGTAAGTACTATCATAACGATTTCTAGTTAGAATGATCTCATCAGTTGAGTCTCTAACTGAACACGTGTGTCTGTCAAACTAAACTGAGAAATTATTGTCGCATAACTGACTAATGCTAATCAAGTTATACTTCAAATTCTCAACAAGAAAAACATTTCTCAACAAGAAAAACATCTCTAATTGTAAAGTAACCATGAATAAGCTTACATTTACCCACAGTTTTACCTTAAGAGTTGTCTCCAAAACTGATGTTTGGTCCATTATATTTGATCAGTTGAGATAGCAAATTTGCATCTCATGTCATATGTCGTGAACAACCACTGTCTAGATACCAAATTGATTCTTTGCTTGTACCTGTTACCTGCAATCACATACCGTATATAACTTTGGTACCCATATTCACTTGGGTACTAAAGTGATTAGTCCTTTAGGAACTCATACTTGGATCAGTCTAACTGACTTAACAGTTTCTGTGTTCCAAATGATTTTTCTCGATTTTTTAGCAATATGTGTGTGGTGTGAGGATGAGACAGTATGAGTTATTCCCTTTTTCAACTGACTGTTCTTTTAATACCGTTTTTGAACTAGCTTACAATTGTGATAATTGTAATAGTTATTCCTTGAGTACTGATACTTGTAACTGAATCGTTTAGGAGACCAGTTTCTCGTATCAATTGAACTCTCTGAGCTATACCCAATACCATGTCGTTTGCCTTTGTTCTTAGTTTCGGTAGTTTGAACAGTTGGTTTACTTGGTTCTGAATGTTCATTTACCATGGTTGATTTTACAAAAGAAATGTATTTTCCTTTGTTATTATTCAAACTTGGCTGAGTATCACTTGCAGAGTTTTAAATATGACTGTTAAAACCTAAACCAGTTTTATCAGCAACTGATTTTTGAGCATTCTGCATTTCAGTTAATGTAAATGATGACTTGTTCGAAGCTTGAATTAATTCAGAATTTTTTTGAAATCTCGTTTTTTTAACTAGCATATATATCAAGGCTTAGTTCTGGATCATTTTAGCATTTTGCTTTGCAATATCCACTTTTAAATTTATCACTTCAACTGACTTATCAGTTTCAGTTTTGTTATCATTGGGATCTTCTTGCTCAGCTTTGACCTTTTCAAAGATCGAGCCTGTTTATGATACTCATTTACCATGTCATGCAATGTGGTAATGAGTTCCTCACGAGTGAAATTAGTGGAGCTAAAATCAAATACCTGTTCACTTGCTGAATCCAGTTCAGCATCATCTGCCATCAAGCACTTGATTTCCTCTTCATCATCACTTGAGCTGCTTGGGCTTTTTGATTCTGACTCATCACTGTCAGTTTCAGCCAACTTTGATCTTCTCTCTTCAGCCAGGAGCACTTCATGTTTCTTTTTGGATGATCTTTTGTCATCCTTAGTCCTTCTCCTGTGCTCATACGGCTTCTTTGCTTTTTCAATTGATCCTCGACTGTCCTTCTTTGGCTTAGGATAGTCTGCTATTAAATGACCTGATTTGCCACAGTTGTAGCAAACATAGGGTTCTTCTTTGGATTGGTTCTTCTGGTATTGGTTTTGGAATTTTCCTTGATTCTTCCTCATAAACCCTGACAAACAATGACATGGAATCATTGCTAAGTTGATCAGCACATCTGTCAGCTGAATCAGTTAGTTTCTGTCTGACAGCAGTTAAAGCCGTTGTGGCAGCTGGTGTAGAAGGTTCCCCTTCTCTGGTCTGTAGTTCAAATTCATATGCCTTTAGATCAGCAAATAGATCATGTAGTTCAACTTTGTTAAGATCTTTTGATTCACGCATAGCCATGGTCTTGACATCCCACTCTTTGGGAAGACCTCTTACCACCTTCAATGCCACTTCTTTATTTGAGTACACTTTTCCACGTGCATTCAATTTGTTGATGATGCAGCTGACTCTTTCATTATACTCGTGCATAGACTTTCCTGCTTTCATCTTGATATTATCAAATTTTTGAATAGAAACTGACAGCTTGTTCTCCTTGGTTTGTTCATTTCTTTCACACAGCTGAATAAGTTTTTTCCATATCTCTTTGGTTGTTTTGCACATTTTTATTTTGCTGAACGTGACTTTGTCCAGCATTTTGTATAGGATGTCCTTGGCCACATTATCCAAGTTTGCTTTTCTTTTGTCTTCAGTTGTCCATTCATCTCTAGGCTTTTCTATTCGTTGAGGTGCCCCGTCAGTGATGGCAACTGCAGTGTTTGCTTTTAATATCTTCATTGGACCATCAGTGAAGACATACCATATGTCATCATCTTGTGCAGCTAAGTGAGCTTGCATTCTTTTTTTCCAGTCATCAAAGTTTCCTTTGGAAAACATAGGTATTTTGTTGAATGAAGACATATTGAACTGTTGTAAGTAAGAATATTCTGAGACAAGATTCAACTGCTCTGATATCACTTGATAGGATCGGTTAAAAGGTAGAAAAGTGTTTAGAAGGCGGGGTTGAATAAACACTCACGATTTTTTATAACCTTCTCGAATGAAGTATCAGTTTTGTGATAAACTAAAACTTAGGAATCTTGTCAGTCGATGACAATCAGTTTAACTAAATATAGTTGCGGAAATAAAATGACTGAAAGATAGAATAAATGACTGAAATAATAATGCAAGGATTTATGGATGTTCGGAGATTGAATAACTCCTACGTCACCCCTTCTATCACAAGGATATGATATGCACTAAAAGACTTTGATCAATACAAAACTTGTATAGACCCACTTCAGTTTGGACTTAACAATGCCAAGACTGAAACTCTTAGTTAACAACAATTTTCACAGTTCTTCGACTGGATCTAGCACGACTGATATAAGTAATACAGAAGTTTGTGCTAGTAAGCTCGAAAAGTAGCCTCAAATGCTACGAATATTTCTATTAAGAGTGAGCTTTTTTAATCTCAAATGAGAGTAATAAATCTAGCAGAGTAACAACAAGCTTGAGAGAATGGATGAATCGTATTAATAAGTGATGTATCTCAAGTGCTCTTTTCATCTATTTATAGGCTTCCTTCCAACGGTAACAATAAATATAATTTGAATCTTTGTATCCGTTGATTGCAACGTCAACATTCTTCTGACATTCGTACATTGTATTCTCTGAAATGCGGCGTTCCACTACGAGTTAAAGTCTTCTTTGTACTATTGTCGGTTGAATGTCCTTTTCAACTGATGACGTGTACAGCTGAAGGATCAGCTGATAGGCACTCGCTGGTAAGCTTATAACTGAATATATCAACTGATTTTTTTCCAGCTGATCAGTCAGTTTTCCTCGAAAGTTCAGTTCTGCTCAACTGATCAGTTAGTTGTAGGTTCAGTTTAGCTGGATTCAGTTGTCTTTGATAATCTGCTCATTAATCTTCAGATAGGCAATCGTTAATACGTGATTAGTTAGTTTAATCTTTTAGTTTGTCAAACAACCGAAATTAAGTTTCCAACAGTTATGCATGTTCAAATATGTATGATGCAAGTATGTTTATGAAAATTTTTACGATATGATGGCACGTCTATGCTTATGTAAGTACGTTCAAGTTTCAGTATGTATGTCCTAATTTAAAGTGCATGTTATTTTATTATGTATTATTTGTTATTCTTAGTTTATAAATGTTGAATCTTTAGACTCCCTAGATTTGGTCGATGCAGGTGAGGACGAGTATGAAGAGTCGAGAGGTGGGGACTAGTGAGCTGGCTCGGACTGCACAGAGGCTAAACCCGAGGGCCGCCTCTGTTTTAAGAATTTATGGATGTTGATACGAATACTCTGATTTTAATGAGTTTTTTTTTACAATGTTTAATTGAATACCCTTTTTGAAAACTTTGGTTGTAACTATTTTTATTCCAAATATTTTAGACGAGAAGTTAATGGTTATTTAAAAGGTTATTATTTATTTAAGAAATTTTTATTTTTCCACAAATTTCAAGCAGTTCAAAAATACGGTACGTTACAAAAGAGGGCTGAACCAGGCCATGGTGTGGTCCAGGAGTATCCAGAGGTGGGGTAGGAAGCGTTGGTTCAAGGCTTGGTCGGGTTAGCTAGGTCTAGGATCGAGTTTCGGAAAGTTGGTGCATTAGAGATTTTGGTTTGCTTGTGCGTCACAATTTCTAGCAGCATTCGGTTTTAATTTGGGGGTCATGAGGGGTTTGGAATTATTAGTTTAGGGGCTGGTCAAGTAGAGTTAAGTCATGATATAAGTTGGGAATGAACTTGTTAAGTTTCGGGTTGTTTCGGGTTAAAATCGGGACCCCCCGGTCATTTTGAGTTCCAGGGGGCAAAATGGTCATTTTGCACCCGAGGTGAGTTTTTAGTCCTGGCAGCGTCTCGAGCATAATTTTTTCATGTTTTAAATGTTTATGCATCATGTTTATGATTTTGTATGTAATTAAGAAAAATATGGTGCATGCTTGGTTTCAAGGAAAATTTACGTATATGCATATTTTTATTAAGTGGTGAAATGATGACATGTTTTGAAGGATGAGATTTGGTTGTGACTAAAACGATTATATGAGATATTATGAGGTGAGGCCAAGGCCCAGTGGATGGGTAATGCTGTCGCTGATGTACCTGCCACCGGGTACCGCGGTTTATAGATGGATCCATCAAATAGAGATTATACGATAGAACTTATACGAAAGTCACAACTCATAAACTGAATTTAGTTAAAAAAAATGTATACGTATATGATGATATGATGCGACACGTTTGGACAAGTTATGATTTTATATGACACGTTTACCCTCATGCTTTTAAGTTCATGAAATGTATGTTTATTACACCATTTTTCACTACTATGTGCTATGTATATGTATTTTCTATTAATGGTGCAGGTTTGTTGAGTCTTTAGACTCACTAGGTGTGTTTGATGCAGGTGAGCATTTAGATGAAGAGACTGGAGGAACCGAACTCTGAGTAGGCAAGGCTGGATGTGCGAGAACGACCCGAGGACCACACTTTTCCGCACATCACGATTCCATGATCTTTGAGTAAACATGATTTATTTTATACTTTTTTATGTTACGCTATTGATTTTCAGGATTTTACTTGTTTTGTATCATTTATGCATGTTTGAGGGCCGAGTTGGTAATTTTTACCTTGCAGTATTTTTCTTTGACGATTATTTACGTTAAATTTTTAAATAGCATTTTTCTCAGCAGGGTTGCATGCATGCAAAATATTTAAAGGTTTATTTTCGAAAATATGAGCTTATAAAAAAAATATTTCCGCATTTTAAATTAGTAGATGTTTCATTCGGAGATAAAACTCCTACATCACCCCTTCTTCCTCTTTAGGAAGAATTCCGTTAAAAGACTTTGGCTTTACAAACTGTTGCAATAGCCCACTCCAATCACGACTTATCACACAGCCTGTTTTGGAACTCTTAGTGATCACTTTACACTTCTGGATGTCTAAGAACCCTGGGTTCACTAGACAACCTAATAAATCAAATAAACAAATATTACTGATGTAAAGAAACAATATGTTTTGAGTAACACGAAGTTGATCCTTGAATGATCAGATATCTTTCTGCTGAGTGTGTGCTTGATGAGCGATGAAGCATATGAACTTTAGGTGAGCTCAAAATCTTGAAGTATTAAAGCGTAGTGATGTGTCAATCGTGCGATTGAAAAGCTTGTATTATCTTAATTGATCGATCTTCTTTCTGTATTCTTCAACTCTTCTTTATAGGCTATCATTTGAATGATTGAAAAAGATGTGTAACGTAAACTAGTAGCGTTGGAATGATGTGTCACTATCAGTTGCAATAATATTAAATGTCCTCAACAAAAATTTAATGTTCCCTTTGCTTTGTGCAACATTGAATCCCGTTCTTTTGAAGAGTTGCTGCTGAGAATCTTTTTGTAGTAACTGCTAGCTCCGTCAGAGCTTGTAAGATATTTAAGCAATATTTCCGTTTTGGTATAGTGACATAAATGAAGATCTTTATCGGGACTGGTGCAGGACATGATTGACTTGTAGCGGTGCAAAATAATTCAATGTCCTGAGCCAGTCAAAGAATGTCTTTCATTAAGTGAACAATGAACAGCTCTTTAATGAAGCAGTTGAAGTTTTTTAACCGCCGATTGGAAAGCTTTTAACGGTTGAAACTCTTATGCTGAAGCGGTTGAAATCTAAGCTGTTGAATTGTTCCTGTTATACAAGATAGATAGCAGTTGTATCCTGAAACAGTTAGATGTTGTTTTGGTTTTATCGATGAACAAAACTTTAGGGTAATAATTATTTCTTAACAACCTAATGAAATGAAAAATATCTCATGATCGCAAATATATAATGATAAATAGTGAACAACCTCAGTTACAACTTTTTATAAAAAAAATTATAGGTTTTGTTAAGAAAAACAATAAAAAAAGAAAATAAATATCGAAAACCAAACTACATGATATTGTTGATACTTTTATTTAAATATATACTTTAAACCTATAATATATGACTAACTGGTCACAAGTAGAATAAATAGATTAAAAAATTAGAAATTCTCAAAAAGCACACTTTTAACTTTTATTTAAGCATATAATTTCTGGTAAATGATCATTGGTAAAAAACACACATCATAATAATTTTTCCCATATTTTATTCAAATAATTTATAAATGTAAATGGCGAGATGTGCTAAACCACCAAAAACCTTGATACTTTTATTTAAATATATACTTTAAACCTATAATATATGACTAATGGTCACAAGTAGAATAAATAGATTAAAAAATTAGAAATTCTCAAAAAGCACACTTATAACTTTTATTTAAGCATATAATTTCTGGTAATTGATCATTGGTAAAAAACACACATCATAATAATTTTTCCCATATTTTATTCAAATAATTTATAAATGTAAATGGCGAGATGTGCTAAACAACCAAAAACCCGCCATTTGGCGGGGCAGGTTGGGTCGGCCTCCATCTCAGTGGGCTGAAAATCCTCAAATCCACCCAACCCAAGTTGGGTTGAATGTTAGGGGGCCGACCAACAAAAAATAAATATAAAAATTTCGTATAATTAATTAAATTTATTATTTCATAAATAAATATTTATAAAAAAATATCAAGAAAATTCAAAATTATTGACTTCACACTTTGTAATGCCACAAATAATAATATGAGATTAGTAATAATTATTTGACCAACTCAACGTTATAAGAAAAATCTATAGTAGAAGAAAGTGAGAATTTAACCACTAAAGTGTACACTTTTACTACACAATTAGAAAAAGTAGGTAAATCCACCCCCACCAGACCATTCTTTCTTCTTCTCCTTCATCTAGGAAACCCTCATCCTTTCTCTCCTTCCATTTTTGAAATCTCTTCATTATTTTATGAATGATTTGCTCAAGTAAAATATGAAATAAAGGTAGATTTATGATCCTCTCACCATGGGTTTCAAGATGATGTAAGTATTTTCCACTTTTATTCAAGTTTGAAAATGGATCGAAATTTAGAATTGATATTTGTTGGAATCATAATTTTGGAATTTGACAAGTTGAGCGTGAAAAGATTGAAGAACTGGTCAAGACAACTGAAGACAACTAAGCTGAAAATATGTAATTGATAGTTGCTCAAACTGAAGATTAACACGTAATTTATTAAAGGCAAATGAAGTGTTCAAAGCTAACTGAAGCTGTGTAGTCAACTGGACGATAAGTTAAGACTGATCAATTACAAAACAATCAGTTATTCTGATCGGCTATAAAGAGTCAACTAATAAATAAGCTTAACACGTCATCAGTTAAGGAACGTAGCTATCAAGAGACAATTTGTACATAAGCAGACTGTAACTTGTAGTGGAAACGCCGCATTTCAGAAAAGCTACAGTGTACGATTGTTAGAAGAATGTTGACGTGTCTAACGGATATAAAGATTCAAACGCATTCAATGTTACCGTCGAAAGCAAAGCCTAAAAATATCCGAGAAGATCAGTTGAGAAAGAGTTACAAAATTACGAAGTTACCGAGTTAGAAGCACGCATATTCATTCGACACAACAAAATATTATCAGTTACAAGAAACTCTCGCTTATTAGATTTATTCACTGCTTTCAGGTTATATTTTGAGCTTAAGCACAAACACTTATTGTTGTAATATTCGATCTTCTAGAGATAAATTGTGCTGAAAAATTACATCAGTTGAGTATTGATAAAATTGTATTGAAACTAAGAGTTTCAGTTTTTGGCAGTGTTAAGTCCAAACTGAGGTGGGCTTGTATAAAGTGTTGTACAGTTCAAAGTCTTTTAGTAAATATCATATTCTCGAAATAGAAGGGGTGACGTAGGAGCGTTTGAAGTCTCCGAACATCCACAAATCTTGCGTCTTTTTATCTCAGTTTTATTCTATCTCTCATTCAGTTTATTTCCGCACTTTCATTAGTTAACTGATTGACTTTGACAACAAAATTCCCGAATTCAGGTTATCACTAAACCGATTCATCTTTCGAAAAGTTGTGAAATTTGTCAAGTGTTTATTAAACCCCCCTTCTAAACACTTTATCATACCCAACCGATCCTAACATGTGGTATCAGAGCAGTTGAATCTTGTTTCTGAATATTCTCATCTTTAGATCTGAATACCATGTCTTCCTTCAATAAGATTCCATTGTTCTCCAGAGAAGATTTTGATGATTGGAAAATAAGAATGCATGCTTACTTAGCTGCACAAGATGATGATATGTGGTACGTCATAACAAACAGACCAATGAAAATATTGAAAGCAAACACTGCAGTGGCCATAACTGATGGTGCACCTCATCGAATCGACAAACCACGTGACGAGTGGACAGCAGAAGATAAAAGAAAAGTCAATCTTGATAATGTGGCTAAAGACATTCTGTACAAGAAATTGGATAAAATTACTTTCAGCAAGATAAAGATGTGCAGAACTACAAAAGAGATCTGGGAGAAGTTGATTCAGCTCTGGGAAGGCAATGAGCAAACAAAAGAAAATAAACTCTCAGTTGTTGTTCAGATGTTTAACAATATTAAAATGAAGACTGGAGAGTCCATGAACGAGTACGATGAAAGATTCAGCAACATTATAAATGAATTGAATGCACTTGGAAAAGTGTATTCAAACAAAGAAGTTGCCCTGAAGGTGGTTCGAGGTCTTCCTAAGGATTGAGATGTCAAGACCATGGCTATGAAAGAGTCAAAGGACCTTAATAAGGTTGAATTATATGATTTGTTTGCTGATCTCAAAGCCTATGAGTTTGAACTACAAACAAGAGAAGGAGAGCCTTCTACACCACAAATCACAACTTCCCTTAGTGCTATCAAATTGGAACCAACGGGTTCAGTTGAGAAAACGGCAGATCAGCTAAGTAATGACGCCATATCATTATTTTTCAAGAAATTTGAAACATTCTTGAGAAGAAACCAATGTTCATTTCAGAGGAAATATCAGAAAAACAACTCTAAAGAATAACCAAATTCTTGATATAATTGTGGCAAGCCAGGACACTTTATTGCCGACTGTCCTAAACTATAGAAGGATATTCAACTGAAAAACGGAAAAGATAAGTTGAATACAAAAGAAGAGATAGGAATTATAAGAGATCATTCAAGAAGAAGCATGAAGTCCTGCTAGCTGAAGAAAGCAAATCAGAATGGGCAGAGAATTGACTGTGAAGAGTCAGAGGCTGAGAGCTCGAGTAGATCTAGTGCTGATTAAGAAGAAGTTAAATGATTAATGGCAGATGACGTAGAATTGAAGTCAACAAGTGAACAGGTATTTGACTTCAGCTCTACTGATTTTACACGTGAAGAACTCATTTCCACTTTGCATGACAAGGTGAATGATTATCACAAACTTGCTCGCTCTTTTGAAAAAGCTAAAGCTGAGCAAACTGATCTTAAAGACAAAAAAACTGAAACTGATGAGTCAGTTGAATTGTTGAGTCTGAAAAGGGAGATTGCAAAGCAAAAAGCTGAAATAATCGAGAACCAATACTTGATTCATTAATTGAAAAATGAGATTTCAAAACAAAATGACTTGATTCAGACTTGAAATAAGTCATCAGTCACTCTGACTGAAATGCAGAGTTTGCAAAAATCAGTTGCTGATAAAACTAGTTTGGGCTTTAATTGCATTGATGAAACTTATGCAAGTGATACCATACCATAGTTAAATGAGCACAAAGGGAAAAATATTAACATTGTGAAATCAACAATGGTACAGGAAATCTTTAAACAAAGTAAACCTATTGTTCAACCGATAACAAAGATAACGGTTTGGAATTTGATATAGCCCTGATAGTCCAAGTGATTCACGAAGCTGGTTAACTAAACGGTTCAGCTACAAAAGTTAGCACTCTAGGAATGACTATTACAATTACTACAACTGTAATCTAGTTCAAAAGAGATCGGTTGTACAAGCATTTGAAAAAGGTTTACAATCTTATTGTTTCATCCACACACCACACACCTAACACACACAAGTCAGGGAAAATAATTTGGAACACAACAACTGGAAAGTCAGTTAGACCGATCCAAGTCTGGGTTCCTAAAAGACTAATTAGTTTAGGACCGAAATAGATGTTGGTACCAAATATTATATATTGTGTGTGATTGCAGGTAACAGGTACAACAAAACAATCAATTTGGTACTTGGATAGCGGATGCTCAAGACACATGACAGGGGATGCTGAATTGCTATCCCAACTAATCAAATGTTATGATCCAAACATCTGTTTTGGAGACAACTCTAAAATTAAAATTGTGGGTAAGGGTAAGCTTATCCATGGTAACATTATTATTAAATATGTCTTACTCGTTGATAATTTGATGTATAACTTGATTAGCATCAGTCAGTTATGCGACAATAATTTCTCAGTTCAGTTCAACAAACACACGTGCACTGATAAGGGCTCAACCGATGAAATAATTACAACTAGAGATCGTTGTGAAAATACTTATAAAGTCAGATAGACTAATCAACCTTATGTACCAGAATGTTTTGCAGCTTCAAAATCTTCCAAAACTTGTTGTGGCATAAAAGGTTGAACCACTTAAACTTTAAGTCTATTGCTCATCTGAGTAGTCGTGATCTTGTAACTAGTCTGCCTAAAATAGATTTTTCAAAAGACAAAATTTGTTCAGCATGTCAGTTTAATAAACACGTAAGATCTTCATTTCAAAACAAGGGTAGTAAATCTTTCTCCAGATGCTTAGAACTGCTACATATAGATCTTTTTGGTCCTATACCAGTCATTAGTTTAGAAGGAATGAAATTCACCTTTTTAAACGTTGATGAATTTTCAAGATTTACATGGGTTATCTTTCTTAAATCAAAAGACCAAACTGCTGCAAAACTGGTTATGTTTTTCAAAAGATTATTAAATGAAAAATCATTTGGAATTGACAGAATAAGATCTGATCGAGTGAATGAATTTGTCAATCAAAATATTTCTCAATTTTTAGAAAATAGTAGAATGAAGCATGAGTTCTTAGCAGCTAGAACACCACAACAAAATGGTGTAGCTGAAAGAAGGAATCGAACTCTTAAAGAAGCTGCTAGAAGAATGCTTGCTGATTTTGGTATATCTCAAAGATTTTGGGCAGAAGCAGTAAACACTGTATGTTACACTCAAAACAGATCAATGATTAACAAATATAATTTGAAAACCCCATATGATATCTGACATGGACATAAAAGTGTGGTATCCTATTTTAGAATATTCGGCTATAGATGTTATATTCACGATAATGACAAAAATCATTTGAATACATTTGATGCAAAATCTGCAGAATGAATATTTCTAGGTCATCAGTTAGTAAAGCTTATAGAGTTTTGAATAAATGTACTTTGAATGTAGAAGAATCAATTCATGTTGTACTTGATGAATCGGGACTAACTGATAAGCCAACTGATCAAGTTAAGATAGTTGATCGCTTTACAGATATAAGTTTGGTGGATGATAGTGAAGAAGAAATTCATATCAATCGAAATCTTCTTCAAACACCAGAACCAGAAGTAGTGGATCAATCAGTTGAAAAAAAATTGTTTATGATAATCTGTTGGTGGAGCAAAACGATAATATTCAAACACCAACTGAAGCAGCAGCAACTGAAACTGAAGAAAACGTTCAGTTACCAACTGAAATAATTGCTGAAATCGACCCTACCAATGCTGAATACAGATGGAAGAAATCACATCCACCTGAATTGGTGATAGGTAATCCATTTGATCCTGTAAGAACTAGAAATCAAATGATTAATTTATTTATTCATTCAGTTTTTGTTTCCCGACTGGAACCAAAGAAAACTGATGAAGCTCTTGTTGATCCTAACTGGATAAATGCTATGCAAGAAAAGCTAAATCAGTTTACCCATAACAATGTTTAGAATTTAGTTCCAAGAGAAATTTCTAAAACCATAATAGGTACAAATTGGTCTATAAAAACAAACTTAACGAAAACGGTTCAGTTGTGCGCAACAAAGCGAGGCTTGTAACACAAAGATGTAGACAAGAAGAAGGAATTTATTACGACGAGACATATGCACCAGTTGCACGACTGGAAACAATCAGAATATTCCTTGCTTATGCCTCATTCAAAAACTTCAAAGTCTACCAAATGGATGTCAAGAGTGCATTCCTGAATGGTCAGTTGCAGGAAAGAAGTATATGTTGAACAACCACCAAGTTTTGTTAATCACTCCTTTCATGATCATGTTTATCATTTGAATAAAGCTTTATATGGTCTTAAACAAGCTCCAAGAGCTTGGTATGAGACACTTTCAAAATTCCTAATTGATCACAATTTTACTGTTGGATTGGTTGATAAGACATTGTTCAAATTTTCAAAGTATGATCATATTTTACTTGTGAAATATATGTTGATGATATTATTTTTGGGTCAACTAACCCCAAATTATGTGAGAAATTTGCCAAGTTAATGCAGGAGAAATTTGAGATGAGTATGATGGGTGAACTGACGTTCTTTCTTGGTCTAGAAGTGAAGCAACTGGAAATTGGTACTTTTATCAGTCAGAGAAAATACATGAATGAACTGCTTAAGAAATTTGGGATGGAGTCATGTTCAGCTACAAATACTCCAATGAGCTCATCAATTAAATTAGATAAAGATGAAGGGAAAATATCAGTTGAGACGACACTTTACAGAGGTATAATAGGTTTTTTATTATGTCTAACTTCTAGTCGTCCTAATATTGTATTTTTTGTTTGCATGTGTGTAAGATTTCAGGCAGATCCTAATATTGAAATATCTTTAAAAAACACAAAATGTGGGCTTATGGTATGCTAAAGACTCATATTTCAATTTAGTTGGCTATTCAGAAGCAGATAATGCAGAATGTAAGCTTGATCGTAAAAGCACCAGTGGATCATGTCAGTTTCTAGGAGACAGACTAATTCCATGATTCAGCAAGAAGCAAACATCCATAGAAATATCCACAACTGAAGCAGAATATGTAACACCTCTGACCGATTTCGTAAAATAACAGCGGAATTTTTTCTAAAATTTATTTAGAGGGAAGGAGGATTTAAAATTCTCTTGAAATACAACATTATAATCAAAAACATATACATGATCAATAAAGTGTTTTATCAAAATACAAAATATTACTTTTGATCATGTCAAAATGCTAGCAAAATATCTTCTTCCTTCCATCTTCTATGCATATGACCTCGTCTCCAATCAACGTCCTGGCCCGTCCCTCTTATCTGCATCACATGAATAACTAAAATGAGTATAAAACTCAGCAAGTGGAACTCTTACATAACAATCTGTACATATCATACTCTGTAAAACATGGC
The DNA here is from genome assembly GCF_025594145.1 of Primulina tabacum. Lineage (NCBI taxonomy): Eukaryota > Viridiplantae > Streptophyta > Magnoliopsida > Lamiales > Gesneriaceae > Primulina > Primulina tabacum. Next base: position 20,849,977 of record NC_134558.1, on the reverse strand, counting down.
TTTGAAATCATTAAATACCATCAACTCTGAAACATAAATATCATAGCATATCATAAGAATAACGATGATATTTCTCTTTTCTCTGGTGAATTGATATTTCAATAGTATCTCTGTCTCTGTACCTATATCCAATTGATATAAATCTATTACTCTGTTGGGATATAAGCCTATGGTCGTTGATCAACTCATTGCATGCAATCTCTGACTATCTCTTTATCAATCCAATAAATCAATTTGAACTCTCTCTTTGTCATTAAATCAAACACTTTGCATACTCTTCTCTTTTGTATACCATTTTTACACAATTGAGACATATAAAGCCTCTCATATACAACATGGTATATCTATACATAATATGAATCAAATGGAAGGGAATAACATGTTAAACATTGGAACACAATACATATAATATCATGTGAGCACAAGGAAATGAATTCCACTTACTACACTTGAAGCACTTGATTCAAAACTCTTGGTACAAAACTACAACAATAAACCATGTATTGCACCATCAACAACTCAATAATCCAACAACCAAATCATAACATCCATAAAACCAACACAATCAACAAACCCATGATTTCTCCCCAACACCAAAATCCAAGAATAACTAAACCAAAAGCTTACCTTAGCTCCTTGAACCCAAAAGATGCTTGTTCTCACTTCAATAATCCAATAATAAGCTTGAATCAAAGAAAGGAAAGAAAGAAATGTAGGAAACCTAGTCTCCCTTGAGCTGCAAACCGAGAA